>NW_027478165.1:7006666-7309696 GCF_051020975.1 Osmia lignaria lignaria
CTTCCCTTGAGATAAATCTGCAAATATCTCGGAAACGAAGCGAGCTATGGCAAAATGTTAAGAGACCTTTTTTGTAGAGAATTAAGTTTCCTACTTTTTATGTTGTATGATATTTTTTGATCAGATGCGTAGTTCTCGAGATTTATCAAGATATTTAAAAGTTCCGAAGCCGCACCAACATAATAGAGATACAGAAACACCGTGGCCCCTTTCTTTGAGATAACTCTGCACTATTGCGAGCTGCAAATGCCACTTCCAGCTTAGCTGTGCAGAAGAAGAACAACAAGAAGAAGAAATATCTCGAAATATGTCCGTCAGGCCCCTTCCCTTGAGATAAATCTGCAAATATCTCGGAAACGAAGCGAGCTATGGCAAAATCTTAAGAGACCTTTTTTGTAGAGAATTATGTTTCCTACAATTTACGTTCTCTGATATTTTTTGATCAGAAGCGTAGTTTTCGAGATATATCGAGATATTTAAAAGTTCCGAAGCCGCACCAACATAATAGAGATACAGAAACACCGTGGCCCCTTTCTTTGAGATAACTCTGCACAAGTGCGAGCTGCAAATGCCACTTCCAGCTTAGCTGTGCAGAAGAAGAACAACAAGAAGAAGAAATATCTCGAAATATGTCCGTCAGGCCCCTTCCCTTGAGATAAATCTGCAAATATCTCGGAAACGAAGCGAGCTATGGCAAAATGTTAAGAGACCTTTTTTGTAGAGAATTATGTTTCCTACAATTTATGTTCTATGATATTTTTTGATCAGAAGCGTAGTTTTCGAGATATATCGAGATATTTAAAAGTTCCGAAGCCGCACCAACATAATAGAGATACAGAAACATCGTGGCCCCTTTCTTTGGGATAACTCTGCACTATTGCGAGCTGGAAATGCCACTTCCAGTTTAGCTGTGCAGAAGAAGAACAACAAGAAGAAGAAACATCTCGAAATATGTCCGTCAGGACCCTTCCCTTGAGATAAATCTGCAAATATCTCGGAAACGAAGCGAGCTATGGCAAAATGTTAAGAGACCTTTTTTGTAGAGAATTAAGTTTCCTACTTTTTATGTTCTATGATATTTTTCGATCAGAGGCGTAGTTCTCGAGATATATCAAGATATTTAAAAGTTCCGAAGCCGCACCAACATAATAGAGATACAGAAACACCGTGGCCCCTTTCTTTGAGATAACTCTGCACTACTGCGAGCTGCAAATGCCACTTCCAGTTTAGCTGTGCAGAAGAAGAACAACAAGAAGAAGAAATATCTCGAAATATGTCCGTCAGGCCCCTTCCCTTGAGATAAATCTGCAAATATCTCGGAAACGAAGCGAGCTACGGCAAAATGTTAAGAGACCTTTTTTGTAGAAAATTAGGATTCCTACTTTTTATGTTCTATGATATTTTTTGAACAGATGCGTAGTTCTCGAGATATATCAAGATATTTAAAAGTTCCGAAGCCGCACCAACATAATAGAGATACAGAAACACCGTGGCCCCTTTCTTTGAGATAACTCTGCACTATTGCGCGCTGCAAATGGCACTTCCAGCTTAGCTGTGCAGAAGAAGAACAACAAGAAGAAGAAATATCTCGAAATGTGTCCGTCAGGCCCCTTCCCTTGAGATAAATCTGCAAATATCTCGGAAACGAAGCGAGCTATGGCAAAATGTTAAGAGACCTTTTTTGTAGAGAATTAAGTTTCCTACTTTTTATGTTCTATGATATTTTTTGATCAGATGCGTAGTTCTCGAGATATATCAAGATATTTAAAAGTTCCGAAGCCGCACCAACATAATAGAGATACAGAAACACCGTGGCCCCTTTCTTTGAGATAACTCTGCACTATTGCGAGCTGCAAATGCCACTTCCAGCTTAGCTGTGCAGAAGAAGAACAACAAGAAGAAGAAATATCTCGAAATATGTCCGTCAGGCCCCTTCCCTTGAGATAAATCTGCAAATATCTCGGAAACGAAGCGAGCTATGGCAAAATCTTAAGAGACCTTTTTTGTAGAGAATTATGTTTCCTACAATTTATGTTGTATGATATTTTTTGATCAGAAGCGTAGTTTTCGAGATATATCGAGATATTTAAAAGTTGCGAAGCCGCACCAACATAATAGAGATACAGAAACATCGTGGCCCCTTTCTTTGGGATAACTCTGCACTATTGCGAGCTGGAAATGCCACTTCCAGTTTAGCTGTGCAGAAGAAGAACAACAAGAAGAAGAAATATCTCGAAATATGTCCGTCAGGACCCTTCCCTTGAGATAAATCTGCAAATATCTCGGAAACGAAGCGAGCTATTGCAAAACGTTAAGAGACCTTTTTTGTAGAGAATTAAGTTTGCTACTTTTTATGTTCTATGATATTTTTTGATCAGATGCGTAGTTCTCGAGATATATCAAGATATTTAAAAGTTCCGAAGCCGCACCAACATAATAGAGATACAGAAACACCGTGGCCCCTTTCTTTGAGATAACTCTGCACTACTGCGAGCTGCAAATGCCACTTCCAGCTTAGCTGTGCAGAAGAAGAACAACAAGAAGAAGAAATATCTCGAAATATGTCCGTCAGGCCCCTGCCCTTGGGATAAATCTGCAAATATCTCGGAAACGAAGCGAGCTAGGGCAAAATGTTAAGAGACCTTTTTTGTAGAGAATTAAGTTTCCTACTTTTTATGTTCTACGATATTTTTTGATCAGATGCGTAGTTCTCGAGATATATCAAGATATTTAAAAGTTCCGAAGCCGCACCAACATAATAGAGATACAGAAACACCGTGGCCCCTTTCTTTGAGATAACTCTGCACTATTGCGAGCTGCAAATGCCACTTCCAGCTTAGCTGTGCAGAAGAAGAACAACAAGAAGAAGAAATATCTCGAAATATGTCCGTCAGGCCCCTTCCCTTGAGATAAATCTGCAAATATCTCGGAAACGAAGCGAGCTATGGCAAAATCTTGAGAGACCTTTTTTGTAGAGAATTATGTTTCCTACAATTTACGTTCTCTGATATTTTTTGATCAGAAGCGTAGTTTTCGAGATATATCGAGATATTTAAAAGTTCCGAAGCCGCACCAACATAATAGAGATACAGAAACACCGTAGCCCCTTTCTTTGAGATAACTCTGCACTATTGCGACCTGCAAATGCCACTTGCAGCTTAGCTGTGCAGAAGAAGAACAACAAGAAGAAGAAATATCTCGAAATATGTCCCTCAGGCCCCTTCCCTTGAGATAAATCTGCAAATATCTCGGAAACCAAGCGAGCTATGGCAAAATGTTAAGAGACCTTATTTGTAGAGAATTAAGTTTCCTACTTTTTATGTTCTACGATATTTTTTGATCAGATGCGTAGTTCTCGAGATATATCAAGATATTTAAAAGTTCCGAAGCTGCACCAACATAATAGAGATACAGAAACACCGTGGCCCCTCTCTTTGAGATAACTCTGCACAATTGCGAGCTGCAAATGCCACTTCCAGCTTAGCTGTGCAGAAGAAGAACAACAAGAAGAAGAAATATCTCGAAATATGTCCGTCAGGCCCCTTCCCTTGAGATAAATCTGCAAATATCTCGGAAACGAAGCGAGCTATGGCAAAATGTTAAGAGACCTTTTTTGTAGAGAACTATGTTTCCTACAATTTATGTTCTATGATATTTTTTGATCAGAAGCGTAGTTTTCGAGATATATCGAGATATTTAAAAGTTGCGAAGCCGCACCAACATAATAGAGATACAGAAACATCGTGGCCCCTTTCTTTGGGATAACTCTGCACTATTGCGAGCTGGAAATGCCACTTCCAGTTTAGCTGTGCAGAAGAAGAACAACAAGAAGAAGAAATATCTCGAAATATGTCCGTCAGGACCCTTCCCTTGAGATAAATCTGCAAATATCTCGGAAACGAAGCGAGCTATTGCAAAACGTTAAGAGACCTTTTTTGTAGAGAATTAAGTTTCCTACTTTTTATGTTCTATGATATTTTTTGATCAGATGCGTAGTTCTCGAGATATATCAAGATATTTAAAAGTTCCGAAGCCGCACCAACATAATAGAGATACAGAAACACCGTGGCCCCTTTCTTTGAGATAACTCTGCACTATTGCGAGCTGCAAATGCCACTTCCAGCTTAGCTGTGCAGAAGAAGAACAACAAGAAGAAGAAATATCTGGAAATATGTCCGTCAGGCCCCTTCCCTTGAGATAAATCTGCAAATATCTCGGAAACGAAGCGAGCTACGGCAAAATGTTAAGAGACCTTTTTTGTAGAAAATTAGGATTCCTACTTTTTATGTTCTATGATATTTTTTGAACAGATGCGTAGTTCTCGAGATATATCAAGATATTTAAAAGTTCCGAAGCCGCACCAACATAATAGAGATACAGAAACACCGTGGCCCCTTTCTTTGAGATAACTCTGCACTATTGCGAGCTGCAAATGCCACTTCCAGCTTAGCTGTGCAGAAGAAGAACAACAAGAAGAAGAAATATCTCGAAATATGTCCCTCAGGCCCCTTCCCTTGAGATAAATCTGCAAATATCTCGGAAACCAAGCGAGCTATGGCAAAATGTTAAGAGACCTTATTTGTAGAGAATTAAGTTTCCTACTTTTTATGTTCTACGATATTTTTTGATCAGATGCGTAGTTCTCGAGATATATCAAGATATTTAAAAGTTCCGAAGCCGCACCAACATAATAGAGATACAGAAACACCGTGGCCCCTTTCTTTGAGATAACTCTGCACTATTGCGAGCTGCAAATGCCACTTCCAGCTTAGCTGTGCAGAAGAAGAACAACAAGAAGAAGAAATATCTCGAAATATGTCCGTCAGGCCCCTTCCCTTGAGATAAATCTGCAAATATCTCGGAAACGAAGCGAGCTATGGCAAAATCTTAAGAGACCTTTTTTGTAGAGAATTATGTTTCCTACAATTTACGTTCTCTGATATTTTTTGATCAGAAGCGTAGTTTTCGAGATATATCGAGATATTTAAAAGTTCCGAAGCCGCACCAACATAATAGAGATACAGAAACACCGTAGCCCCTTTCTTTGAGATAACTCTGCACTATTGCGACCTGCAAATGCCACTTGCAGCTTAGCTGTGCAGAAGAAGAACAACAAGAAGAAGAAATATCTCGAAATATGTCCCTCAGGCCCCTTCCCTTGAGATAAATCTGCAAATATCTCGGAAACCAAGCGAGCTATGGCAAAATGTTGAGAGACCTTATTTGTAGAGAATTAAGTTTCCTACTTTTTATGTTCTACGATATTTTTTGATCAGATGCGTAGTTCTCGAGATATATCAAGATATTTAAAAGTTCCGAAGCTGCACCAACATAATAGAGATACAGAAACACCGTGGCCCCTCTCTTTGAGATAACTCTGCACAATTGCGAGCTGCAAATGCCACTTCCAGCTTAGCTGTGCAGAAGAAGAACAACAAGAAGAAGAAATATCTCGAAATATGTCCGTCAGGCCCCTTCCCTTGAGATAAATCTGCAAATATCTCGGAAACGAAGCGAGCTATGGCAAAATGTTAAGAGACCTTTTTTGTAGAGAATTATGTTTCCTACAATTTATGTTCTATGATATTTTTTGATCAGAAGCGTAGTTTTCGAGATATATCGAGATATTTAAAAGTTGCGAAGCCGCACCAACATAATAGAGATACAGAAACATCGTGGCCCCTTTCTTTGGGATAACTCTGCACTATTGCGAGCTGGAAATGCCACTTCCAGCTTAGCTGTGCAGAAGAAGAACAACAAGAAGAAGAAATATCTGGAAATATGTCCGTCAGGCCCCTTCCCTTGAGATAAATCTGCAAATATCTCGGAAACGAAGCGAGCTATTGCAAAACGTTAAGAGACCTTTTTTGTAGAGAATTAAGTTTCCTACTTTTTATGTTCTATGATATTTTTTAATCAGATGCGTAGTTCTCGAGATATATCAAGATATTTAAAAGTTCCGAAGCCGCACCAACATAATAGAGATACAGAAACACCGTGGCCCCTTTCTTTGAGATAACTCTGCACTATTGCGAGCTGCAAATGCCACTTCCAGCTTAGCTGTGCAGAAGAAGAACAACAAGAAGAAGAAATATCTGGAAATATGTCCGTCAGGCCCCTTCCCTTGAGATAAATCTGCAAATATCTCGGAAACGAAGCGAGCTACGGCAAAATGTTAAGAGACCTTTTTTGTAGAAAATTAGGATTCCTACTTTTTATGTTCTATGATATTTTTTGAACAGATGCGTAGTTCTCGAGATATATCAAGATATTTAAAAGTTCCGAAGCCGCACCAACATAATAGAGATACAGAAACACCGTGGCCCCTTTCTTTGAGATAACTCTGCACTATTGCGCGCTGCAAATGGCACTTCCAGCTTAGCTGTGCAGAAGAAGAACAACAAGAAGAAGAAATATCTCGAAATGTGTCCGTCAGGCCCCTTCCCTTGAGATAAATCTGCAAATATCTCGGAAACGAAGCGAGCTAGGGCAAAATGTTAAGAGACCTTTTTTGTAGAGAATTAAGTTTCCAACTTTTTATGTTCTATGATATTTTTTGATCAGATGCGTAGTTCTCGAGATATATCGAGATATTTAAAAGTTCCGAAGCGGCACCAACATAATAGAGATACAGAAACACCGTGGCCCCTTTCTTTGAGGTAACTCTGCACTATTGCGAGCTGCAAATGCCACTTCCAGCTTAGCTGTGCAGAAGAAGAACAACAAGAAGAAGAAATATCTCGAAATATGTCCCTCAGGCCCCTTCCCTTGAGATAAATCTGCAAATATCTCGGAAACCAAGCGAGCTATGGCAAAATGTTAAGAGACGTTATTTGTAGAGAATTAAGTTTCCTACTTTTTATGTTCTACGATATTTTTTGATCAGATGCGTAGTTCTCGAGATATATCAAGATATTTAAAAGTTCCGAAGCTGCACCAACATAATAGAGATACAGAAACACCGTGGCCCCTTTCTCTGAGATAACTCTGCACTATTGCGAGCTGCAAATGCCACTTCCAGCTTAGCTGTGCAGAAGAAGAACAACAAGAAGAAGAAATATCTGGAAATATGTCCGTCAGGCCCCTTCCCTTGAGATAAATCTGCAAATATCTCGGAAACGAAGCGAGCTATTGCAAAACGTTAAGAGACCTTTTTTGTAGAGAATTAAGTTTCCTACTTTTTATGTTCTATGATATTTTTTAATCAGATGCGTAGTTCTCGAGATATATCAAGATATTTAAAAGTTCCGAAGCCGCACCAACATAATAGAGATACAGAAACACCGTGGCCCCTTTCTTTGAGATAACTCTGCACTATTGCGAGCTGCAAATGCCACTTCCAGCTTAGCTGTGCAGAAGAAGAACAACAAGAAGAAGAAATATCTGGAAATATGTCCGTCAGGCCCCTTCCCTTGAGATAAATCTGCAAATATCTCGGAAACGAAGCGAGCTATGGCAAAATGTTAAGAGACCTTTTTTGTAGAGAATTAAGTTTCCTACTTTTTATGTTCTATGGTATTTTTTGATCAGATGCGTAGTTCTCGAGATATATCAAGATATTTAAAAGTTCCGAAGCCGCACCAACATAATAGAGATACAGAAACACCGTGGCCCCTTTCTTTGAGATAACTCTGCACTACTGCGAGCTGCAAATGCCACTTCCAGCTTAGCTGTGCAGAAGAAGAACAACAAGAAGAAGAAATATCTCGAAATATGTCCGTCAGGCCCCTTCCCTTGGGATAAATCTGCAAATATCTCGGAAACGAAGCGAGCTAGGGCAAAATGTTAAGAGACCTTTTTTGTAGAGAATTAAGTTTCCAACTTTTTATGTTCTATGATATTTTTTGATCAGATGCGTAGTTCTCGAGATATATCGAGATATTTAAAAGTTCCGAAGCGGCACCAACATAATAGAGATACAGAAACACCGTGGCCCCTTTCTTTGAGGTAACTCTGCACTATTGCGAGCTGCAAATGCCACTTCCAGCTTAGCTGTGCAGAAGAAGAACAACAAGAAGAAGAAATATCTCGAAATATGTCCCTCAGGCCCCTTCCCTTGAGATAAATCTGCAAATATCTCGGAAACCAAGCGAGCTATGGCAAAATGTTAAGAGACGTTATTTGTAGAGAATTAAGTTTCCTACTTTTTATGTTCTACGATATTTTTTGATCAGATGCGTAGTTCTCGAGATATATCAAGATATTTAAAAGTTCCGAAGCTGCACCAACATAATAGAGATACAGAAACACCGTGGCCCCTCTCTTTGAGATAACTCTGCACAATTGCGAGCTGCAAATGCCACTTCCAGCTTAGCTGTGCAGAAGAAGAACAACAAGAAGAAGAAATATCTCGAAATATGTCCGTCAGGCCCCTTCCCTTGAGATAAATCTGCAAATATCTCGGAAACGAAGCGAGCTATGGCAAAATGTTAAGAGACCTTTTTTGTAGAGAACTATATTTCCTACAATTTATGTTCTATGATATTTTTTGATCAGAAGCGTAGTTTTCGAGATATATCGAGATATTTAAAAGTTGCGAAGCCGCACCAACATAGTAGAGATACAGAAACATCGTGGCCCCTTTCTTTGGGATAACTCTGCGCTATTGCGAGCTGGAAATGCCACTTCCAGTTTAGCTGTGCAGAAGAAGAACAACAAGAAGAAGAAATATCTCGAAATATGTCCGTCAGGACCCTTCCCTTGAGATAAATCTGCAAATATCTCGGAAACGAAGCGAGCTATTGCAAAACGTTAAGAGACCTTTTTTGTAGAGAATTAAGTTTCCTACTTTTTATGTTCTATGATATTTTTTGATCAGATGCGTAGTTCTCGAGATATATCAAGATATTTAAAAGTTCCGAAGCCGCACCAACATAATAGAGATACAGAAACACCGTGGCCCCTTTCTCTGAGATAACTCTGCACTATTGCGAGCTGCAAATGCCACTTCCAGCTTAGCTGTGCAGAAGAAGAACAACAAGAAGAAGAAATATCTGGAAATATGTCCGTCAGGCCCCTTCCCTTGAGATAAATCTGCAAATATCTCGGAAACGAAGCGAGCTACGGCAAAATGTTAAGAGACCTTTTTTGTAGAAAATTAGGATTCCTACTTTTTATGTTCTATGATATTTTTTGAACAGATGCGTAGTTCTCGAGATATATCAAGATATTTAAAAGTTCCGAAGCCGCACCAACATAATAGAGATACAGAAACACCGTGGCCCCTTTCTTTGAGATAACTCTGCACTATTGCGCGCTGCAAATGGCACTTCCAGCTTAGCTGTGCAGAAGAAGAACAACAAGAAGAAGAAATATCTCGAAATGTGTCCGTCAGGCCCCTTCCCTTGAGATAAATCTGCAAATATCTCGGAAACGAAGCGAGCTATGGCAAAATGTTAAGAGACCTTTTTTGTAGAGAATTAAGTTTCCTACTTTTTATGTTCTATGGTATTTTTTGATCAGATGCGTAGTTCTCGAGATATATCAAGATATTTAAAAGTTCCGAAGCCGCACCAACATAATAGAGATACAGAAACACCGTGGCCCCTTTCTTTGAGATAACTCTGCACTACTGCGAGCTGCAAATGCCACTTCCAGCTTAGCTGTGCAGAAGAAGAACAACAAGAAGAAGAAATATCTCGAAATATGTCCGTCAGGCCCCTTTCCTTGGGATAAATCTGCAAATATCTCGGAAACGAAGCGAGCTAGGGCAAAATGTTAAGAGACCTTTTTTGTAGAGAATTAAGTTTCCAACTTTTTATGTTCTATGATATTTTTTGATCAGATGCGTAGTTCTCGAGATATATCGAGATATTTAAAAGTTCCGAAGCGGCACCAACATAATAAAGATACAGAAACACCGTGGCCCCTTTCTTTGAGGTAACTCTGCACTATTGCGAGCTGCAAATGCCACTTCCAGCTTCGCTGTGCAGAAGAAGAACAACAAGAAGAAGAAATATCTCGAAATATGTCCCTCAGGCCCCTTCCCTTGAGATAAATCTGCAAATATCTCGGAAACCAAGCGAGCTATGGCAAAATGTTAAGAGACCTTATTTGTAGAGAATTAAGTTTCCTACTTTTTATGTTCTACGATATTTTTTGATCAGATGCGTAGTTCTCGAGATATATCAAGATATTTAAAAGTTCCGAAGCTGCACCAACATAATAGAGATACAGAAACACCGTGGCCCCTCTCTTTGAGATAACTCTGCACAATTGCGAGCTGCAAATGCCACTTCCAGCTTAGCTGTGCAGAAGAAGAACAACAAGAAGAAGAAATATCTCGAAATATGTCCGTCAGGCCCCTTCCCTTGAGATAAATCTGCAAATATCTCGGAAACGAAGCGAGCTATGGCAAAATGTTAAGAGACCTTTTTTGTAGAGAATTATGTTTCCTACAATTTATGTTCTATGATATTTTTTGATCAGAAGCGTAGTTTTCGAGATATATCGAGATATTTAAAAGTTGCGAAGCCGCACCAACATAATAGAGATACAGAAACATCGTGGCCCCTTTCTTTGGGATAACTCTGCACTATTGCGAGCTGGAAATGCCACTTCCAGTTTAGCTGTGCAGAAGAAGAACAACAAGAAGAAGAAATATCTCGAAATATGTCCGTCAGGACCCTTCCCTTGAGATAAATCTGCAAATATCTCGGAAACGAAGCGAGCTATTGCAAAACGTTAAGAGACCTTTTTTGTAGAGAATTAAGTTTCCTACTTTTTATGTTCTATGATATTTTTTGATCAGATGCGTAGTTCTCGAGATATATCAAGATATTTAAAAGTTCCGAAGCCGCACCAACATAATAGAGATACAGAAACACCGTGGC
This sequence comes from Osmia lignaria lignaria, assembly GCF_051020975.1. Classification (NCBI taxonomy): domain Eukaryota; kingdom Metazoa; phylum Arthropoda; class Insecta; order Hymenoptera; family Megachilidae; genus Osmia; species Osmia lignaria. Next base: position 7,017,499 of record NW_027478165.1, read on the forward strand.
CCCTTTCTCTGAGATAACTCTGCACTATTGCGAGCTGCAAATGCCACTTCCAGCTTAGCTGTGCAGAAGAAGAACAACAAGAAGAAGAAATATCTGGAAATATGTCCGTCAGGCCCCTTCCCTTGAGATAAATCTGCAAATATCTCGGAAACGAAGCGAGCTACGGCAAAATGTTAAGAGACCTTTTTTGTAGAAAATTAGGATTCCTACTTTTTATGTTCTATGATATTTTTTGAACAGATGCGTAGTTCTCGAGATATATCAAGATATTTAAAAGTTCCGAAGCCGCACCAACATAATAGAGATACAGAAACACCGTGGCCCCTTTCTTTGAGATAACTCTGCACTATTGCGCGCTGCAAATGGCACTTCCAGCTTAGCTGTGCAGAAGAAGAACAACAAGAAGAAGAAATATCTCGAAATGTGTCCGTCAGGCCCCTTCCCTTGAGATAAATCTGCAAATATCTCGGAAACGAAGCGAGCTATGGCAAAATGTTAAGAGACCTTTTTTGTAGAGAATTAAGTTTCCTACTTTTTATGTTCTATGGTATTTTTTGATCAGATGCGTAGTTCTCGAGATATATCAAGATATTTAAAAGTTCCGAAGCCGCACCAACATAATAGAGATACAGAAACACCGTGGCCCCTTTCTTTGAGATAACTCTGCACTACTGCGAGCTGCAAATGCCACTTCCAGCTTAGCTGTGCAGAAGAAGAACAACAAGAAGAAGAAATATCTCGAAATATGTCCGTCAGGCCCCTTCCCTTGGGATAAATCTGCAAATATCTCGGAAACGAAGCGAGCTAGGGCAAAATGTTAAGAGACCTTTTTTGTAGAGAATTAAGTTTCCAACTTTTTATGTTCTATGATATTTTTTGATCAGATGCGTAGTTCTCGAGATATATCGAGATATTTAAAAGTTCCGAAGCGGCACCAACATAATAAAGATACAGAAACACCGTGGCCCCTTTCTTTGAGGTAACTCTGCACTATTGCGAGCTGCAAATGCCACTTCCAGCTTCGCTGTGCAGAAGAAGAACAACAAGAAGAAGAAATATCTCGAAATATGTCCCTCAGGCCCCTTCCCTTGAGATAAATCTGCAAATATCTCGGAAACCAAGCGAGCTATGGCAAAATGTTAAGAGACCTTATTTGTAGAGAATTAAGTTTCCTACTTTTTATGTTCTACGATATTTTTTGATCAGATGCGTAGTTCTCGAGATATATCAAGATATTTAAAAGTTCCGAAGCTGCACCAACATAATAGAGATACAGAAACACCGTGGCCCCTCTCTTTGAGATAACTCTGCACAATTGCGAGCTGCAAATGCCACTTCCAGCTTAGCTGTGCAGAAGAAGAACAACAAGAAGAAGAAATATCTCGAAATATGTCCGTCAGGCCCCTTCCCTTGAGATAAATCTGCAAATATCTCGGAAACGAAGCGAGCTATGGCAAAATGTTAAGAGACCTTTTTTGTAGAGAATTATGTTTCCTACAATTTAGGTTCTATGATATTTTTTGATCAGAAGCGTAGTTTTCGAGATATATCGAGATATTTAAAAGTTGCGAAGCCGCACCAACATAATAGAGATACAGAAACATCGTGGCCCCTTTCTTTGGGATAACTCTGCAGTATTGCGAGCTGGAAATGCCACTTCCAGTTTAGCTGTGCAGAAGAAGAACAACAAGAAGAAGAAATATCTCGAAATATGTCCGTCAGGACCCTTCCCTTGAGATAAATCTGCAAATATCTCGGAAACGAAGCGAGCTATTGCAAAACGTTATGAGACCTTTTTTGTAGAGAATTAAGTTTCCTACTTTTTATGTTCTATGATATTTTTTGATCAGATGCGTAGTTCTCGAGATATATCAAGATATTTAAAAGTTCCGAAGCCGCACCAACATAATAGAGATACAGAAACACCGTGGCCCCTTTCTCTGAGATAACTCTGCACTATTGCGAGCTGCAAATGCCACTTCCAGCTTAGCTGTGCAGAAGAAGAACAACAAGAAGAAGAAATATCTGGAAATATGTCCGTCAGCCCCCTTCCCTTGAGATAAATCTGCAAATATTTCGGAAACGAAGCGAGCTACGGCAAAATGTTAAGAGACCTTTTTTGTAGAAAATTAGGATTCCTACTTTTTATGTTCTATGATATTTTTTGAACAGATGCGTAGTTCTCGAGATATATCAAGATATTTAAAAGTTCCGAAGCCGCACCAACATAATAGAGATACAGAAACACCGTGGCCCCTTTCTTTGAGATAACTCTGCACTATTGCGCGCTGCAAATGGCACTTCCAGCTTAGCTGTGCAGAAGAAGAACAACAAGAAGAAGAAATATCTCGAAATGTGTCCGTCAGGACCCTTCCCTTGAGATAAATCTGCAAATATCTCGGAAACGAAGCGAGCTATGGCAAAATGTTAAGAGACCTTTTTTGTAGAGAATTAAGTTTCCTACTTTTTATGTTCTATGATATTTTTTGATCAGATGCGTAGTTCTCGAGATATATCAAGATATTTAAAAGTTCCGAAGCCGCACCAACATAATAGAGATACAGAAACACCGTGGCCCCTTTCTTTGAGATTATTCTGCACTACTGCGGGCTGCAAATGCCACTTCCAGCTTAGCTGTGCAGAAGAAGAACAACAAGAAGAAGAAATATCTCGAAATATGTCCGTCAGGCCCCTTCCCTTGGGATAAATCTGCAAATATCTCGGAAACGAAGCGAGCTAGGGCAAAATGTTAAGAGACCTTTTTTGTAGAGAATTAAGTTTCCTACTTTTTATGTTCTATGATATTTTTTGATCAGATGCGTAGTTCTCGAGATATATCGAGATATTTAAAAGTTCCGAAGCGGCACCAACATAATAGAGATACAGAAACACCGTGGCCCCTTTCTTTGAGGTAACTCTGCACTATTGCGAGCTGCAAATGCCACTTCCAGCTTAGCTGTGCAGAAGAAGAACAACAAGAAGAAGAAATATCTCGAAATATGTCCCTCAGGCCCCTTCCCTTGAGATAAATCTGCAAATATCTCGGAAACCAAGCGAGCTATGGCAAAATGCTAAGAGACCTTATTTGTAGAGAATTAAGTTTCCTACTTTTTATGTTCTACGATATTTTTTGATCAGATGCGTAGTTCTCGAGATATATCAAGATATTTAAAAGTTCCGAAGCCGCACCAACATAATAGAGATACAGAAACACCGTGGCCCCTTTCTTTGAGATAACTCTGCACTACTGCGAGCTGCAAATGCCACTTCCAGCTTAGCTGTGCAGAAGAAGAACAACAAGAAGAAGAAATATCTCGAAATATGTCCCTCAGGCCCCTTCCCTTGAGATAAATCTGCAAATATCTCGGAAACCAAGCGAGCTATGGCAAAATGCTAAGAGACCTTATTTGTAGAGAATTAAGTTTCCTACTTTTTATGTTCTACGATATTTTTTGATCAGATGCGTAGTTCTCGAGATATATCAAGATATTTAAAAGTTCCGAAGCCGCACCAACATAATAGAGATACAGAAACACCGTGGCCCCTTTCTTTGAGATAACTCTGCACTATTGCGAGCTGCAAATGCCACTTCCAGCTTAGCTGTGCAGAAGAAGAACAACAAGAAGAAGAAATATCTCGAAATATGTCCGTCAGGCCCCTTCCCTTGAGATAAATCTGCAAATATCTCGGAAACGAAGCGAGCTATGGCAAAATCTTAAGAGACCTTTTTTGTAGAGAATTATGTTTCCTACAATTTACGTTCTCTGATATTTTTTGATCAGAAGCGTAGTTTTCGAGATGTATCGAGATATTTAAAAGTTCCGAAGCCGCACCAACATAATAGAGATACAGAAACACCGTAGCCCCTTTCTTTGAGATAACTCTGCACTATTGCGACCTGCAAATGCCACTTCCAGCTTAGCTGTGCAGAAGAAGAACAACAAGAAGAAGAAATATCTCGAAATATGTCCCTCAGGCCCCTTCCCTTGAGATAAATCTGCAAATATCTCGGAAACCAAGCGAGCTATGGCAAAATGTTAAGAGACCTTATTTGTAGAGAATTAAGTTTCCTACTTTTTATGTTCTACGATATTTTTTGATCAGATGCGTAGTTCTCGAGATATATCGAGATATTTAAAAGTTCCGAAGCGGCACCAACATAATAGAGATACAGAAACACCGTGGCCCCTTTCTTTGAGGTAACTCTGCACTATTGCGAGCTGCAAATGCCACTTCCAGCTTAGCTGTGCAGAAGAAGAACAACAAGAAGAAGAAATATCTCGAAATATGTCCCTCAGGCCCCTTCCCTTGAGATAAATCTGCAAATATCTCGGAAACCAAGCGAGCTATGGCAAAATGTTAAGAGACCTTATTTGTAGAGAATTAAGTTTCCTACTTTTTATGTTCTACGATATTTTTTGATCAGATGCGTAGTTCTCGAGATATATCAAGATATTTAAAAGTTCCGAAGCCGCACCAACATAATAGAGATACAGAAACACCGTGGCCCCTTTCTTTGAGATAACTCTGCACTATTGCGAGCTGCAAATGCCACTTCCAGCTTAGCTGTGCAGAAGAAGAACAACAAGAAGAAGAAATATCTCGAAATATGTCCGTCAGGCCCCTTCCCTTGAGATAAATCTGCAAATATCTCGGAAACGAAGCGAGCTATGGCAAAATCTTAAGAGACCTTTTTTGTAGAGAATTATGTTTCCTACAATTTACGTTCTCTGATATTTTTTGATCAGAAGCGTAGTTTTCGAGATATATCGAGATATTTAAAAGTTCCGAAGCCGCACCAACATAATAGAGATACAGAAACACCGTAGCCCCTTTCTTTGAGATAACTCTGCACTATTGCGACCTGCAAATGCCACTTGCAGCTTAGCTGTGCAGAAGAAGAACAACAAGAAGAAGAAATATCTCGAAATATGTCCCTCAGGCCCCTTCCCTTGAGATAAATCTGCAAATATCTCGGAAACCAAGCGAGCTATGGCAAAATGTTAAGAGACCTTATTTGTAGAGAATTAAGTTTCCTACTTTTTGTGTTCTACGATATTTTTTGATCAGATGCGTAGTTCTCGAGATATATCAAGATATTTAAAAGTTCCGAAGCTGCACCAACATAATAGAGATACAGAAACACCGTGGCCCCTCTCTTTGAGATAACTCTGCACAATTGCGAGCTGCAAATGCCACTTCCAGCTTAGCTGTGCAGAAGAAGAACAACAAGAAGAAGAAATATCTCGAAATATGTCCGTCAGGCCCCTTCCCTTGAGATAAATCTGCAAATATCTCGGAAACGAAGCGAGCTATGGCAAAATGTTAAGAGACCTTTTTTGTAGAGAATTATGTTTCCTACAATTTATGTTCTATGATATTTTTTGATCAGAAGCGTAGTTTTCGAGATATATCGAGATATTTAAAAGTTGCGAAGCCGCACCAACATAATAGAGATACAGAAACATCGTGGCCCCTTTCTTTGGGATAACTCTGCACTATTGCGAGCTGGAAATGCCACTTCCAGTTTAGCTGTGCAGAAGAAGAACAACAAGAAGAAGAAATATCTCGAAATATGTCCGTCAGGACCCTTCCCTTGAGATAAATCTGCAAATATCTCGGAAACGAAGCGAGCTATTGCAAAACGTTAAGAGACCTTTTTTGTAGAGAATTAAGTTTCCTACTTTTTATGTTCTATGATATTTTTTGATCAGATGCGTAGTTCTCGAGATATATCAAGATATTTAAAAGTTCCGAAGCCGCACCAACATAATAGAGATACAGAAACACCGTGGCCCCTTTCTCTGAGATAACTCTGCACTATTGCGAGCTGCAAATGCCACTTCCAGCTTAGCTGTGCAGAAGAAGAACAACAAGAAGAAGAAATATCTGGAAATATGTCCGTCAGGCCCCTTCCCTTGAGATAAATCTGCAAATATCTCGGAAACGAAGCGAGCTACGGCAAAATGTTAAGAGACCTTTTTTGTAGAAAATTAGGATTCCTACTTTTTATGTTCTATGATATTTTTTGAACAGATGCGTAGTTCTCGAGATATATCAAGATATTTAAAAGTTCCGAAGTCGCACCAACATAATAGAGATACAGAAACACCGTGGCCCCTTTCTTTGAGATAACTCTGCACTATTGCGCGCTGCAAATGGCACTTCCAGCTTAGCTGTGCAGAAGAAGAACAACAAGAAGAAGAAATATCTCGAAATGTGTCCGTCAGGCCCCTTCCCTTGAGATAAATCTGCAAATATCTCGGAAACGAAGCGAGCTATGGCAAAATGTTAAGAGACCTTTTTTGTAGAGAATTAAGTTTCCTACTTTTTATGTTCTATGATATTTTTTGATCAGATGCGTAGTTCTCGAGATATATCAAGATATTTAAAAGTTCCGAAGCCGCACCAACATAATAGAGATACAGAAACACCGTGGCCCCTTTCTTTGAGATTATTCTGCACTACTGCGGGCTGCAAATGCCACTTCCAGCTTAGCTGTGCAGAAGAAGAACAACAAGAAGAAGAAATATCTCGAAATATGTCCGTCAGGCCCCTTCCCTTGGGATAAATCTGCAAATATCTCGGAAACGAAGCGAGCTAGGGCAAAATGTTAGGAGACCTTTTTTGTAGAGAATTAAGTTTCCTACTTTTTATGTTCTATGATATTTTTTGATCAGATGCGTAGTTCTCGAGATATATCGAGATATTTAAAAGTTCCGAAGCGGCACCAACATAATAGAGATACAGAAACACCGTGGCCCCTTTCTTTGAGGTAACTCTGCACTATTGCGAGCTGCAAATGCCACTTCCAGCTTAGCTGTGCAGAAGAAGAACAACAAGAAGAAGAAATATCTCGAAATATGTCCCTCAGGCCCCTTCCCTTGAGATAAATCTGCAAATATCTCGGAAACCAAGCGAGCTATGGCAAAATGCTAAGAGACCTTATTTGTAGAGAATTAAGTTTCCTACTTTTTATGTTCTACGATATTTTTTGATCAGATGCGTAGTTCTCGAGATATATCAAGATATTTAAAAGTTCCGAAGCCGCACCAACATAATAGAGATACAGAAACACCGTGGCCCCTTTCTTTGAGATAACTCTGCACTACTGCGAGCTGCAAATGCCACTTCCAGCTTAGCTGTGCAGAAGAAGAACAACAAGAAGAAGAAATATCTCGAAATATGTCCCTCAGGCCCCTTCCCTTGAGATATATCTGCAAATATCTCGGAAACCAAGCGAGCTATGGCAAAATGCTAAGAGACCTTATTTGTAGAGAATTAAGTTTCCTACTTTTTATGTTCTACGATATTTTTTGATCAGATGCGTAGTTCTCGAGATATATCAAGATATTTAAAAGTTCCGAAGCCGCACCAACATAATAGAGATACAGAAACACCGTGGCCCCTTTCTTTGAGATAACTCTGCACTATTGCGAGCTGCAAATGCCACTTCCAGCTTAGCTGTGCAGAAGAAGAACAACAAGAAGAAGAAATATCTCGAAATATGTCCGTCAGGCCCCTTCCCTTGAGATAAATCTGCAAATATCTCGGAAACGAAGCGAGCTATGGCAAAATCTTAAGAGACCTTTTTTGTAGAGAATTATGTTTCCTACAATTTACGTTCTCTGATATTTTTTGATCAGAAGCGTAGTTTTCGAGATGTATCGAGATATTTAAAAGTTCCGAAGCCGCACCAACATAATAGAGATACAGAAACACCGTAGCCCATTTCTTTGAGATAACTCTGCACTATTGCGACCTGCAAATGCCACTTGCAGCTTAGCTGTGCAGAAGAAGAACAACAAGAAGAAGAAATATCTCGAAATATGTCCCTCAGGCCCCTTCCCTTGAGATAAATCTGCAAATATCTCGGAAACCAAGCGAGCTATGGCAAAATGTTAAGAGACCTTATTTGTAGAGAATTAAGTTTCCTACTTTTTGTGTTCTACGATATTTTTTGATCAGATGCGTAGTTCTCGAGATATATCAAGATATTTAAAAGTTCCGAAGCTGCACCAACATAATAGAGATACAGAAACACCGTGGCCCCTCTCTTTGAGATAACTCTGCACAATTGCGAGCTGCAAATGCCACTTCCAGCTTAGCTGTGCAGAAGAAGAACAACAAGAAGAAGAAATATCTCGAAATATGTCCGTCAGGCCCCTTCCCTTGAGATAAATCTGCAAATATCTCGGAAACGAAGCGAGCTATGGCAAAATGTTAAGAGACCTTTTTTGTAGAGAATTATGTTTCCTACAATTTATGTTCTATGATATTTTTTGATCAGAAGCGTAGTTTTCGAGATATATCGAGATATTTAAAAGTTGCGAAGCCGCACCAACATAATAGAGATACAGAAACATCGTGGCCCCTTTCTTTGGGATAACTCTGCACTATTGCGAGCTGGAAATGCCACTTCCAGTTTAGCTGTGCAGAAGAAGAACAACAAGAAGAAGAAATATCTCGAAATATGTCCGTCAGGACCCTTCCCTTGAGATAAATCTGCAAATATCTCGGAAACGAAGCGAGCTATTGCAAAACGTTAAGAGACCTTTTTTGTAGAGAATTAAGTTTCCTACTTTTTATGTTCTATGATATTTTTTGATCAGATGCGTAGTTCTCGAGATATATCAAGATATTTAAAAGTTCCGAAGCCGCACCAACATAATAGAGATACAGAAACACCGTGGCCCCTTTCTCTGAGATAACTCTGCACTATTGCGAGCTGCAAATGACACTTCCAGCTTAGCTGTGCAGAAGAAGAACAACAAGAAGAAGAAATATCTGGAAATATGTCCGTCAGGCCCCTTCCCTTGAGATAAATCTGCAAATATCTCGGAAACGAAGCGAGCTACGGCAAAATGTTAAGAGACCTTTTTTGTAGAAAATTAGGATTCCTACTTTTTATGTTCTATGATATTTTTTGAACAGATGCGTAGTTCTCGAGATATATCAAGATATTTAAAAGTTCCGAAGCCGCACCAACATAATAGAGATACAGAAACACCGTGGCCCCTTTCTTTGAGATAACTCTGCACTATTGCGCGCTGCAAATGGCACTTCCAGCTTAGCTGTGCAGAAGAAGAACAACAAGAAGAAGAAATATCTCGAAATGTGTCCGTCAGGCCCCTTCCCTTGAGATAAATCTGCAAATATCTCGGAAACGAAGCGAGCTATGGCAAAATGTTAAGAGACCTTTTTTGTAGAGAATTAAGTTTCCTACTTTTTATGTTCTATGATATTTTTTGATCAGATGCGTAGTTCTCGAGATATATCAAGATATTTAAAAGTTCCGAAGCCGCACCAACATAATAGAGATACAGAAACACCGTGGCCCCTTTCTTTGAGATTATTCTGCACTACTGCGGGCTGCAAATGCCACTTCCAGCTTAGCTGTGCAGAAGAAGAACAACAAGAAGAAGAAATATCTCGAAATATGTCCGTCAGGCCCCTTCCCTTGGGATAAATCTGCAAATATCTCGGAAACGAAGCGAGCTAGGGCAAAATGTTAAGAGACCTTTTTTGTAGAGAATTAAGTTTCCTACTTTTTATGTTCTATGATATTTTTTGATCAGATGCGTAGTTCTCGAGATATATCGAGATATTTAAAAGTTCCGAAGCGGCACCAACATAATAGAGATACAGAAACACCGTGGCCCCTTTCTTTGAGGTAACTCTGCACTATTGCGAGCTGCAAATGCCACTTCCAGCTTAGCTGTGCAGAAGAAGAACAACAAGAAGAAGAAATATCTCGAAATATGTCCCTCAGGCCCCTTCCCTTGAGATAAATCTGCAAATATCTCGGAAACCAAGCGAGCTATGGCAAAATGCTACGAGACCTTATTTGTAGAGAATTAAGTTTCCTACTTTTTATGTTCTACGATATTTTTTGATCAGATGCGTAGTTCTCGAGATATATCAAGATATTTAAAAGTTCCGAAGCCGCACCAACATAATAGAGATACAGAAACACCGTGGCCCCTTTCTTTGAGATAACTCTGCACTACTGCGAGCTGCAAATGCCACTTCCAGCTTAGCTGTGCAGAAGAAGAACAACAAGAAGAAGAAATATCTCGAAATATGTCCCTCAGGCCCCTTCCCTTGAGATATATCTGCAAATATCTCGGAAACCAAGCGAGCTATGGCAAAATGCTAAGAGACCTTATTTGTAGAGAATTAAGTTTCCTACTTTTTATGTTCTACGATATTTTTTGATCAGATGCGTAGTTCTCGAGATATATCAAGATATTTAAAAGTTCCGAAGCCGCACCAACATAATAGAGATACAGAAACACCGTGGCCCCTTTCTTTGAGATAACTCTGCACTATTGCGAGCTGCAAATGCCACTTCCAGCTTAGCTGTGCAGAAGAAGAACAACAAGAAGAAGAAATATCTCGAAATATGTCCGTCAGGCCCCTTCCCTTGAGATAAATCTGCAAATATCTCGGAAACGAAGCGAGCTATGGCAAAATCTTAAGAGACCTTTTTTGTAGAGAATTATGTTTCCTACAATTTACGTTCTCTGATATTTTTTGATCAGAAGCGTAGTTTTCGAGATGTATCGAGATATTTAAAAGTTCCGAAGCCGCACCAACATAATAGAGATACAGAAACACCGTAGCCCATTTCTTTGAGGTAACTCTGCACTATTGCGACCTGCAAATGCCACTTCCAGCTTAGCTGTGCAGAAGAAGAACAACAAGAAGAAGAAATATCTCGAAATATGTCCCTCAGGCCCCTTCCCTTGAGATAAATCTGCAAATATCTCGGAAACCAAGCGAGCTATGGCAAAATGTTAAGAGACCTTATTTGTAGAGAATTAAGTTTCCTACTTTTTATGTTCTACGATATTTTTTGATCAGATGCGTAGTTCTCGAGATATATCAAGATATTTAAAAGTTCCGAAGCCGCACCAACATAATAGAGATACAGAAACACCGTGGCCCCTTTCTTTGAGATAACTCTGCACTATTGCGAGCTGCAAATGCCACTTCCAGCTTAGCTGTGCAGAAGAAGATCAACAAGAAGAAGAAATATCTCGAAATATGTCCGTCAGGCTCCTTCCCTTGAGATAAATCTGCAATTATCTCGGAAACGAAGCGAGCTATGGCAAAATCTTAAGAGACCTTTTTTGTAGAGAATTATGTTTCCTACAATTTACGTTCTCTGATATTTTTTGATCAGAAGCGTAGTTTTCGAGATATATCGAGGTATTTAAAAGTTCCGAAGCCGCACCAACATAATAGAGATACAGAAACACCGTGGCCCCTTTCTTTGAGATAACTCTGCACTACTGCGAGCTGGAAATGCCACTTCCAGTTTAGCTGTGCAGAAGAAGAACAACAAGAAGAAGAAACATCTCGAAATATGTCCATCAGGACCCTTCCCTTGAGATAAATCTGCAAATATCTCGGAAACGAAGCGAGCTATGGCAAAATGTTAAGAGACCTTTTTTGTAGAGAATTATGTTTCCTACAATTTATGTTCTATGATATTTTTTGATCAGAAGCGTAGTTTTCGAGATATATCGAGATATTTAAAAGTTCCGAAGCCGCACCAACATAATAGAGATACAGAAACACCGTGGCCCCTTTCTTTGGGATAACTCTGCACTATTGCGAGCTGGAAATGCCACTTCCAGTTTAGCTGTGCAGAAGAAGAACAACAAGAAGAAGAAATATCTCGAAATATGTCCGTCAGGACCCTTCCCTTGAGATAAATCTGCAAATATCTCGGAAACGAAGCGAGCTATTGCAAAACGTTAAGAGACCTTTTTTGTAGAAAATTAAGTTTCCTACTTTTTATGTTCTATGATATTTTTTGATCAGATGCGTAGTTCTCGAGATATATCAAGATATTTGAAAGTTCCGAAGCCGCACCAACATAATAGAGATACAGAAACACCGTGGCCCCTTTCTTTGAGATAACTCTGCACTGTTGCGAGCTGTAAATGCCACTTCCAGCTTAGCTGTGCAGAAGAAGAACAACAAGAAGAAGAAATATCTCGAAATATGTCCGTCAGGCCCCTTCCCTTGAGATATATCTGCAAATATCTCGGAAACGAAGCGAGCTATGGCAAAATGTTAAGAGACCTTTTTTGTAGAGAATTATGCTTCCTACAATTTATGTTCTATGATATTTTTTGATCAGAAGCGTAGTTTTCGAGATATATCGAGATATTTAAAAGTTCCGAAGCCGCACCAACATAATAGAGATACAGAAACACCGTGGCCCCTTTCTTTGAGATAACTCTGCACTATGGCGAGCTGCAAATGCCACTTCCAGCTTAGCTGTGCAGAGGAAGAACAACAAGAAGAAGAAATATCTCGAAATATGTCCGTCAGGCCAGTTCCTTTGAGCTGAATCTGCAAATATCTCGGAAACGAAGCGAGCTATTGCAAAATGTTAAGAGACGTTTTTTGTAGAGAATTATGTTTCCTACAATTTATGTTCTATGATATTTTTTGATCAGAAGCGTAGTTTTCGAGATATATCGAGATATTTAAAAGTTCCGAAGCCGCACCAACATGATAGAGATACAGAAACACCGTGGCCCCTTTCTTTGAGATAACTCTGCACTAGTGCGAGCCGCAAATGCCACTTCCAGCTTAGCTGTGCAGAAGAAGAACAACAAGAAGAAGAAATATCTCGAAATATGTCCGTCAGGCCCCTTCCCTTGAGATAAATCTGCAAATATCTCGGAAACGAAGCGAGCTATGGCAAAATGTTAAGAGACCTTTTTTGTAGAGAATTAAGTTTCCTACTTTTTATGTTCTATAATATTTTTTGATCAGATGCGTAGTTCTCGAGATATATCAAGATATTTAAAAGTTCCGAAGCCGCACCAACATAATAGAGATACAGAAACACCGTGGCCCCTTTCGTTGAGATAACTCTGCACTAGTGCGAGCCGCAAATGCCACTTCCAGCTTAGCTGTGCAGAAGAAGAACAACAAGAAGAAGAAATATCTCGAAATATGTCCGTCAGGCCCCTTCCCTTGAGATAAATCTGCAAATATCTCGGAAACTAAGAGAGCTATGGCAAAATGTTAAGAGACCTTTTTTGTAGAGAATAATGTTTCCTACAATTTACGTTCTATGATATTTTTTGATCAGAAGCGTAGTTCTCGAGATATATCAAGATATTTAAAAGTTCCGAAGCCGCACCAACATAATAGAGATACAGAATCACCGTGGCCCCTTTCTTTGAGATAACTCTGCACTAGTGCGAGCCGCAAATGCCACTTCCAGCTTAGCTGTGCAGAAGAAGAACAACAAGAAGAAGAAATATCTCGAAATATGTCCGTCAGGCCCCTTCCCTTGAGATAAATATGCAAATATCTCGGAAACGAAGCGAGCTATGGCAAAATGTTAAGAGACCTTTTTTGTAGAGAATTAAGTTTCCTACTTTTTATGTTCGATGATATTTTTTGATCAGATGCGTAGTTCTCGAGATATATCAAGATATTTAAAAGTTCCGAAGCTGCACCAACATAATAGAGGTACAGAAACACCGTGCCCTCTTTCTTTGAGATAACTCTGCACTATTGCGAGCTGCAAATGCCACTTCGAGCTTAGCTGTGCAGAAGAAGAACAACAAGAAGAAGAAATATCTCGAAATATGTCCGTCAGACCCCTTCCCTTGAGATGAATCTGCAAATATCTCGGAAACGAAGCGAGCTATGGCAAAATGTTAAGAGACCTTTTCTGTAGAGAATAATGTTTCCTACTTTCTTTGTTCTATGATATTTTTTGATCAGATGCGTAGTTCTCGAGATATATCAAGATATTTAAAAGTTCCGAAGCCGCACCAACATAATAGAGATACAGAAACACCGTGGCCCCTTTCTTTGAGATAACTCTGCACTAGTGCGAGCCGCAAATGCCACTTCCAGCTTAGTTGTGCAGAAGAAGAACAACAAGAAGAAGAAATATCTCGAAATATGTCCGTCAGGCCCCTTCCCTTGAGATATATCTGCAAATATCTCGGAAACGAAGCGAGCTATGGCAAAATGTTAAGAGACCTTTTTTGTAGAGAATTATGTTTCCTACAATTTATGTTGTATGATATTTTTTGATCAGAAGCGTAGTTTTCGAGATATATCGAGATATTTAAAAGTTCCGAAGCCGCACCAACATAATAGAGATACAGAAACACCGTGGCCCCTTTCTTTGAGATAACTCTGCACTAGTGCGAGCCGCAAATGCCACTTCCAGCTTAGCTGTGCAGAAGAAGAACAACAAGAAGAAGAAATATCTCGAAATATGTCCGTCAGGCCCCTTCCCTTGAGATAAATATGCAAATATCTCGGAAACAAAGCGAGCTATGGCAAAACGTTAAGAGACCTTTTTTGTAGAGAATTAAGTTTCCTACTTTTTATGTTCTATGATATTTTTTGATCAGATGCGTAGTTCTCGAGATATATCAAGATATTTAAAAGTTCCGAAGCCGCACCAACATAATAGAGATACAGAAACACCGTGGCCCCTTTCTTTGAGATAACTCTGCACTAGTGCGAGCCGCAAATGCCACTTCCAGCTTAGTTGTGCAGAAGAAGAACAACAAGAAGAAGAAATATCTCGAAATATGTCCGTCAGGCCCCTTCCCTTGAGATATATCTGCAAATATCTCGGAAACGAAGCGAGCTATGGCAAAATGTTAAGAGACCTTTTTTGTAGAGAATTATGTTTCCTACAATTTATGTTGTATGATATTTTTTGATCAGAAGCGTAGTTTTCGAGATATATCGAGATATTTAAAAGTTCCGAAGCCGCACCAACATAATAGAGATACAGAAACACCGTGGCCCCTTTCTTTGAGATAACTCTGCACTAGTGCGAGCCGCAAATGCCACTTCCAGCTTAGCTGTGCAGAAGAAGAACAACAAGAAGAAGAAATATCTCGAAATATGTCCGTCAGGCCCCTTCCCTTGAGATAAATATGCAAATATCTCGGAAACAAAGCGAGCTATGGCAAAATGTTAAGAGACCTTTTTTGTAGAGAATTAAGTTTCCTACTTTTTATGTTCTATGATATTTTTTGATCAGATGCGTAGTTCTCGAGATATATCAAGATATTTAAAAGTTCCGAAGCCGCACCAACATAATAGAGATACAGAAACACCGTGGCCCCTTTCTTTGAGATAACTCTGCACTAGTGCGAGCCGCAAATGCCACTTCCAGCTTAGCTGTGCAGAAGAAGAACAACAAGAAGAAGAAATATCTCGAAATATGTCCGTCAGGCCCCTTCCCTTGAGATAAATATGCAAATATCTCGGAAACGCAGCGAGCTATGGCAAAATGTTAAGAGACCTTTTTTGTAGAGAATTAAGTTTCCTACTTTTTATGTTCTATGATATTTTTTGATCAGATGCGTAGTTCTCGAGATATATCAAGATATTTAAAAGTTCCGAAGCCGCACCAACATAATAGAGATACAGAAACACCGTGGCCCCTTTCTTTGAGATAACTCTGCACTATTGCGCGCTGCAAATGCCACCTCCAGCTTAGCTGTGCAGAGGAAGAACAACAAGAAGAAGAAATATTTCGAAATATGTCCGTCAGGCCCCTTCCCTTGAGATATATCTGCAAATATCTCGGAAACGAAGAGAGCTATGGCAAAATGTTAAGAGACCTTTTTTGTAGAGAACTAAGTTTCCTACTTTTTATGTTCTATGATATTTTTTGATCAGATGCGTAGTTCTCGAGATATATCAAGATATTTAAAAGTTCCGAAGCCGCACCAACATAATAGAGATACAGAAACACCGTGGCCCCTTTCTTTGAGATAACTCTGCACTACTGCGAGTTGGAAATGCCACTTCCAGTTTAGCTGTGCAGAAGAAGAACAACAAGAAGAAGAAATATCTCGAAATATGTCCGTTAGGCCCCTTCCCTTGAGATAAATCTGCAAATATCTCGGAAACGAAGCGAGCTATGGCAAAATGTTAAGAGACCTTTTTTGTAGAGAATTAAGTTTCCTACTTTTTATGTTCTATGAAATTTTTTGATCAGAAGCGTAGTTTTCGAGATATATCGAGATATTTAAAAGTTCCGAAGCCGCACCAACATAATAGAGATACAGAAACAACGTGGCCCCTTTCTTTCAGATAACTCTGCACTAGTGCGAGCCGCAAATGCCACTTCCAGCTTAGCTGTGCAGAAGAAGAACAACAAGAAGAAGAAATATCTCGAAATATGTCCGTCAGGCCCCTTCCCTTGAGATAAATATGCAAATATCTCGGAAACGAAGCGAGCTATGGCAAAATGTTAAGAGACCTTTTTTGTAGAGAATTAAGTTTCCTACTTTTTATGTTCTATGAAATTTTTTGATCAGAAGCGTAGTTTTCGAGATATATCGAGATATTTAAAAGTTCCGAAGCCGCACCAACATAATAGAGATACAGAAACAACGTGGCCCCTTTCTTTCAGATAACTCTGCACTAGTGCGAGCCGCAAATGCCACTTCCAGCTTAGCTGTGCAGAAGAAGAACAACAAGAAGAAGAAATATCTCGAAATATGTCCGTCAGGCCCCTTCCCTTGAGATAAATATGCAAATATCTCGGAAACGAAGCGAGCTATGGCAAAATGTTAAGAGACCTTTTTTGTAGAGAATTAAGTTTCCTACTTTTTATGTTCGATGATATTTTTTGATCAGATGCGTAGTTCTCGAGATATATCAAGATATTTAAAAGTTCCGAAGCTGCACCAACATAATAGAGGTACAGAAACACCGTGGCCTCTTTCTTTGAGATAACTCTGCACTATTGCGAGCTGCAAATGCCACTTCGAGCTTAGCTGTGCAGAAGAAGAACAACAAGAAGAAGAAATATCTCGAAATATGTCCGTCAGACCCCTTCCCTTGAGATGAATCTGCAAATATCTCGGAAACGAAGCGAGCTATGGCAAAATGTTAAGAGACCTTTTTTGTAGAGAATAATGTTTCCTACTTTCTCTGTTCTATGATATTTTTTGATCAGATGCGTAGTTCTCGAGATATATCAAGATATTTAAAAGTTCCGAAGCCGCACCAACATAATAGAGATACAGAAACACCGTGGCCCCTTTCTTTGAGATAACTCTGCACTATTGCGCGCTGCAAATGCCACTTCCAGCTTAGCTGTGCAGAGGAAGAACAACAAGAAGAAGAAATATTTCGAAATATGTCCGTCAGGCCCCTTCCCTTGAGATATATCTGCAAATATCTCGGAAACGAAGAGAGCTATGGCAAAATGTTAAGAGACCTTTTTTGTAGAGAACTAAGTTTCCTACTTTTTATGTTCTATGATATTTTTTGATCAGATGCGTAGTTCTCGAGATATATCAAGATATTTAAAAGTTCCGAAGCCGCACCAACATAATAGAGATACAGAAACACCGTGGCCCCTTTCTTTGAGATAACTCTGCACTACTGCGAGCTGGAAATGCCACTTCCAGTTTAGCTGTGCAGAAGAAGAACAACAAGAAGAAGAAATATCTCGAAATATGTCCGTTAGGCCCCTTCCCTTGAGATAAATCTGCAAATATCTCGGAAACGAAGCGAGCTATGGCAAAATGTTAAGAGACCTTTTTTGTAGAGAATTAAGTTTCCTACTTTTTATGTTCTATGAAATTTTTTGATCAGAAGCGTAGTTTTCGAGATATATCGAGATATTTAAAAGTTCCGAAGCCGCACCAACATAATAGAGATACAGAAACAACGTGGCCCCTTTCTTTCAGATAACTCTGCACTAGTGCGAGCCGCAAATGCCACTTCCAGCTTAGCTGTGCAGAAGAAGAACAACAAGAAGAAGAAATATCTCGAAATATGTCCGTCAGGCCCCTTCCCTTGAGATAAATATGCAAATATCTCGGAAACGAAGCGAGCTATGGCAAAATGTTAAGAGACCTTTTTTGTAGAGAATTAAGTTTCCTACTTTTTATGTTCGATGATATTTTTTGATCAGATGCGTAGTTCTCGAGATATATCAAGATATTTAAAAGTTCCGAAGCTGCACCAACATAATAGAGGTACAGAAACACCGTGGCCTCTTTCTTTGAGATAACTCTGCACTATTGCGAGCTGCAAATGCCACTTCGAGCTTAGCTGTGCAGAAGAAGAACAACAAGAAGAAGAAATATCTCGAAATATGTCCGTCAGACCCCTTCCCTTGAGATGAATCTGCAAATATCTCGGAAACGAAGCGAGCTATGGCAAAATGTTAAGAGACCTTTTTTGTAGAGAATAATGTTTCCTACTTTCTCTGTTCTATGATATTTTTTGATCAGATGCGTAGTTCTCGAGATATATCAAGATATTTAAAAGTTCCGAAGCCGCACCAACATAATAGAGATACAGAAACACCGTGGCCCCTTTCTTTGAGATAACTCTGCACTAGTGCGAGCCGCAAATGCCACTTCCAGCTTAGTTGTGCAGAAGAAGAACAACAAGAAGAAGAAATATCTCGAAATATGTCCGTCAGGCCCCTTCCCTTGAGATAAATATGCAAATATCTCGGAAACAAAGCGAGCTATGGCAAAATGTTAAGAGACCTTTTTTGTAGAGAATTAAGTTTCCTACTTTTTATGTTCTATGATATTTTTTGATCAGATGCGTAGTTCTCGAGATATATCAAGATATTTAAAAGTTCCGAAGCCGCACCAACATAATAGAGATACAGAAACACCGTGGCCCCTTTCTTTGAGATAACTCTGCACTAGTGCGAGCCGCAAATGCCACTTCCAGCTTAGTTGTGCAGAAGAAGAACAACAAGAAGAAGAAATATCTCGAAATATGTCCGTCAGGCCCCTTCCCTTGAGATATATCTGCAAATATCTCGGAAACAAAGCGAGCTATGGCAAAATGTTAAGAGACCTTTTTTGTAGAGAATTATGTTTCCTACAATTTATGTTGTATGATATTTTTTGATCAGAAGCGTAGTTTTCGAGATATATCGAGATATTTAAAAGTTCCGAAGCCGCACCAACATAATAGAGATACAGAAACACCGTGGCCCCTTTCTTTGAGATAACTCTGCACTAGTGCGAGCCGCAAATGCCACTTCCAGCTTAGCTGTGCAGAAGAAGAACAACAAGAAGAAGAAATATCTCGAAATATGTCCGTCAGGCCCCTTCCCTTGAGATAAATATGCAAATATCTCGGAAACAAAGCGAGCTATGGCAAAATGTTAAGAGACCTTTTTTGTAGAGAATTAAGTTTCCTACTTTTTATGTTCTATGATATTTTTTGATCAGATGCGTAGTTCTCGAGATATATCAAGATATTTAAAAGTTCCGAAGCCGCACCAACATAATAGAGATACAGAAACACCGTGGCCCCTTTCTTTGAGATAACTCTGCACTAGTGCGAGCCGCAAATGCCACTTCCAGCTTAGCTGTGCAGAAGAAGAACAACAAGAAGAAGAAATATCTCGAAATATGTCCGTCAGGCCCCTTCCCTTGAGATAAATATGCAAATATCTCGGAAACGCAGCGAGCTATGGCAAAATGTTAAGAGACCTTTTTTGTAGAGAATTATGTTTCCTACAATTTATGTTGTATGATATTTTTTGATCAGAAGCGTAGTTTTCGAGATATATCGAGATATTTAAAAGTTCCGAAGCCGCACCAACATAATAGAGATACAGAAACACCGTGGCCCCTTTCTTTGAGATAACTCTGCACTAGTGCGAGCCGCAAATGCCACTTCCAGCTTAGCTGTGCAGAAGAAGAACAACAAGAAGAAGAAATATCTCGAAATATGTCCGTCAGGCCCCTTCCCTTGAGATAAATATGCAAATATCTCGGAAACAAAGCGAGCTATGGCAAAATGTTAAGAGACCTTTTTTGTAGAGAATTAAGTTTCCTACTTTTTATGTTCTATGATATTTTTTGATCAGATGCGTAGTTCTCGAGATATATCAAGATATTTAAAAGTTCCGAAGCCGCACCAACATAATAGAGATACAGAAACACCGTGGCCCCTTTCTTTGAGATAACTCTGCACTAGTGCGAGCCGCAAATGCCACTTCCAGCTTAGCTGTGCAGAAGAAGAACAACAAGAAGAAGAAATATCTCGAAATATGTCCGTCAGGCCCCTTCCCTTGAGATAAATATGCAAATATCTCGGAAACGCAGCGAGCTATGGCAAAATGTTAAGAGACCTTTTTTGTAGAGAATTAAGTTTCCTACTTTTTATGTTCTATGATATTTTTTGATCAGATGCGTAGTTCTCGAGATATATCAAGATATTTAAAAGTTCCGAAGCCGCACCAACATAATAGAGATACAGAAACACCGTGGCCCCTTTCTTTGAGATAACTCTGCACTATTGCGCGCTGCAAATGCCACTTCCAGCTTAGCTGTGCAGAGGAAGAACAACAAGAAGAAGAAATATTTCGAAATATGTCCGTCAGGCCCCTTCCCTTGAGATATATCTGCAAATATCTCGGAAACGAAGCGAGCTATGGCAAAATGTTAAGAGACCTTTTTTGTAGAGAATTATGTTTCCTACAATTTATGTTCTATGATATTTTTTGATCAGAAGCGTAGTTTTCGAGATATATCGAGATATTTAAAAGTTCCGAAGCCGCACCAACATAATAGAGATACAGAAACACCGTGGCCCCTTTCTTTGAGATAACTCTGCACTAGTGCGAGCCGCAAATGCCACTTCCAGCTTAGCTGTGCAGAAGAAGAACAACAAGAAGAAGAAATATCTCGAAATATGTCCGTCAGGCCCCTTCCCTTGAGATGAATCTGCAAATATCTCGGAAACGAAGCGAGCTATGGCAAAATGTTAAGAGACCTTTTTTGTAGAGAATTGAGTTTCCTACTTTTTATGTTCGATGATATTTTTTGATCAGATGCGTAGTTCTCGAGATATATCAAGATATTTAAAAGTTCCGAAGCTGCACCAACATAATAGAGGTACAGAAACACCGTGGCCTCTTTCTTTGAGATAACTCTGCACTATTGCGAGCTGCAAATGCCACTTCGAGCTTAGCTGTGCAGAAGAAGAACAACAAGAAGAAGAAATATCTCGAAATATGTCCGTCAGGCCCCTTCCCTTGAGATAAATATGCAAATATCTCGGAAACGAAGCGAGCTATGGCAAAATGTTAAGAGACCGTTGTTGTAGAGAATTAAGTTTCCTACTTTTTATGTTCTATGATATTTTTTGATCAGACGCGTAGTTCTCGAGATATATCAAGATATTTAAAAGTTCCGATGCCGCACCAACATAATAGAGATACAGAAACACCGTGGCCCCTTTCTTTGAGATAACTCTGCACTAGTGCGAGCCGCAAATGCCACTTCCAGCTTAGCTGTGCAGAAGAAGAACAACAAGGAGAAGAAATATCTCGAAATATGTCCGTCAGGCCCCTTCCCTTGAGATAAATCTGCAAATATCTCGGAAACGAAGCGAGCTATGGCAAAATGTTAAGAGACCTTTTTTGTAGAGAATTAAGTTTCCTACTTTTTATGTTCTATGATATTTTTTGATCAGATGCGTAGTTCTCGAGATATATCAAGATATTTAAAAGTTCCGAAGCCGCACCAACATAATAGAGATACAGAAACACCGTGGCCCCTTTCTTTGAGATAACTCTGCACTAGTGCGAGCCGCAAATGCCACTTCCAGCTTAGTTGTGCAGAAGAAGAACAACAAGAAGAAGAAATATCTCGAAATATGTCCGTCAGGCCCCTTCCCTTGAGATATATCTGCAAATATCTCGGAAACGAAGCGAGCTATGGCAAAATGTTAAGAGACCTTTTTTGTAGAGAATTATGTTTCCTACAATTTATGTTGTATGATATTTTTTGATCAGAAGCGTAGTTTTCGAGATATATCGAGATATTTAAAAGTTCCGAAGCCGCACCAACATAATAGAGATACAGAAACACCGTGGCCCCTTTCTTTGAGATAACTCTGCACTAGTGCGAGCCGCAAATGCCACTTCCAGCTTAGCTGTGCAGAAGAAGAACAACAAGAAGAAGAAATATCTCGAAATATGTCCGTCAGGCCCCTTCCCTTGAGATAAATATGCAAATATCTCGGAAACAAAGCGAGCTATGGCAAAATGTTAAGAGACCTTTTTTGTAGAGAATTAAGTTTCCTACTTTTTATGTTCTATGATATTTTTTGATCAGATGCGTAGTTCTCGAGATATATCAAGATATTTAAAAGTTCCGAAGCCGCACCAACATAATAGAGATACAGAAACACCGTGGCCCCTTTCTTTGAGATAACTCTGCACTAGTGCGAGCCGCAAATGCCACTTCCAGCTTAGCTGTGCAGAAGAAGAACAACAAGAAGAAGAAATATCTCGAAATATGTCCGTCAGGCCCCTTCCCTTGAGATAAATATGCAAATATCTCGGAAACGCAGCGAGCTATGGCAAAATGTTAAGAGACCTTTTTTGTAGAGAATTAAGTTTCCTACTTTTTATGTTCTATGATATTTTTTGAGCAGATGCGTAGTTCTCGAGATATATCAAGATATTTAAAAGTTCCGAAGCCGCACCAACATAATAGAGATACAGAAACACCGTGGCCCCTTTCTTTGAGATAACTCTGCACTATTGCGCGCTGCAAATGCCACTTCCAGCTTAGCTGTGCAGAGGAAGAACAACAAGAAGAAGAAATATTTCGAAATATGTCCGTCAGGCCCCTTCCCTTGAGATATATCTGCAAATATCTCGGAAACGAAGCGAGCTATGGCAAAATGTTAAGAGACCTTTTTTGTAGAGAATTATGTTTCCTACAATTTATGTTCTATGATATTTTTTGATCAGAAGCGTAGTTTTCGAGATATATCGAGATATTTAAAAGTTCCGAAGCCGCACCAACATAATAGAGATACAGAAACACCGTGGCCCCTTTCTTTGAGATAACTCTGCACTAGTGCGAGCCGCAAATGCCACTTCCAGCTTAGCTGTGCAGAAGAAGAACAACAAGAAGAAGAAATATCTCGAAATATGTCCGTCAGGCCCCTTCCCTTGAGATGAATCTGCAAATATCTCGGAAACGAAGCGAGCTATGGCAAAATGTTAAGAGACCTTTTTTGTAGAGAATTGAGTTTCCTACTTTTTATGTTCGATGATATTTTTTGATCAGATGCGTAGTTCTCGAGATATATCAAGATATTTAAAAGTTCCGAAGCTGCACCAACATAATAGAGGTACAGAAACACCGTGGCCTCTTTCTTTGAGATAACTCTGCACTATTGCGAGCTGCAAATGCCACTTCGAGCTTAGCTGTGCAGAAGAAGAACAACAAGAAGAAGAAATATCTCGAAATATGTCCGTCAGGCCCCTTCCCTTGAGATAAATCTGCAAATATCTCGGAAACGAAGCGAGCTATGGCAAAATGTTAGGAGACCTTTTTTGTAGAGAATTAGGTTTCCTACTTTTTATGTTCTATGATATTTTTTGATCAGATGCGTAGTTCTCGAGATATATCAAGATATTTAAAAGTTCCGAAGCCGCACCAACATAATAGAGATACAGAAACACCGTGGCCCCTTTCTTTGAGATAACTCTGCACTAGTGCGAGCCGCAAATGCCACTTCCAGCTTAGCTGTGCAGAAGAAGAACAACAAGAAGAAGAAATATCTGGAAATATGTCCGTCAGGCCCCTTCCCTTGAGATAAATATGCAAATATCTCGGAAACGAAGCGAGCTATGGCAAAATGTTAAGAGACCTGTTTTGTAGAGAATTAAGTTTCCTACTTTTTATGTTCTATGATATTTTTCGATCAGATGCGTAGTTCTCGAGATATATCAAGATATTTAAAAGTTCCGAAGCCGCACCAACATAATAGAGATACAGAAACACCGTGGCCCCTTTCTTTGAGATAACTCTGCACTAGTGCGAGCCGCAAATGCCACTTCCAGCTTAGCTGTGCAGAAGAAGAACAACAAGAAGAAGAAATATCTCGAAATATGTCCGTCAGGCCCCTTCCCTTGAGATAAATCTGCAAATATTTCGGAAACGAAGCGAGCTATGGCAAAATGTTAAGAGACCTTTTTTGTAGAGAATTAAGTTTCCTACTTTTTATGTTCTATGATATTTTTTGATCAGATGCGTAGTTCTCGAGATATATGAAGATATTTAAAAGTTCCGAAGCCGCACCAACATAATAGAGATACAGAAACACCGTGGCCCCTTTTTTTGAGATAACTCTGCACTATTGCGAGCTGGAAATGCCACTTCCAGTTTAGCTGTGCAGAAGAAGAACAGCAAGAAGAAGAAATATCTCGAAATATGTCCGTTAAGCCCCTTCCCTTGAGATAAATCTGCAAATATCTCGGAAACGAAGCGAGCTATGGCAAAATGTTAAGAGACCTTTTTTGTAGAGAATTAAGTTTCCTACTTTTTATGTTCTATGATATTTTTTGATCAGAAGCGTAGTTTTCGAGATATATCGAGATATTTAAAAGTTCCGAAGCCGCACCAACATAATAGAGATACAGAAACACCGTGGCCCCTTTCTTTGAGATAACTCTGCACTAGTGCGAGCCGCAAATGCCACTTCCAGCTTAGCTGTGCAGAAGAAGAACAACAAGAAGAAGAAATATCTCGAAATATGTCCGTCAGGCCCCTTCCCTTGAGATAAATATGCAAATATCTCGGAAACGAAGCGAGCTATGGCAAAATGTTAAGAGACCTTTTTTGTAGAGAATTAAGTTTCCTACTTTTTATGTTCGACGATATTTTTTGATCAGATGCGTAGTTCTCGAGATATATCAAGATATTTAAAAGTTCCGAAGCTGCACCAACATAATAGAGGTACAGAAACACCGTGGCCTCTTTCTTTGAGATAACTCTGCACTATTGCGAGCTGCAAATGCCACTTCGAGCTTAGCTGTGCAGAAGAAGAACAACAAGAAGAAGAAATATCTCGAAATATGTCCGTCAGGCCCCTTCCCTTGAGATAAATATGCAAATATCTCGGAAACGAAGCGAGCTATGGCAAAATGTTAAGAGACCTGTTTTGTAGAGAATTAAGTTTCCTACTTTTTATGTTCTATGATATTTTTCGATCAGATGCGTAGTTCTCGAGATATATCAAGATATTTAAAAGTTCCGAAGCCGCACCAACATAATAGAGATACAGAAACACCGTGGCCCCTTTCTTTGAGATAACTCTGCACTAGTGCGAGCCGCAAATGCCACTTCCAGCTTAGCTGTGCAGAAGAAGAACAACAAGAAGAAGAAATTTCTCGAAATATGTCCGTCAGGCCCCTTCCCTTGAGATAAATCTGCAAATATCTCGGAAACGAAGCGAGCTATGGCAAAATGTTAAGAGACCTTTTTTGTAGAGAATTGAGTTTCCTACTTTTTATGTTCGATGATATTTTTTGATCAGATGCGTAGTTCTCGAGATATATCAAGATATTTAAAAGTTCCGAAGCTGCACCAACATAATAGAGGTACAGAAACACCGTGGCCTCTTTCTTTGAGATAACTCTGCACTATTGCGAGCTGCAAATGCCACTTCGAGCTTAGCTGTGCAGAAGAAGAACAACAAGAAGATGAAATATCTCGAAATATGTCCGTCAGGCCCCTTCCCTTGAGATAAATCTGCAAATATCTCGGAAACGAAGCGAGCTATGGCAAAATGTTAGGAGACCTTTTTTGTAGAGAATTAGGTTTCCTACTTTTTATGTTCTATGATATTTTTTGATCAGATGCGTAGTTCTCGAGATATATCAAGATATTTAAAAGTTCCGAAGCCGCACCAACATAATAGAGATACAGAAACACCGTGGCCCCTTTCTTTGAGATAACTCTGCACTAGTGCGAGCCGCAAATGCCACTTCCAGCTTAGCTGTGCAGAAGAAGAACAACAAGAAGAAGAAATATCTGGAAATATGTCCGTCAGGCCCCTTCCCTTGAGATAAATATGCAAATATCTCGGAAACGAAGCGAGCTATGGCAAAATGTTAAGAGACCTGTTTTGTAGAGAATTAAGTTTCCTACTTTTTATGTTCTATGATATTTTTCGATCAGATGCGTAGTTCTCGAGATATATCAAGATATTTAAAAGTTCCGAAGCCGCACCAACATAATAGAGATACAGAAACACCGTGGCCCCTTTCTTTGAGATAACTCTGCACTAGTGCGAGCCGCAAATGCCACTTCCAGCTTAGCTGTGCAGAAGAAGAACAACAAGAAGAAGAAATATCTCGAAATATGTCCGTCAGGCCCCTTCCCTTGAGATAAATCTGCAAATATTTCGGAAACGAAGCGAGCTATGGCAAAATGTTAAGAGACCTTTTTTGTAGAGAATTAAGTTTCCTACTTTTTATGTTCTATGATATTTTTTGATCAGATGCGTAGTTCTCGAGATATATGAAGATATTTAAAAGTTCCGAAGCCGCACCAACATAATAGAGATACAGAAACACCGTGGCCCCTTTTTTTGAGATAACTCTGCACTATTGCGAGCTGGAAATGCCACTTCCAGTTTAGCTGTGCAGAAGAAGAACAACAAGAAGAAGAAATATCTCGAAATATGTCCGTTAAGCCCCTTCCCTTGAGATAAATCTGCAAATATCTCGGAAACGAAGCGAGCTATGGCAAAATGTTAAAAGACCTTTTTTGTAGAGAATTAAGTTTCCTGCTTTTTATGTTCTATGATATTTTTTGATCAGAAGCGTAGTTTTCGAGATATATCGAGATATTTAAAAGTTCCGAAGCCGCACCAACATAATAGAGATACAGAAACACCGTGGCCCCTTTCTTTGAGATAACTCTGCACTAGTGCGAGCCGCAAATGCCACTTCCAGCTTAGCTGTGCAGAAGAAGAACAACAAGAAGAAGAAATATCTCGAAATATGTCCGTCAGGCCCCTTCCCTTGAGATAAATATGCAAATATCTCGGAAACGAAGCGAGCTATGGCAAAATGTTAAGAGACCTTTTTTGTAGAGAATTAAGTTTCCTACTTTTTATGTTCGACGATATTTTTTGATCAGATGCGTAGTTCTCGAGATATATCAAGGTATTTAAAAGTTCCGAAGCTGCACCAACATAATAGAGGTACAGAAACACCGTGGCCTCTTTCTTTGAGATAACTCTGCACTATTGCGAGCTGCAAATGCCACTTCGAGCTTAGCTGTGCAGAAGAAGAACAACAAGAAGAAGAAATATCTCGAAATATGTCCGTCAGGCCCCTTCCCTTGAGATAAATATGCAAATATCTCGGAAACGAAGAGAGCTATGGCAAAATGTTAAGAGACCTTTTTTGTAGAGAATTATGTTTCCTACAATTTATGTTCTATGATATTTTTTGATCAGAAGCGTAGTTTTCGAGATATATCGAGATATTTAAAAGTTCCGAAGCCGCACCAACATAATAGAGATACAGAAACACCGTGGCCCCTTTCTTTGAGATAACTCTGCACTAGTGCGAGCCGCAAATGCCACTTCCAGCTTAGCTGTGCAGAAGAAGAACAACAAGAAGAAGAAATATCTCGAAATATGTCCGTCAGGCCCCTTCCCTTGAGATAAATATGCAAATATCTCGGAAACGAAGCGAGCTATGGCAAAATGTTAAGAGACCTGTTTTGTAGAGAATTAAGTTTCCTACTTTTTATGTTCTATGATATTTTTCGATCAGATGCGTAGTTCTCGAGATATATCAAGATATTTAAAAGTTCCGAAGCCGCACCAACATAATAGAGATACAGAAACACCGTGGCCCCTTTCTTTGAGATAACTCTGCACTAGTGCGAGCCGCAAATGCCACTTCCAGCTTAGCTGTGCAGAAGAAGAACAACAAGAAGAAGAAATATCTCGAAATATGTCCGTCAGGCCCCTTCCCTTGAGATAAATCTGCAAATATCTCGGAAACGAAGCGAGCTATGGCAAAATGTTAAGAGACCTTTTTTGTAGAGAATTAAGTTTCCTACTTTTTATGTTCTATGATATTTTTTGATCAGATGCGTAGTTTTCGAGATATATCAAGATATTTAAAAGTTCCGAAGCCGCACCAACATAATAGAGATACAGAAACACCGGGGCCCCTTTCTTTGAGATAACTCTGCACTAGTGCGAGCCGCAAATGCCACTTCCAGCTTAGCTGTGCAGAAGAAGAACAACAAGAAGAAGAAATATCTCGAAATATGTCCGTCAGGCCCCTTCCCTTGAGATAAATATGCAAATATCTCGGAAACGAAGCGAGCTATGGCAAAATGTTAAGAGACCTGTTTTGTAGAGAATTAAGTTTCCTACTTTTTATGTTCTATGATATTTTTCGATCAGATGCGTAGTTCTCGAGATATATCAAGATATTTAAAAGTTCCGAAGCCGCACCAACATAATAGAGATACAGAAACACCGTGGCCCCTTTCTTTGAGATAACTCTGCACTAGTGCGAGCCGCAAATGCCACTTCCAGCTTAGCTGTGCAGAAGAAGAACAACAAGAAGAAGAAATATCTCGAAATATGTCCGTCAGGCCCCTTCCCTTGAGATAAATCTGCAAATATCTCGGAAACGAAGCGAGCTATGGCAAAATGTTAAGAGACCTTTTTTGTAGAGAATTAAGTTTCCTACTTTTTATGTTCTATGATATTTTTTGATCAGATGCGTAGTTCTCGAGATATATCAAGATATTTAAAAGTTCCGAAGCCGCACCAACATAATAGAGATACAGAAACACCGTGGCCCCTTTCTTTGAGATAACTCTGCACTATTGCGAGCTGGAAATGCCACTTCCAGTTTAGCTGTGCAGAAGAAGAACAACAAGAAGAAGAAATATCTCGAAATATGTCCGTTAAGCCCCTTCCCTTGAGATAAATCTGCAAATATCTCGGAAACCAAGCGAGCTATGGCAAAATGTTAAGAGACCTTTTTTGTAGAGAATTAAGTTTCCTACTTTTTATGTTCTATGATATTTTTTGATCAGATGCGTAGTTCTCGAGATATATCAAGATATTTAAAAGTTCCGAAGCCGCACCAACATAATAGAGATACAGAAACACCGTGGCCCCTTTCTTTGAGATAACTCTGCACTATTGCGAGCTGGAAATGCCACTTCCAGTTTAGCTGTGCAGAAGAAGAACAACAAGAAGAAGAAATATCTCGAAATATGTCCGCTAAGCCCCTTCCCTTGAGATAAATCTGCAAATATCTCGGAAACGAAGCGAGCTATGGCAAAATGTTAAGACACCTTTTTTGTAGAGAATTAAGTTTCCTACTTTTTATGTTCTATGATATTTTTTGATCAGAAGCGTAGTTTTCGAGATATATCGAGATATTTAAAAGTTCCGAAGCCGCACCAACATAATAGAGATACAGAAACACCGTGGCCCCTTTCTTTGAGATAACTCTGCACTAGTGCGAGCCGCAAATGCCACTTCCAGCTTAGCTGTGCAGAAGAAGAACAACAAGAAGAAGAAATATCTCGAAATATGTCCGTCAGGCCCCTTCCCTTGAGATAAATATGCAAATATCTCGGAAACGAAGCGAGCTATGGCAAAATGTTAAGAGACCTTTTTTGTAGAGAATTAAGTTTCCTACTTTTTATGTTCGATGATATTTTTTGATCAGATGCGTAGTTCTCGAGATATATCAAGATATTTAAAAGTTCCGAAGCTGCACCAACATAATAGAGGTACAGAAACACCGTGGCCTCTTTCTTTGAGATAACTCTGCACTATTGCGAGCTGCAAATGCCACTTCGAGCTTAGCTGTGCAGAAGAAGAACAACAAGAAGAAGAAATATCTCGAAATATGTCCGTCAGGCCCCTTCCCTTGAGATAAATATGCAAATATCTCGGAAACGAAGCGAGCTATGGCAAAATGTTAAGAGACCGTTGTTGTAGAGAATTAAGTTTCCTACTTTTTATGTTCTATGATATTTTTTGATCAGACGCGTAGTTCTCGAGATATATCAAGATATTTAAAAGTTCCGATGCCGCACCAACATAATAGAGATACAGAAACACCGTGGCCCCTTTCTTTGAGATAACTCTGCACTATTGCGAGCTGCAAATGCCACTTCCAGCTTAGCTGTGCAGAAGAAGAACAACAAGAAGAAGAAATATCTCGAAATATGTCCGTCAGGCCCCTTCCCTTGAGATAAATATGCAAATATCTCGGAAACGAAGCGAGCTATGGCAAAATGTTAAGAGACCTGTTTTGTAGAGAATTAAGTTTCCTACTTTTTATGTTCTATGATATTTTTCGATCAGATGCGTAGTTCTCGAGATATATCAAGATATTTAAAAGTTCCGAAGCCGCACCAACATAATAGAGATACAGAAACACCGTGGCCCCTTTCTTTGAGATAACTCTGCACTAGTGCGAGCCGCAAATGCCACTTCCAGCTTAGCTGTGCAGAAGAAGAACAACAAGAAGAAGAAATATCTCGAAATATGTCCGTCAGGCCCCTTCCCTTGAGATAAATCTGCAAATATCTCGGAAACGAAGCGAGCTATGGCAAAATGTTAAGAGACCTTTTTTGTAGAGAATTAAGTTTCCTACTTTTTATGTTCTATGATATTTTTTGATCAGATGCGTAGTTCTCGAGATATATCAAGATATTTAAAAGTTCCGAAGCCGCACCAACATAATAGAGATACAGAAACACCGTGGCCCCTTTCTTTGAGATAACTCTGCACTAGTGCGAGCCGCAAATGCCACTTCCAGCTTAGCTGTGCAGAAGAAGAACAACAAGAAGAAGAAATATCTCGAAATATGTCCGTCAGGCCCCTTCCCTTGAGATAAATATGCAAATATCTCGGAAACGAAGCGAGCTATGGCAAAATGTTAAGAGACCTGTTTTGTAGAGAATTAAGTTTCCTACTTTTTATGTTCTATGATATTTTTCGATCAGATGCGTAGTTCTCGAGATATATCAAGATATTTAAAAGTTCCGAAGCCGCACCAACATAATAGAGATACAGAAACACCGTGGCCCCTTTCTTTGAGATAACTCTGCACTAGTCCGAGCCGCAAATGCCACTTCCAGCTTAGCTGTGCAGAAGAAGAACAACAAGAAGAAGAAATATCTCGAAATATGTCCGTCAGGCCCCTTCCCTTGAGATAAATCTGCAAATATCTCGGAAACGAAGCGAGCTATGGCAAAATGTTAAGAGACCTTTTTTGTAGAGAATTAAGTTTCCTACTTTTTATGTTCTATGATATTTTTTGATCAGATGCGTAGTTCTCGAGATATATCAAGATATTTAAAAGTTCCGAAGCCGCACCAACATAATAGAGATACAGAAACACCGTGGCCCCTTTCTTTGAGATAACTCTGCACTATTGCGAGCTGGAAATGCCACTTCCAGTTTAGCTGTGCAGAAGAAGAACAACAAGAAGAAGAAATATCTCGAAATATGTCCGTTAAGCCCCTTCCCTTGAGATAAATCTGCAAATATCTCGGAAACGAAGCGAGCTATGGCAAAATGTTAAGAGACCTTTTTTGTAGAGAATTAAGTTTCCTACTTTTTATGTTCTATGATATTTTTTGATCAGAAGCGTAGTTTTCGAGATATATCGAGATATTTAAAAGTTCCGAAGCCGCACCAACATAATAGAGATACAGAAACACCGTGGCCCGTTTCTTTGAGATAACTCTGCACTAGTGCGAGCCGCAAATGCCACTTCCAGCTTAGCTGTGCAGAAGAAGAACAACAAGAAGAAGAAATATCTCGAAATATGTCCGTCAGGCCCCTTCCCTTGAGATAAATATGCAAATATCTCGGAAACGAAGCGAGCTATGGCAAAATGTTGAGAGACCTTTTTTGTAGAGAATTAAGTTTCCTACTTTTTATGTTCTATGATATTTTTTGATCAGATGCGTAGTTCTCCAGATATATCAAGATATTTAAAAGTTCCGAAGCCGCACCAACATAATAGAGATACAGAAACACCGTGGCCCCTTTCTTTGAGATAACTCTGCACTATTGCGAGCCGCAAATGCCACTTCCAGCTTAGCTGTGCAGAAGAAGAACAACAAGAAGAAGAAATATCTCGAAATATGTCCGTCAGGCCCCTTCCCTTGAGATAAATATGCAAATATCTCGGAAACGAAGCGAGCTATGGCAAAATGTTAAGAGACCTTTTTTGTAGAGAATTAAGTTTCCTACTTTTTATGTTCTATGATATTTTTCGATCAGATGCGTAGTTCTCGAGATATATCAAGATATTTCAAAGTTCCGAAGCCGCACCAACATAATAGAGATACAGAAACACCGTGGCCCCTTTCTTTGAGATAACTCTGCACTAGTGCGAGCGGCAAATGCCACTTCCAGCTTAGCTGTGCAGAAGAAGAACAACAAGAAGAAGAAATATCTCGAAATATGTCCGTCAGGCCACTTCCCTTGAGATAAATCTGCAAATATCTCGGAAACGAAGCGAGCTATGGCAAAATGTTAAGAGACCTTTTTTGTAGAGAATTAAGTTTCCTACTTTTTATGTTCGATGATATTTTTTGATCAGATGCGTAGTTCTTGAGATATATCAAGATATTTAAAAGTTCCGAAGCTGCACCAACATAATAGAGGTACGGAAACACCGTGGCCTCTTTCTTTGAGATAACTCTGCACTATTGCGAGCTGCAAATGCCACTTCGAGCTTAGCTGTGCAGAAGAAGAACAACAAGAAGAAGAAATATCTCGAAATATGTCCGTCAGGCCCCTTCCCTTGAGATATATCTGCAAATATCTCGGAAACGAAGCGAGCTATGGCAAAATGTTAAGAGACATTTTTTGTAGAGAATTATGTTTCCTACAATTTATGTTCTATGATATTTTTTGATCAGATGCGTAGTTCTCGAGATATATCAAGATATTTAAAAGTTCCAAAGCCGCACCAACATAATAGAGATACAGAAACACCGTGGCCCCTTTCTTTGAGATAACTCTGCACTAGTGCGAGCCGCAAATGCCACTTCCAGCTTAGCTGTGCAGAAGAAGAACAACAAGAAGAAGAAATATCTCGAAATATGTCCGTCAGGCCCCTTCCCTTGAGATAAATCTGCAAATATCTCGGAAACGAAGCGAGCTATGGCAAAATGTTAAGAGACCTTTTTTGTAGAGAATTAAGTTTCCTACTTTTTATGTTCTATGATATTTTTTGATCAGATGCGTAGTTCTCGAGATATATCAAGATATTTAAAAGTTCCGAAGCCGCACCAACATAATAGAGATACAGAAACACCGTGGCCCCTTTCTTTGAGATAACTCTGCACTATTGCGAGCTGGAAATGCCACTTCCAGTTTAGCTGTGCAGAAGAAGAACAACAAGAAGATGAAATATCTCGAAATATGTCCGTTAGGCCCCTTCCCTTGAGATAAATCTGCAAATATCCCGGAAACGAAGCGAGCTATGGCAAAATGTTAAGAGACCTTTTTTGTAGAGAATTAAGTTTCCTACTTTTTATGTTCTATGATATTTTTTGATCAGAAGCGTAGTTTTCGAGATATATCGAGATATTTAAAAGTTCCGAAGCCGCACCAACATAATAGAGATACAGAAACACCGTGGCCCCTTTCTTTGAGATAACTCTGCACTAGTGCGAGCCGCAAATGCCACTTCCAGCTTAGCTGTGCAGAAGAAGAACAACAAGAAGAAGAAATATCTCGAAATATGTCCGTCAGGCCCCTTCCCTTGAGATAAATCTGCAAATATCTCGGAAACGAAGCGAGCTATGGCAAAATGTTAAGAGACCTTTTTTGTAGAGAATTAAGTTTCCTACTTTTTATGTTCTATGATATTTTTTGATCAGATGCGTAGTTCTCGAGATATATCAAGATATTTAAAAGTTCCGAAGCCGCACCAACATAATAGAGATACAGAAACACCGTGGCCCCTTTGTTTGAGATAACTCTGCACTAGTGCGAGCCGCAAATGCCACTTCCAGCTTAGCTGTGCAGAAGAAGAACAACAAGAAGAAGAAATATCTCGAAATATGTCCGTTAGGCCCCTTCCCTTGAGATAAATCTGCAAATATCCCGGAAACGAAGCGAGCTATGGCAAAATGTTAAGAGACCTTTTTTGTAGAGAATTAAGTTTCCTACTTTTTATGTTCTATGATATTTTTTGATCAGAAGCGTAGTTTTCGAGATATATCGAGATATTTAAAAGTTCCGAAGACGCACCAACATAATAGAGATACAGAAACACCGTGGCCCCTTTCTTTGAGATAACTCTGCACTAGTGCGAGCCGCAAATGCCACTTCCAGCTTAGCTGTGCAGAAGAAGAACAACAAGAAGAAGAAATATCTCGAAATATGTCCGTCAGGCCCCTTCCCTTGAGATAAATATGCAAATATCTCGGAAACGAAGCGAGCTATGGCAAAATGTTAAGAGACCTGTTTTGTAGAGAATTAAGTTTCCTACTTTTTATGTTCTATGATATTTTTCGATCAGATGCGTAGTTCTCGAGATATATCAAGATATTTAAAAGTTCCGAAGCCGCACCAACATAATAGAGGTACGGAAACACCGTGGCCTCTTTCTTTGAGATAACTCTGCACTATTGCGAGCTGCAAATGCCACTTCGAGCTTAGCTGTGCAGAAGAAGAACAACAAGAAGAAGAAATATCTCGAAATATGTCCGTCAGGCCCCTTCCCTTGAGATAAATATGCAAATATCTCGGAAACGAAGCGAGCTATGGCAAAATGTTAAGAGACCGTTGTTGTAGAGAATTAAGTTTCCTACTTTTTATGTTCTATGATATTTTTTGATCAGACGCGTTGTTCTCGAGATATATCAAGATATTTAAAAGTTCCGATGCCGCACCAACATAATAGAGATACAGAAACACCGTGGCCCCTTTCTTTGAGATAACTCTGCACTAGTGCGAGCCGCAAATGCCACTTCCAGCTTAGCTGTGCAGAAGAAGAACAACAAGAAGAAGAAATATCTCGAAATATGTCCGTCAGGCCCCTTCCCTTGAGATAAATCTGCAAATATCTCGGAAACGAAGCGAGCTATGGCAAAATGTTAAGAGACCTTTTTTGTAGAGAATTAAGTTTCCTACTTTTTATGTTCTATGATATTTTTTGATCAGATGCGTAGTTCTCGAGATATATCAAGATATTTAAAAGTTCCGAAGCCGCACCAACATAATAGAGATACAGAAACACCGTGGCCCCTTTCT
Organism: Osmia lignaria lignaria; assembly: GCF_051020975.1. NCBI lineage: Eukaryota > Metazoa > Arthropoda > Insecta > Hymenoptera > Megachilidae > Osmia > Osmia lignaria. The sequence continues at coordinate 7,052,605 of NW_027478165.1, forward strand.
TTGAGATAACTCTGCACTAGTGCGAGCCGCAAATGCCACTTCCAGCTTAGCTGTGCAGAAGAAGAACAACAAGAAGAAGAAATATCTCGAAATATGTCCGTCAGGCCCCTTCCCTTGAGATAAATATGCAAATATCTCGGAAACGAAGCGAGCTATGGCAAAATGTTAAGAGACCTGTTTTGTAGAGAATTAAGTTTCCTACTTTTTATGTTCTATGATATTTTTCGATCAGATGCGTAGTTCTCGAGATATATCAAGATATTTAAAAGTTCCGAAGCCGCACCAACATAATAGAGATACAGAAACACCGTGGCCCCTTTCTTTGAGATAACTCTGCACTAGTCCGAGCCGCAAATGCCACTTCCAGCTTAGCTGTGCAGAAGAAGAACAACAAGAAGAAGAAATATCTCGAAATATGTCCGTCAGGCCCCTTCCCTTGAGATAAATCTGCAAATATCTCGGAAACGAAGCGAGCTATGGCAAAATGTTAAGAGACCTTTTTTGTAGAGAATTAAGTTTCCTACTTTTTATGTTCTATGATATTTTTTGATCAGATGCGTAGTTCTCGAGATATATCAAGATATTTAAAAGTTCCGAAGCCGCACCAACATAATAGAGATACAGAAACACCGTGGCCCCTTTCTTTGAGATAACTCTGCACTATTGCGAGCTGGAAATGCCACTTCCAGTTTAGCTGTGCAGAAGAAGAACAACAAGAAGAAGAAATATCTCGAAATATGTCCGTTAAGCCCCTTCCCTTGAGATAAATCTGCAAATATCTCGGAAACGAAGCGAGCTATGGCAAAATGTTAAGAGACCTTTTTTGTAGAGAATTAAGTTTCCTACTTTTTATGTTCTATGATATTTTTTGATCAGAAGCGTAGTTTTCGAGATATATCGAGATATTTAAAAGTTCCGAAGCCGCACCAACATAATAGAGATACAGAAACACCGTGGCCCGTTTCTTTGAGATAACTCTGCACTAGTGCGAGCCGCAAATGCCACTTCCAGCTTAGCTGTGCAGAAGAAGAACAACAAGAAGAAGAAATATCTCGAAATATGTCCGTCAGGCCCCTTCCCTTGAGATAAATATGCAAATATCTCGGAAACGAAGCGAGCTATGGCAAAATGTTGAGAGACCTTTTTTGTAGAGAATTAAGTTTCCTACTTTTTATGTTCTATGATATTTTTTGATCAGATGCGTAGTTCTCCAGATATATCAAGATATTTAAAAGTTCCGAAGCCGCACCAACATAATAGAGATACAGAAACACCGTGGCCCCTTTCTTTGAGATAACTCTGCACTATTGCGAGCCGCAAATGCCACTTCCAGCTTAGCTGTGCAGAAGAAGAACAACAAGAAGAAGAAATATCTCGAAATATGTCCGTCAGGCCCCTTCCCTTGAGATAAATATGCAAATATCTCGGAAACGAAGCGAGCTATGGCAAAATGTTAAGAGACCTTTTTTGTAGAGAATTAAGTTTCCTACTTTTTATGTTCTATGATATTTTTCGATCAGATGCGTAGTTCTCGAGATATATCAAGATATTTCAAAGTTCCGAAGCCGCACCAACATAATAGAGATACAGAAACACCGTGGCCCCTTTCTTTGAGATAACTCTGCACTAGTGCGAGCGGCAAATGCCACTTCCAGCTTAGCTGTGCAGAAGAAGAACAACAAGAAGAAGAAATATCTCGAAATATGTCCGTCAGGCCACTTCCCTTGAGATAAATCTGCAAATATCTCGGAAACGAAGCGAGCTATGGCAAAATGTTAAGAGACCTTTTTTGTAGAGAATTAAGTTTCCTACTTTTTATGTTCGATGATATTTTTTGATCAGATGCGTAGTTCTTGAGATATATCAAGATATTTAAAAGTTCCGAAGCTGCACCAACATAATAGAGGTACGGAAACACCGTGGCCTCTTTCTTTGAGATAACTCTGCACTATTGCGAGCTGCAAATGCCACTTCGAGCTTAGCTGTGCAGAAGAAGAACAACAAGAAGAAGAAATATCTCGAAATATGTCCGTCAGGCCCCTTCCCTTGAGATATATCTGCAAATATCTCGGAAACGAAGCGAGCTATGGCAAAATGTTAAGAGACATTTTTTGTAGAGAATTATGTTTCCTACAATTTATGTTCTATGATATTTTTTGATCAGATGCGTAGTTCTCGAGATATATCAAGATATTTAAAAGTTCCAAAGCCGCACCAACATAATAGAGATACAGAAACACCGTGGCCCCTTTCTTTGAGATAACTCTGCACTAGTGCGAGCCGCAAATGCCACTTCCAGCTTAGCTGTGCAGAAGAAGAACAACAAGAAGAAGAAATATCTCGAAATATGTCCGTCAGGCCCCTTCCCTTGAGATAAATCTGCAAATATCTCGGAAACGAAGCGAGCTATGGCAAAATGTTAAGAGACCTTTTTTGTAGAGAATTAAGTTTCCTACTTTTTATGTTCTATGATATTTTTTGATCAGATGCGTAGTTCTCGAGATATATCAAGATATTTAAAAGTTCCGAAGCCGCACCAACATAATAGAGATACAGAAACACCGTGGCCCCTTTCTTTGAGATAACTCTGCACTATTGCGAGCTGGAAATGCCACTTCCAGTTTAGCTGTGCAGAAGAAGAACAACAAGAAGATGAAATATCTCGAAATATGTCCGTTAGGCCCCTTCCCTTGAGATAAATCTGCAAATATCCCGGAAACGAAGCGAGCTATGGCAAAATGTTAAGAGACCTTTTTTGTAGAGAATTAAGTTTCCTACTTTTTATGTTCTATGATATTTTTTGATCAGAAGCGTAGTTTTCGAGATATATCGAGATATTTAAAAGTTCCGAAGCCGCACCAACATAATAGAGATACAGAAACACCGTGGCCCCTTTCTTTGAGATAACTCTGCACTAGTGCGAGCCGCAAATGCCACTTCCAGCTTAGCTGTGCAGAAGAAGAACAACAAGAAGAAGAAATATCTCGAAATATGTCCGTCAGGCCCCTTCCCTTGAGATAAATCTGCAAATATCTCGGAAACGAAGCGAGCTATGGCAAAATGTTAAGAGACCTTTTTTGTAGAGAATTAAGTTTCCTACTTTTTATGTTCTATGATATTTTTTGATCAGATGCGTAGTTCTCGAGATATATCAAGATATTTAAAAGTTCCGAAGCCGCACCAACATAATAGAGATACAGAAACACCGTGGCCCCTTTGTTTGAGATAACTCTGCACTAGTGCGAGCCGCAAATGCCACTTCCAGCTTAGCTGTGCAGAAGAAGAACAACAAGAAGAAGAAATATCTCGAAATATGTCCGTTAGGCCCCTTCCCTTGAGATAAATCTGCAAATATCCCGGAAACGAAGCGAGCTATGGCAAAATGTTAAGAGACCTTTTTTGTAGAGAATTAAGTTTCCTACTTTTTATGTTCTATGATATTTTTTGATCAGAAGCGTAGTTTTCGAGATATATCGAGATATTTAAAAGTTCCGAAGACGCACCAACATAATAGAGATACAGAAACACCGTGGCCCCTTTCTTTGAGATAACTCTGCACTAGTGCGAGCCGCAAATGCCACTTCCAGCTTAGCTGTGCAGAAGAAGAACAACAAGAAGAAGAAATATCTCGAAATATGTCCGTCAGGCCCCTTCCCTTGAGATAAATATGCAAATATCTCGGAAACGAAGCGAGCTATGGCAAAATGTTAAGAGACCTGTTTTGTAGAGAATTAAGTTTCCTACTTTTTATGTTCTATGATATTTTTCGATCAGATGCGTAGTTCTCGAGATATATCAAGATATTTAAAAGTTCCGAAGCCGCACCAACATAATAGAGGTACGGAAACACCGTGGCCTCTTTCTTTGAGATAACTCTGCACTATTGCGAGCTGCAAATGCCACTTCGAGCTTAGCTGTGCAGAAGAAGAACAACAAGAAGAAGAAATATCTCGAAATATGTCCGTCAGGCCCCTTCCCTTGAGATAAATATGCAAATATCTCGGAAACGAAGCGAGCTATGGCAAAATGTTAAGAGACCGTTGTTGTAGAGAATTAAGTTTCCTACTTTTTATGTTCTATGATATTTTTTGATCAGACGCGTTGTTCTCGAGATATATCAAGATATTTAAAAGTTCCGATGCCGCACCAACATAATAGAGATACAGAAACACCGTGGCCCCTTTCTTTGAGATAACTCTGCACTAGTGCGAGCCGCAAATGCCACTTCCAGCTTAGCTGTGCAGAAGAAGAACAACAAGAAGAAGAAATATCTCGAAATATGTCCGTCAGGCCCCTTCCCTTGAGATAAATATGCAAATATCTCGGAAACGAAGCGAGCTATGGCAAAATGTTAAGAGACCTTTTTTGTAGAGAATTATGTTTCCTACAATTTATGTTCTATGATATTTTTTGATCAGAAGCGTAGTTTTCGAGATATACCGAGATATTTAAAAGTTCCGAAGCCGCACCAACATAATAGAGATACAGAAACACCGTGGCCCCTTTCTTTGAGATAACTCTGCACTAGTGCGAGCCGCAAATGCCACTTCCAGCTTAGCTGTGCAGAAGAAGAACAACAAGAAGAAGAAATATCTCGAAATATGTCCGTCAGGCCCCTTCCCTTGAGATAAATATGCAAATATCTCGGAAACGAAGCGAGCTATGGCAAAATGTTAAGAGACCTTTTTTGTAGAGAATTAAGTTTCCTACTTTTTATGTTCTATCATATTTTTTGATCAGATGCGTAGTTCTCGAGATATATCAAGATATTTAAAAGTTCCGAAGCCGCACCAACATAATAGAGATACAGAAACACCGTGGCCCCTTTCTTTGAGATAACTCTGCACTATTGCGAGCTGGAAATGCCACTTCCAGTTTAGCTGTGCAGAAGAAGAACAACAAGAAGAAGAAATATCTCGAAATATGTCCGTTAGGCCCCTTCCCTTGAGATAAATCTGCAAATATCCCGGAAACGAAGCGAGCTATGGCAAAATGTTAAGAGACCTTTTTTGTAGAGAATTAAGTTTCCTACTTTTTATGTTCTATGATATTTTTTGATCAGAAGCGTAGTTTTCGAGATATATCGAGATATTTAAAAGTTCCGAAGCCGCACCAACATAATAGAGATACAGAAACACCGTGGCCCCTTTCTTTGAGATAACTCTGCACTAGTGCGAGCCGCAAATGCCACTTCCAGCTTAGCTGTGCAGAAGAAGAACAACAAGAAGAAGAAATATCTCGAAATATGTCCGTCAGGCCCCTTCCCTTGAGATAAATATCCAAATATCTCGGAAACGAAGCGAGCTATGGCAAAATGTTAAGAGACCTGTTTTGTAGAGAATTAAGTTTCCTACTTTTTATTTTCTATGATATTTTTCGATCAGATGCGTAGTTCTCGAGATATATCAAGATATTTAAAAGTTCCGAAGCCGCACCAACATAATAGAGATACAGAAACACCGTGGCCCCTTTCTTTGAGATAACTCTGCACTAGTGCGAGCCGCAAATGCCACTTCCAGCTTAGCTGTGCAGAAGAAGAACAACAAGAAGAAGAAATATCTCGAAATATGTCCGTCAGGCCCCTTCCCTTGAGATAAATATGAAAATATCTCGGAAACGAAGCGAGCTATGGCAAAATGTTAAGAGACCTTTTTTGTAGAGAATTAAGTTTCCTACTTTTTATGTTCTATGATATTTTTTGATCAGATGCGTAGTTCTCGAGATATATCAAGATATTTAAAAGTTCCGAAGCCGCACCAACATAATAGAGATACAGAAACACCGTGGCCCCTTTCTTTGAGATAACTCTGCACTATTGCGAGCTGCAAATGCCACTTCCAGCTTAGCTGTGCAGAAGAAGAACAACAAGAAGAAGAAATATCTCGAAATATGTCCGTCAGGCCCCTTCCCTTGAGATAAATCTGGAAATATCTCGGAAACGAAGAGAGCTATGGCAAAATGTTAAGAGACCTTTTTTGTAGAGAATTAAGTTTCCTACTTTTTATGTTCTATGACATTCTTTGATCAGATGCGCAGTTCTCGAGATATATCAAGATATTTAAAAGTTCCGAAGCCGCACCAACATAATAGAGATACAGAAACACCGTGGCCCCTTTCTTTGAGATAACTCTGCACTATTGCGAGCTGTAAATGCCACTTCCAGCTTAGCTGTGCAGAAGAAGAACAACAAGAAGAAGAAATATCTCGAAATATGTCCGTCAGGCCCCTTCCCTTGAGATATATCTGCAAATATCTCGGAAACGAAGCGAGCTATGGCAAAATGTTGAGAGACCTTTTTTGTCGAGAATTATGTTTCCTACAATTTATGTTCTATGATATTTTTTGATCAGAAGCGTAGTTTTCGAGATATATCGAGATATTTAAAAGTTCCGAAGCTGCACCAACATAATAGAGATACAGAAACACCGTGGCCCCTTTCTTTGAGATAACTCTGCACTAGTGCGAGCCGCAAATGCCACTTCCAGCTTAGCTGTGCAGAAGAAGAACAACAAGAAGAAGAAATATCTCGAAATATGTCCGTCAGGCCCCTTCCCTTGAGATAAATATGCAAATATCTCGGAAACGAAGAGAGCTATGGCAAAATGTTAAGAGACCTTTTTTGTAGAGAATTAAGTTTCCTACTTTTTATGTTCTATGACATTCTTTGATCAGATGCGCAGTTCTCGAGATATATCAAGATATTTAAAAGTTCCGAAGCCGCACCAACATAATAGAGATACAGAAACACCGTGGCCCCTTTCTTTGAGATAACTCTGCACTATTGCGAGCTGTAAATGCCACTTCCAGCTTAGCTGTGCAGAAGAAGAACAACAAGAAGAAGAAATATCTCGAAATATGTCCGTCAGGCCCCTTCCCTTGAGATATATCTGCAAATATCTCGGAAACGAAGCGAGCTATGGCAAAATGTTGAGAGACCTTTTTTGTCGAGAATTATGTTTCCTACAATTTATGTTCTATGATATTTTTTGATCAGAAGCGTAGTTTTCGAGATATATCGAGATATTTAAAAGTTCCGAAGCTGCACCAACATAATAGAGATACAGAAACACCGTGGCCCCTTTCTTTGAGATAACTCTGCACTAGTGCGAGCCGCAAATGCCACTTCCAGCTTAGCTGTGCAGAAGAAGAACAACAAGAAGAAGAAATATCTCGAAATATGTCCGTCAGGCCCCTTCCCTTGAGATAAATATGCAAATATCTCGGAAACGAAGCGAGCTATGGCAAAATGTTAAGAGACCTTTTTTGTAGAGAATTAAGTTTCCTACTTTTTATGTTCTATGATATTTTTTGATCAGATGCGTAGTTCTCGAGATATATCAAGATATTTAAAAGTTCCGAAGCCGCACCAACATAATAGAGATACAGAAACACCGTGGCCCCTTTCTTTGAGATAACTCTGCACTATTGCGAGCTGCAAATGCCACTTCCAGCTCAGCTGTGCAGAGGATGAACAACAAGAAGAAGAAATATCTCGAAATATGTCCGTCAGGCCAGTTCCTTTGAGCTGAATCTGCAAATATCTCGGAAACGAAGCGAGCTATGGCAAAATGTTAAGAGACGTTTTTTGTAGAGAATTATGTTTCCTACAATTTATGTTCTATGATATTTTTTGATCAGAAGCGTAGTTTTCGAGATATATCGAGATATTTAAAAGTTCCGAAGCCGCACCAACATAATAAAGATACAGAAACACCGTGGCCCCTTTCTTTGAGATAACTGTGCACTAGTGCGAGCCGCAAATGCCACTTCCAGCTTAGCTGTGCAGAAGAAGAACAACAAGAAGAAGAAATATCTCGAAATATGTCCGTCAGGCCCCTTCCCTTGAGATAAATCTGCAAATATCTCGGAAACGAAGCGAGCTACAGCAAAATGTTAAGAGACCGTTTTTGTAGAGAATTAAGTTTCCTACTTTTTATGTTCTATGATATTTTTTGATGAGACGCGTAGTTCTCGAGATATATCAAGATATTTAAAAGTTCCGAAGCCGCACCAACATAATAGAGATACAGAAACACCGTGGCCCCTTTCTTTGAGATAACTCTGCACTAGTGAGAGCCGCAAATGCCACTTCCAGCTTAGCTGTGCAGAAGAAGAACAACAAGAAGAAGAAATATCTCGAAATATGTCCGTCAGGCCCCTTCCCTTGAGATAAATATGCAAATATCTCGGAAACGAAGCGAGCTATGGCAAAATGTTAAGAGACCTTTTTTGTAGGGAATTAAGTTTCCTACTTTTCATGTTCTATGATATTTTTTGATCAGATGCGTAGTTCTCGAGATATATCAAGATATTTAAAAGTTCCGAAGCCGCACCAACATAATAGAGATACAGAAACACCGTGGCCCCTTTCTTTGAGATAACTCTGCACTCGTGCGAGCCGCAAATGCCACTTCCAGCTTAGCTGTGCAGAAGAAGAACAACAAGAAGAAGAAATATCTCGAAATATGTCCGTCAGGCCCCTTCCCTTGAGATAAATCTGCAAATATCTCGGAAACGAAGCGAGCTATGGCAAAATGTTAAGAGACCGTTTTTGTAGAGAATTAGGTTTCCTACTTTTTATGTTCTATGATATTTTTTGATCAGACGCGTAGTTCTCGAGATATATCAAGATATTTAAAAGTTCCGAAGCCGCACCAACATAATAGAGATACAGAAACACCGTGGCCCCTTTCTTTGAGACAACTCTGCACTAGTGCGAGCCGCAAATGCCACTTCCAGCCTAGCTGTGCAGAAGAAGAACAACAAGAAGAAGAAATATCTCGAAATATGTCCGTCAGGCCCCTTCCCTTGAGATAAATCTGCAAATATCTCGGAAACGAAGCGAGCTATGGCAAAATGTTAAGAGACCTTTTTTGTAGAGAATTAAGTTTCCTACTTCTTATGTTCTATGATATTTTTTGATCAGATGCGTAGTTCTCGAGATATATCAAGATATTTAAAAGTTCCGAAGCCGCACCAACATAATAGAGATACAGAAACACCGTGGCCCCTTTCTTTGAGATAACTCTGCACTATTGCGAGCTGCAAATGCCACTTCCAGCTTAGCTGTGCAGAAGAAGAACAACAAGAAGAAGAAATATCTCGAAATATGTCCGTCAGGCCCCTTCCCTTGAGATAAATCTGCAAATATCTCGAAAACGAAGAGAGCTATGGCAAAATGTTAAGAGACCTTTTTTGTAGAGAATTAAGTTTCCTACTTTTTATGTTCTATGATATTTTTTGATCAGATGCGTAGTTCTCGAGATATATCAAGATATTTAAAAGTTCCGAAGCCGCACCAACATAATAGAGATACAGAAACACCGTGGCCCCTTTCTTTCAGATAACTCTGCACTAGTGCGAGCCGCAAATGCCACTTCCAGCCTAGCTGTGCAGAAGAAGAACAACAAGAAGAAGAAATATCTCGAAATATGTCCGTCAGGCCCCTTCCCTTGAGATAAATATGCAAATATCTCGGAAACGAAGCGAGCTATGGCAAAATGTTAAGAGACCTTTTTTGTAGAGAATTAAGTTTCCTACTTTTTATGTTCTATGATATTTTTTGATCAGATGCGTAGTTCTCGAGATATATCAAGATATTTAAAAGTTCCGAAGCCGCACCAACATAATAGAGATACAGAAACACCGTGGCCCCTTTCTTTCAGATAACTCTGCACTATTGCGAGCTGCAAATGCCACTTCCAGCTTAGCTGTGCAGAAGAAGAACAACAAGAAGAAGAAATATCTCGAAATATGTCCGTCAGGCCCCTTCCCTTGAGATAAATCTGTAAATATCTCGAAAACGAAGAGAGCTATGGCAAAATGTTAAGAGACCTTTTTTGTAGAGAATAAAGTTTCCTACTTTTTATGTTCTATCATATTTTTTGATCAGATGCGTAGTTCTCGAGATATATCAAGATATTTAAAAGTTCCGAAGCCGCACCAACATAATAGAGATACAGAAACACCGTGGCCCCTTTCTGTCAGATAACTCTGCACTAGTGCGAGCCGCAAATGCCACTTCCAGCCTAGCTGTGCAGAAGAAGAACAACAAGAAGAAGAAATATCTCGAAATATGTCAGTCAGGCCCCTTCCCTTGAGATAAATATGCAAATATCTCGGAAACGAAGCGAGCTATGGCAAAATGTTAAGAGACCGTTTTTGTAGAGAATTAAGTTTCCTACTTTTTATGTTCTATGATATTTTTTGATCAGACGCGTAGTTCTCGAGATATATCAAGATATTTAAAAGTTCCGAAGCCGCACCAACATAATAGAGATACAGAAACACCGTGGCCCCTTTCTTTGAGATAACTCTGCACTATTGCGAGCTGCAAATGCCACTTCCAGCTTAGCTGTGCAGAAGAAGAACAACAAGAAGAAGAAATATCTCGAAATATGTCCGTCAGGCCCCTTCCCTTGAGATAAATCTGCAAATATCTCGGAAACGAAGAGAGCTATGGCAAAATGTTAAGAGACCTTTTTTGTAGAGAATTAAGTTTCCTACTTTTCATGTTCTATGATATTTTTTGATCAGATGCGTAGTTCTCGAGATATATCAAGATATTTAAAATATTCCGAAGCCGCACCAACATAATAGAGATACAGAAACACCGTGGCCCCTTTCTTTGAGATAACTCTGCACTATTGCGAGCTGTAAATGCCACTTCCAGCTTAGCTGTGCAGAAGAAGAACAACAAGAAGAAGAAATATCTCGAAATATGTCCGTCAGGCCCCTTCCCTTGAGATATATCTGCAAATATCTCGGAAACGAAGCGAGCTATGGCAAAATGTTAAGAGACCTTTTTTGTAGAGAATTAAGTTTCCTACTTTTTATATTCTATGATATTTTTTGATCAGATGCGTAGTTCTCGAGATATATCAAGATATTTAAAAGTTCCGAAGCCGCACCAACATAATAGAGATACAGAAACACCGTGGCCCCTTTCTTTGACATAACTCTGCACTATTGCGAGCTGCAAATGCCACTTCCAGCTTAGCTGTGCAGAAGAAGAACAACAAGAAGAAGAAATATCTCGAAATATGTCCGTCAGGCCCCTTCCCTTGAGATAAATCTGCAAATATCTCGAAAACGAAGAGAGCTATGGCAAAATGTTAAGAGACCTTTTTTGTAGAGAATAAAGTTTCCTACTTTTTATGTTCTATAATATTTTTTGATCAGATGCGTAGTTCTCGAGATATATCAAGATATTTAAAAGTTCCGAAGCCGCACCAACATAATAGAGATACAGAAACACCGTGGCCCCTTTCTGTCAGATAACTCTGCACTAGTGCGAGCCGCAAATGCCACTTCCAGCCTAGCTGTGCAGAAGAAGAACAACAAGAAGAAGAAATATCTCGAAATATGTCCGTCAGGCCCCTTCCCTTGAGATAAATATGCAAATATCTCGGAAACGAAGCGAGCTATGGCAAAATGTTAAGAGACCTTTTTTGTAGAGAATTAAGTTTCCTACTTTTTATGTTCTATGATATTTTTTGATCAGATGCGTAGTTCTCGAGATATATCAAGATATTTAAAAGTTCCGAAGCCGCACCAACATAATAGAGATACAGAAACACCGTGGCCCCTTTCTTTCAGATAACTCTGCACTATTGCGAGCTGCAAATGCCACTTCCAGCTTAGCTGTGCAGAAGAAGAACAACAAGAAGAAGAAATATCTCGAAATATGTCCGTCAGGCCGCTTCCCTTGAGATAAATCTGCAAATATCTCGAAAACGAAGAGAGCTATGGCAAAATGTTAAGAGACCTTTTTTGTAGAGAATTAAGTTTCCTACTTTTTATGTTCTATGATATTTTTTGATCAGATGCGTAGTTCTCGAGATATATCAAGATATTTAAAAGTTCCGAAGCCGCACCAACATAATAGAGATACAGAAACACCGTGGCCCCTTTCTTTGAGATAACTCTGCACTATTGCGAGCTGCAAATGCCACTTCCAGCTTAGCTGTGCAGAGGAAGAACAACAAGAAGAAGAAATATCTCGAAATATGTCCGTCAGGCCAGTTCCTTTGAGCTGAATCTGCAAATATCTCGCAAACGAAGCGAGCTATGGCAAAATGTTAAGAGACGTTTTTTGTAGAGAATTATGTTTCCTACAATTTATGTTCTATGATATTTTTTGATCAGAAGCGTAGTTTTCGAGATATATCGAGATATTTAAAAGTTCCGAAGCCGCACCAACATAATAAAGATACAGAAACACCGTGGCCCCTTTCTTTGAGATAACTGTGCACTAGTGCGAGCCGCAAATGCCACTTCCAGCTTAGCTGTGCAGAAGAAGAACAACAAGAAGAAGAAATATCTCGAAATATGTCCGTCAGGCCCCTTCCCTTGAGATAAATCTGCAAATATCTCGAAAACGAAGAGAGCTATGGCAAAATGTTAAGAGACCTTTTTTGTAGAGAATTAAGTTTCCTACTTTTTATGTTCTATGATATTTTTTGATCAGATGCGTAGTTCTCGAGATATATCAAGATATTTAAAAGTTCCGAAGCCGCACCAACATAATAGAGATACAGAAACACCGTGGCCCCTTTCTTTGAGATAACTCTGCACTATTGCGAGCTGCAAATGCCACTTCCAGCTTAGCTGTGCAGAGGAAGAACAACAAGAAGAAGAAATATCTCGAAATATGTCCGTCAGGCCAGTTCCTTTGAGCTGAATCTGCAAATATCTCGCAAACGAAGCGAGCTATGGCAAAATGTTAAGAGACGTTTTTTGTAGAGAATTATGTTTCCTACAATTTATGTTCTATGATATTTTTTGATCAGAAGCGTAGTTTTCGAGATATATCGAGATATTTAAAAGTTCCGAAGCCGCACCAACATAATAAAGATACAGAAACACCGTGGCCCCTTTCTTTGAGATAACTGTGCACTAGTGCGAGCCGCAAATGCCACTTCCAGCTTAGCTGTGCAGAAGAAGAACAACAAGAAGAAGAAATATCTCGAAATATGTCCGTCAGGCCCCTTCCCTTGAGATAAATCTGCAAATATCTCGGAAACGAAGCGAGCTATGGCAAAATGTTAAGAGACCGTTTTTGTAGAGAATTAAGTTTCCTACTTTTTATGTTCTATGATATTTTTTGTTCAGACGCGTAGTTCTCGAGATATATCAAGATATTTAAAAGTTCCGAAGCCGCACCAACATAATAGAGATACAGAAACACCGTGGCCCCTTTCTTTGAGATAACTCTGCACTATTGCGAGCTGCAAATGCCACTTCCAGCTTAGCTGTGCAGAAGAAGAACAACAAGAAGAAGAAATATCTCGAAATATGTCCGTCAGGCCCCTTCCCTTGAGATAAATCTGCAAATATCTCGGAAACGAAGAGAGCTATGGCAAAATGTTAAGAGACCTTTTTTGTAGAGAATTAAGTTTCCTACTTTTCATGTTCTATGATATTTTTTGATCAGATGCGTAGTTCTCGAGATATATCAAGATATTTAAAATATTCCGAAGCCGCACCAACATAATAGAGATACAGAAACACCGTGGCCCCTTTCTTTGAGATAACTCTGCACTATTGCGAGCTGTAAATGCCACTTCCAGCTTAGCTGTGCAGAAGAAGAACAACAAGAAGAAGAAATATCTCGAAATATGTCCGTCAGGCCCCTTCCCTTGAGATATATCTGCAAATATCTCGGAAACGAAGCGAGCTATGGCAAAATGTTAAGAGACCTTTTTTGTAGAGAATTAAGTTTCCTACTTTTTATATTCTATGATATTTTTTGATCAGATGCGTAGTTCTCGAGATATATCAAGATATTTAAAAGTTCCGAAGCCGCACCAACATAATAGAGATACAGAAACACCGTGGCCCCTTTCTTTGAGATAACTCTGCACTATTGCGAGCTGCAAATGCCACTTCCAGCTTAGCTGTGCAGAAGAAGAACAACAAGAAGAAGAAATATCTCGAAATATGTCCGTCAGGCCCCTTCCCTTGAGATAAATCTGCAAATATCTCGGAAACGAAGAGAGCTATGGCAAAATGTTAAGAGACCTTTTTTGTAGAGAATTAAGTTTCCTACTTTTTATGTTCTATGATATTTTTTGATCAGATGCGTAGTTCTCGTGATATATCAAGATATTTAAAAGTTCCGAAGCCGCACCAACATAATAGAGATACAGAAACACCGTGGCCCCTTTCTTTCAGATAACTATGCACTATTGCGAGCTGCAAATGCCACTTCCAGCTTAGCTGTGCAGAAGAACAACAAGAAGAAGAAATATCTCGAAATATGTCCGTCAGGCCCCTTCCCTTGAGATAAATCTGCAAATATCTCGGAAACGAAGAGAGCTATGGCAAAATGTTAAGAGACTTTTTTTGTAGAGAATTAAGTTTCCTACTTTTTATGTTCTATGATATTTTTTGATCTGATGCGTAGTTCTCGAGATATATCAAGATATTTAAAAGTTCCGAAGCCGCACCAACATAATAGAGATACAGAAACACCGTGGCCCCTTTCTTTGAGATAACTCTGCACTATTGCGAGCTGGAAATGCCACTTCCAGCTTAGCTGTGCAGAAGAAGAACAACAAGAAGAAGAAATATCTCGAAATATGTCCGTCAGGCCCCTTCCCTTGAGATATATCAGCAAATATCTCGGAAACGAAGCGAGCTATGGCAAAATGTTAAGAGACGTTTTTTATAGAGAATTATGGTTCCTACAATTTATGTTCTATGATATTTTTTGATCAGAAGCGTAGTTTTCGAGATATATCGAGATATTTAAAAGTTCCGAAGCCGCACCAACATAATAAAGATACAGAAACACCGTGGCCCCTTTCTTTGAGATAACTGTGCACTAGTGCGAGCCGCAAATGCCACTTCCAGCTTAGCTGTGCAGAAGAAGAACAACAAGAAGAAGAAATATCTCGAAATATGTCCGTCAGGCCCCTTCCCTTGAGATAAATCTGCAAATATCTCGAAAACGAAGAGAGCTATGGCAAAATGTTAAGAGACCTTTTTTGTAGAGAATTAAGTTTCCTACTTTTTATGTTCTATGATATTTTTTGATCAGATGCGTAGTTCTCGAGATATATCAAGATATTTAAAAGTTCCGAAGCCGCACCAACATAATAGAGATACAGAAACACCGTGGCCCCTTTCTTTGAGATAACTCTGCACTATTGCGAGCTGCAAATGCCACTTCCAGCTTAGCTGTGCAGAGGAAGAACAACAAGAAGAAGAAATATCTCGAAATATGTCCGTCAGGCCAGTTCCTTTGAGCTGAATCTGCAAATATCTCGCAAACGAAGCGAGCTATGGCAAAATGTTAAGAGACGTTTTTTGTAGAGAATTATGTTTCCTACAATTTATGTTCTATGATATTTTTTGATCAGAAGCGTAGTTTTCGAGATATATCGAGATATTTAAAAGTTCCGAAGCCGCACCAACATAATAAAGATACAGAAACACCGTGGCCCCTTTCTTTGAGATAACTGTGCACTAGTGCGAGCCGCAAATGCCACTTCCAGCTTAGCTGTGCAGAAGAAGGACAACAAGAAGAAGAAATATCTCGAAATATGTCCGTCAGGCCCCTTCCCTTGAGATAAATCTGCAAATATCTCGGAAACGAAGCGAGCTATGGCAAAATGTTAAGAGACCGTTTTTGTAGAGAATTAAGTTTCCTACTTTTTATGTTCTATGATATTTTTTGATCAGACGCGTAGTTCTCGAGATATATCAAGATATTTAAAAGTTCCGAAGCCGCACCAACATAATAGAGATACAGAAACACCGTGGCCCCTTTCTTTGAGATAACTCTGCACTATTGCGAGCTGCAAATGCCACTTCCAGCTTAGCTGTGCAGAAGAAGAACAACAAGAAGAAGAAATATCTCGAAATATGTCCGTCAGGCCCCTTCCCTTGAGATAAATCTGCAAATATCTCGGAAACGAAGAGAGCTATGGCAAAATGTTAAGAGACCTTTTTTGTAGAGAATTAAGTTTCCTACTTTTCATGTTCTATGATATTTTTTGATCAGATGCGTAGTTCTCGAGATATATCAAGATATTTAAAATATTCCGAAGCCGCACCAACATAATAGAGATACAGAAACACCGTGGCCCCTTTCTTTGAGATAACTCTGCACTATTGCGAGCTGTAAATGCCACTTCCAGCTTAGCTGTGCAGAAGAAGAACAACAAGAAGAAGAAATATCTCGAAATATGTCCGTCAGGCCCCTTCCCTTGAGATATATCTGCAAATATCTCGGAAACGAAGCGAGCTATGGCAAAATGTTAAGAGACCTTTTTTGTAGAGAATTAAGTTTCCTACTTTTTATATTCTATGATATTTTTTGATCAGATGCGTAGTTCTCGAGATATATCAAGATATTTAAAAGTTCCGAAGCCGCACCAACATAATAGAGATACAGAAACACCGTGGCCCCTTTCTTTGAGATAACTCTGCACTATTGCGAGCTGCAAATGCCACTTCCAGCTTAGCTGTGCAGAAGAAGAACAACAAGAAGAAGAAATATCTCGAAATATGTCCGTCAGGCCCCTTCCCTTGAGATAAATCTGCAAATATCTCGGAAACGAAGAGAGCTATGGCAAAATGTTAAGAGACCTTTTTTGTAGAGAATTAAGTTTCCTACTTTTTATGTTCTATGATATTTTTTGATCAGATGCGTAGTTCTCGTGATATATCAAGATATTTAAAAGTTCCGAAGCCGCACCAACATAATAGAGATACAGAAACACCGTGGCCCCTTTCTTTCAGATAACTATGCACTATTGCGAGCTGCAAATGCCACTTCCAGCTTAGCTGTGCAGAAGAACAACAAGAAGAAGAAATATCTCGAAATATGTCCGTCAGGCCCCTTCCCTTGAGATAAATCTGCAAATATCTCGGAAACGAAGAGAGCTATGGCAAAATGTTAAGAGACTTTTTTTGTAGAGAATTAAGTTTCCTACTTTTTATGTTCTATGATATTTTTTGATCTGATGCGTAGTTCTCGAGATATATCAAGATATTTAAAAGTTCCGAAGCCGCACCAACATAATAGAGATACAGAAACACCGTGGCCCCTTTCTTTGAGATAACTCTGCACTATTGCGAGCTGGAAATGCCACTTCCAGCTTAGCTGTGCAGAAGAAGAACAACAAGAAGAAGAAATATCTCGAAATATGTCCGTCAGGCCCCTTCCCTTGAGATATATCAGCAAATATCTCGGAAACGAAGCGAGCTATGGCAAAATGTTAAGAGACGTTTTTTATAGAGAATTATGGTTCCTACAATTTATGTTCTATGATATTTTTTGATCAGAAGCGTAGTTTTCGAGATATATCGAGATATTTAAAAGTTCCGAAGCCGCACCAACATAATAGGGATACAGAAACACCGTGGCCCCTTTCTTTGAGATAACTCTGCACTAGTGCGAGCCGCAAATGCCACTTCCAGCTTAGCTGTGCAGAAGAAGAACAACAAGAAGAAGAAATATCTCGAAATATGTCCGTCAGGCCCCTTCCCTTGAGATAAATCTGCAAATATCTCGGCAACGAAGCGAGCTATGGCAAAATGTTAAGAGACCTTTTTTGTAGAGAATTAACTTTCCTACTTTTTATGTTCTATGATATTTTTTGATCAGATGCGTAGTTCTCGAGATATATCAAGATATTTAAAAGTTCCGAAGCCGCACCAACATAATAGAGATACAGAAACACCGTGGCCCCTTTCTTTGAGATAACTCTGCACTATTGCGAGCTGCAAATGCCACTTCCAGCTTAGCTGTGCAGAGGAAGAACAACAAGAAGAAGAAATATCTCGAAATATGTCCGTCAGGCCAGTTCCTTTGAGCTGAATCTGCAAATATCTCGGAAACGAAGCGAGCTATGGCAAAATGTTAAGAGACGTTTTTTATAGAGAATTATGGTTCCTACAATTTATGTTCTATGATATTTTTTGATCAGAAGCGTAGTTTTCGAGATATATCGAGATATTTAAAAGTTCCGAAGCCGCACCAACATAATAGGGATACAGAAACACCGTGGCCCCTTTCTTTGAGATAACTCTGCACTATTGCGAGCTGGAAATGCCACTTCCAGTTTAGCTGTGCAGAAGAAGAACAACAAGAAGAAGAAATATCTCGAAATATGTCCGTTAGGCCCCTTCCCGTGAGATAAATCTGCAAACATCTCGGAAACGAAGCGAGCTATGGCAAAATGTTAGGAGACCTCTTTTGTAGAGAATTAAGTTTCCTACTTTTTATGTTCTATGATATTTTTTGATCAGATGCGTAGTTCTCGAGATATATCAAGATATTTAAAAGTTCCGAAGCCGCACCAACATAATAGAGATACAGAAACACCGTGGCCCCTTTCTTTGAGATAACTCTGCACTATTGCGAGCTGTAAATGCCACTTCCAGCTTAGCTGTGCAGAAGAAGAACAACAAGAAGAAGAAATATCTCGAAATATGTCCGTCAGGCCCCTTCCCTTGAGATAAATCTGCAAATATCTCGGAAACGAAGAGAGCTATTGCAAAATGTTAAGAGACCTTTTTTGTAGAGAATTAAGTTTCCTACTTTTTATGTTCTATGATATTTTTTGATCTGATGCGTAGTTCTCGAGATATACCAAGATATTTAAAAGTTCCGAAGCCGCACCAACATAATAGAGATACAGAAACACCGTGGCCCCTTTCTTTGAGATAACTCTGCACTAGTGCGAGCCGCAAATGCCACTTCCAGCTTAGCTGTGCAGAAGAAGAACAACAAGAAGAAGAAATATCTCGAAATATGTCCGTTAGGCCCCTTCCCTTGAGATATATCAGCAAATATCTCGGAAACGAAGCGAGCTATGGCAAAATGTTAAGAGACCTTTTTTGTAGAGAATTAAGTTTCCTACTTTTTATGTTCTATGATATTTTTTGATCAGATGCGTAGTTCTCGAGATATATCAAGATATTTAAAAGTTCCGAAGCCGCACCAACATAATAGAGATACAGAAACACCGTGGCCCCTTTCTTTGAGATAACTCTGCACTACTGCGAGCTGCAAATGCCACTTCCAGCTTAGCTGTGCAGAAGAAGAACAACAAGAAGAAGAAATATCTCGAAATATGTCCGTCAGGCCAGTTCCTTTGAGCTGAATCTGCAAATATCTCGGAAACGAAGCGAGCTATGGCAAAATGTTAAGAGACGTTTTTTATAGAGAATTATGTTTCCTACAATTTATGTTCTATGATATTTTTTGATCAGAAGCGTAGTTTTCGAGATATATCGAGATATTTAAAAGTTCCGAAGCCGCACCAACATAATAGAGATACAGAAACACCGTGGCCCCTTTCTTTGAGATAACTCTGCACTATTGCGAGCTGCAAATGCCACTTCCAGCTTAGCTGTGCAGAGGAAGAACAACAAGAAGAAGAAATATCTCGAAATATGTCCGTCAGGCCAGTTCCTTTGAGCTGAATCTGCAAATATCTCGGAAACGAAGCGAGCTATGACAAAATGTTAAGAGACCTTTTTTGTAGAGAATAAAGTTTCCTACTTTTTATGTTCTATAATATTTTTTGATCAGATGCGTAGTTCTCGAGATATATCAAGATATTTAAAAGTTCCGAAGCCGCACCAACATAATAGAGATACAGAAACACCGTGGCCCCTTTCTGTCAGATAACTCTGCACTAGTGCGAGCCGCAAATGCCACTTCCAGCCTAGCTGTGCAGAAGAAGAACAACAAGAAGAAGAAATATCTCGAAATATGTCCGTCAGGCCCCTTCCCTTGAGATAAATATGCAAATATCTCGGAAACGAAGCGAGCTATGGGAAAATGTTAAGAGACCTTTTTTGTAGAGAATTAAGTTTCCTACTTTTTATGTTCTATGATATTTTTTGATCAGATGCGTAGTTCTCGAGATATATCAAGATATTTAAAAGTTCCGAAGCCGCACCAACATAATAGAGATACAGAAACACCGTGGCCCCTTTCTTTCAGATAACTATGCACTATTGCGAGCTGCAAATGCCACTTCCAGCTTAGCTGTGCAGAAGAAGAACAACAAGAAGAAGAAATATCTCGAAATATGTCCGTCAGGCCCCTTCCCTTGAGATAAATATGCAAATATCTCGGAAACGAAGCGAGCTATGGCAAAATGTTAAGAGACCTTTTTTGTAGAGAATTAAGTTTCCTACTTTTTATGTTCTATGATATTTTTTGATCAGATGCGTAGTTCTCGAGATATATCAAGATATTTAAAAGTTCCGAAGCCGCACCAACATAATAGAGATACAGAAACACCGTGGCCCCTTTCTTTGAGATAACTCTGCACTATTGCGAGCTGCAAATGCCACTTCCAGCTTAGCTGTGCAGAGGAAGAACAACAAGAAGAAGAAATATCTCGAAATATGTCCGTCAGGCCAGTTCCTTTGAGCTGAATCTGCAAATATCTCGCAAACGAAGCGAGCTATGGCAAAATGTTAAGAGACGTTTTTTGTAGAGAATTATGTTTCCTACAATTTATGTTCTATGATATTTTTTGATCAGAAGCGTAGTTTTCGAGATATATCGAGATATTTAAAAGTTCCGAAGCCGCACCAACATAATAAAGATACAGAAACACCGTGGCCCCTTTCTTTGAGATAACTCTGCACTATTGCGAGCTGTAAATGCCACTTCCAGCTTAGCTGTGCAGAAGAAGAACAACAAGAAGAAGAAATATCTCGAAATATGTCCGTCAGGCCCCTTCCCTTGAGATATATCTGCAAATATCTCGGAAACGAAGCGAGCTATGGCAAAATGTTAAGAGACCTTTTTTGTAGAGAATTAAGTTTCCTACTTTTTATATTCTATGATATTTTTTGATCAGATGCGTAGTTCTCGAGATATATCAAGATATGTAAAAGTTCCGAAGCCGCACCAACATAATAGAGATACAGAAACACCGTGGCCCCTTTCTTTGAGATAACTCTGCACTATTGCGAGCTGCAAATGCCACTTCCAGCTTAGCTGTGCAGAAGAAGAACAACAAGAAGAAGAAATATCTCGAAATATGTCCGTCAGGCCCCTTCCCTTGAGATAAATCTGCAAATATCTCGGAAACGAAGCGAGCTATGGCAAAATGTTAAGAGACCGTTTTTGTAGAGAATTAAGTTTCCTACTTTTTATGTTCTATGATATTTTTTGATCAGACGCGTAGTTCTCGAGATATATCAAGATATTTAAAAGTTCCGAAGCCGCACCAACATAATAGAGATACAGAAACACCGTGGCCCCTTTCTTTGAGATAACTCTGCACTATTGCGAGCTGCAAATGCCACTTCCAGCTTAGCTGTGCAGAAGAAGAACAACAAGAAGAAGAAATATCTCGAAATATGTCCGTCAGGCCCCTTCCCTTGAGATAAATCTGCAAATATCTCGGAAACGAAGAGAGCTATGGCAAAATGTTAAGAGACCTTTTTTGTAGAGAATTAAGTTTCCTACTTTTCATGTTCTATGATATTTTTTGATCAGATGCGTAGTTCTCGAGATATATCAAGATATTTAAAATATTCCGAAGCCGCACCAACATAATAGAGATACAGAAACACCGTGGCCCCTTTCTTTGAGATAACTCTGCACTATTGCGAGCTGTAAATGCCACTTCCAGCTTAGCTGTGCAGAAGAAGAACAACAAGAAGAAGAAATATCTCGAAATATGTCCGTCAGGCCCCTTCCCTTGAGATATATCTGCAAATATCTCGGAAACGAAGCGAGCTATGGCAAAATGTTAAGAGACCTTTTTTGTAGAGAATTAAGTTTCCTACTTTTTATATTCTATGATATTTTTTGATCAGATGCGTAGTTCTCGAGATATATCAAGATATTTAAAAGTTCCGAAGCCGCACCAACATAATAGAGATACAGAAACACCGTGGCCCCTTTCTTTGAGATAACTCTGCACTATTGCGAGCTGCAAATGCCACTTCCAGCTTAGCTGTGCAGAAGAAGAACAACAAGAAGAAGAAATATCTCGAAATATGTCCGTCAGGCCCCTTCCCTTGAGATAAATCTGCAAATATCTCGGAAACGAAGAGAGCTATGGCAAAATGTTAAGAGACCTTTTTTGTAGAGAATTAAGTTTCCTACTTTTTATGTTCTATGATATTTTTTGATCAGATGCGTAGTTCTCGAGATATATCAAGATATTTAAAAGTTCCGAAGCCGCACCAACATAATAGAGATACAGAAACACCGTGGCCCCTTTCTTTCAGATAACTATGCACTATTGCGAGCTGCAAATGCCACTTCCAGCTTAGCTGTGCAGAAGAACAACAAGAAGAAGAAATATCTCGAAATATGTCCGTCAGGCCCCTTCCCTTGAGATAAATCTGCAAATATCTCGGAAACGAAGAGAGCTATGGCAAAATGTTAAGAGACTTTTTTTGTAGAGAATTAAGTTTCCTACTTTTTATGTTCTATGCTATTTTTTGATCTGATGCGTAGTTCTCGAGATATATCAAGATATTTAAAAGTTCCGAAGCCGCACCAACATAATAGAGATACAGAAACACCGTGGCCCCTTTCTTTGAGATAACTCTGCACTATTGCGAGCTGGAAATGCCACTTCCAGCTTAGCTGTGCAGAAGAAGAACAACAAGAAGAAGAAATATCTCGAAATATGTCCGTCAGGCCCCTTCCCTTGAGATATATCAGCAAATATCTCGGAAACGAAGCGAGCTATGGCAAAATGTTAAGAGACGTTTTTTATAGAGAATTATGGTTCCTACAATTTATGTTCTATGATATTTTTTGATCAGAAGCGTAGTTTTCGAGATATATCGAGATATTTAAAAGTTCCGAAGCCGCACCAACATAATAGGGATACAGAAACACCGTGGCCCCTTTCTTTGAGATAACTCTGCACTAGTGCGAGCCGCAAATGCCACTTCCAGCTTAGCTGTGCAGAAGAAGAACAACAAGAAGAAGAAATATCTCGAAATATGTCCGTCAGGCCCCTTCCCTTGAGATAAATCTGCAAATATCTCGGCAACGAAGCGAGCTATGGCAAAATGTTAAGAGACCTTTTTTGTAGAGAATTAACTTTCCTACTTTTTATGTTCTATGATATTTTTTGATCAGATGCGTAGTTCTCGAGATATATCAAGATATTTAAAAGTTCCGAAGCCGCACCAACATAATAGAGATACAGAAACACCGTGGCCCCTTTCTTTGAGATAACTCTGCACTATTGCGAGCTGCAAATGCCACTTCCAGCTTAGCTGTGCAGAGGAAGAACAACAAGAAGAAGAAATATCTCGAAATATGTCCGTCAGGCCAGTTCCTTTGAGCTGAATCTGCAAATATCTCGGAAACGAAGCGAGCTATGGCAAAATGTTAAGAGACGTTTTTTATAGAGAATTATGGTTCCTACAATTTATGTTCTATGATATTTTTTGATCAGAAGCGTAGTTTTCGAGATATATCGAGATATTTAAAAGTTCCGAAGCCGCACCAACATAATAGGGATACAGAAACACCGTGGCCCCTTTCTTTGAGATAACTCTGCACTATTGCGAGCTGGAAATGCCACTTCCAGTTTAGCTGTGCAGAAGAAGAACAACAAGAAGAAGAAATATCTCGAAATATGTCCGTTAGGCCCCTTCCCGTGAGATAAATCTGCAAACATCTCGGAAACGAAGCGAGCTATGGCAAAATGTTAGGAGACCTCTTTTGTAGAGAATTAAGTTTCCTACTTTTTATGTTCTATGATATTTTTTGATCAGATGCGTAGTTCTCGAGATATATCAAGATATTTAAAAGTTCCGAAGCCGCACCAACATAATAGAGATACAGAAACACCGTGGCCCCTTTCTTTGAGATAACTCTGCACTATTGCGAGCTGTAAATGCCACTTCCAGCTTAGCTGTGCAGAAGAAGAACAACAAGAAGAAGAAATATCTCGAAATATGTCCGTCAGGCCCCTTCCCTTGAGATAAATCTGCAAATATCTCGGAAACGAAGAGAGCTATTGCAAAATGTTAAGAGACCTTTTTTGTAGAGAATTAAGTTTCCTACTTTTTATGTTCTATGATATTTTTTGATCTGATGCGTAGTTCTCGAGATATACCAAGATATTTAAAAGTTCCGAAGCCGCACCAACATAATAGAGATACAGAAACACCGTGGCCCCTTTCTTTGAGATAACTCTGCACTAGTGCGAGCCGCAAATGCCACTTCCAGCTTAGCTGTGCAGAAGAAGAACAACAAGAAGAAGAAATATCTCGAAATATGTCCGTTAGGCCCCTTCCCTTGAGATATATCAGCAAATATCTCGGAAACGAAGCGAGCTATGGCAAAATGTTAAGAGACCTTTTTTGTAGAGAATTAAGTTTCCTACTTTTTATGTTCTATGATATTTTTTGATCAGATGCGTAGTTCTCGAGATATATCAAGATATTTAAAAGTTCCGAAGCCGCACCAACATAATAGAGATACAGAAACACCGTGGCCCCTTTCTTTGAGATAACTCTGCACTACTGCGAGCTGCAAATGCCACTTCCAGCTTAGCTGTGCAGAAGAAGAACAACAAGAAGAAGAAATATCTCGAAATATGTCCGTCAGGCCAGTTCCTTTGAGCTGAATCTGCAAATATCTCGGAAACGAAGCGAGCTATGGCAAAATGTTAAGAGACGTTTTTTATAGAGAATTATGTTTCCTACAATTTATGTTCTATGATATTTTTTGATCAGAAGCGTAGTTTTCGAGATATATCGAGATATTTAAAAGTTCCGAAGCCGCACCAACATAATAGAGATACAGAAACACCGTGGCCCCTTTCTTTGAGATAACTCTGCACTAGTGCGAGCCGCAAATTCCACTTCCAGCTTAGCTGTGCAGAAGAAGAACAACAAGAAGAAGAAATATCTCGAAATATGTCCGTCAGGCCCCTTCCCTTGAGATAAATCTGCAAATATCTCGGAAACGAAGCGAGCTATGGCAAAATGTTAAGAGACCTTTTTTGTAGAGAATTAAGTTTCCTACTTTTTATGTTCTATGATATTTTTTGATCAGATGCGTAGTTCTCGAGATATATCAAGATATTTAAAAGTTCCGAAGCCGCACCAACATAATAGAGATACAGAAACACCGTGGCCCCTTTCTTTGAGATAACTCTGCACTATTGCGAGCTGCAAATGCCACTTCCAGCTTAGCTGTGCAGAGGAAGAACAACAAGAAGAAGAAATATCTCGAAATATGTCCGTCAGGCCAGTTCCTTTGAGCTGAATCTGCAAATATCTCGGAAACGAAGCGAGCTATGACAAAATGTTAAGAGACGTTTTTTATAGAGAATTATGTTTCCTACAATTTATGTTCTATGATATTTTTTGATCAGAAGCGTAGTTTTCGAGATATATCGAGATATTTAAAAGTTCCGAAGCCGCACCAACATAATAGGGATACAGAAACACCGTGGCCCCTTTCTTTGAGATAACTCTGCACTAGTGCGAGCCGCAAATGCCACTTCCAGCTTAGCTGTGCAGAAGAAGAACAACAAGAAGAAGAAATATCTCGAAATATGTCCGTCAGGCCCCTTCCCTTGAGATAAATCTGCAAATATCTCGGAAACGAAGCGAGCTATGGCAAAATGTTAAGAGACCTTTTTTGTAGAGAATTAAGTTTCCTACTTTTTATGTTCTATGATATTTTTTGATCAGATGCGTAGTTCTCGAGATATATCAAGATATTTAAAAGTTCCGAAGCCGCACCAACATAATAGAGATACAGAAACACCGTGGCCCCTTTCTTTGAGATAACTCTGCACTATTGCGAGCTGTAAATGCCACTTCCAGCTTAGCTGTGCAGAAGAAGAACAACAAGAAGAAGAAATATCTCGAAATATGTCCGTCAGGCCCCTTCCCTTGAGATATATCTGCAAATATCTCGGAAACGAAGCGAGCTATGGCAAAATGTTAAGAGACGTTTTTTATAGAGAATTATGTTTCCTACAATTTATGTTCTATGATATTTTTTGATCAGAAGCGTAGTTTTCGAGATATATCGAGATATTTAAAAGTTCCGAAGCCGCACCAACATAATAAGGATACAGAAACACCGTGGCCCCTTTCTTTGAGATAACTCTGCACTATTGCGAGCTGCAAATGCCACTTCCAGCTTAGCTGTGCAGAGGAAGAACAACAAGAAGAAGAAATATCTCGAAATACGTCCGTCAGGCCCCTTCCCTTGAGATAAATCTGCAAATATCTCGGAAACGAAGCGAGCTATGGCAAAATGTTAAGAGACCTTTTTTGTAGAGAATCATGTTTCCTACAATTTATGTTCTATGATATTTTTTGATCAGAAGCGTAGTTTTCGAGATATATCGAGATATTTAAAAGTTCCGAAGCCGCACCAACATAATAGAGATACAGAAACACCGTGGCCCCTTTCTTTGAGATAACTCTGCACTAGTGCGAGCCGCAAATGCCACTTCCAGGTTAGCTGTGCAGAAGAAGAACAACAAGAAGAAGAAATATCTCGAAATATGTCCGTCAGGCCCCTTCCCTTGAGATAAATCTGCACATATCTCGGAAACGAAGCGAGCTATGGCAAAATGTCAAGAGACCTTTTGTGTAGAGCATTAAGTTTCCTACTTTTTATCTTCTATGATATTTTTTGATCAGATGCGTAGTTCTCGAGATATATCAAGATATT
Source organism: Osmia lignaria lignaria (assembly GCF_051020975.1). Classification (NCBI taxonomy): domain Eukaryota; kingdom Metazoa; phylum Arthropoda; class Insecta; order Hymenoptera; family Megachilidae; genus Osmia; species Osmia lignaria. The sequence goes on from NW_027478165.1 coordinate 7,079,267, forward strand.
TAAAAGTTCCGAAGCCGCACCAACATAATAGAGATACAGAAACACCGTGGCCCCTTTCTTTGAGATAACTCTGCACTATTGCGAGCTGGAAATGCCACTTCCTGTTTAGCTGTGCAGAAGAAGAACAACAAGAAGAAGAAATATCGCGAAATATGTCCGTGAGGCCCCTTCCCTTGAGATAAATCTGCAAATATCTCGGAAACGAAGCGAGCTATGGCAAAATGTTAAGAGACCTTTTTTGTAGAGAATTATGTTTCCCACAATTTACGTTCTATGATATTTTTTGATCAGAAGCGTAGTTTTCGAGATATATCGAGATATTTAAAAGATCCGAAGCCGCACCAACATAATAGAGATACAGAAACACCGTGGCCCCTTTCTTCGAGATAACTCTGCACTATTGCGAGCTGCAAATGCCACTTCCAGCTTAGCTGTGCAGAAGAAGACCAACAAGAAGAAGAAATATCTCGAAATATGTCCGTCAGGCCCCTTCCCTTGAGATAAATCTGCAAGTATCTTGGAAACGAAGCGAGCTATGGCAAAATGTTAAGAGACCTTTTTTGTAGAGAATTAAGTTTCCTACTTTTTATGTTCTATGATATTTTTTGATCAGATGCGTAGTTCCCGAGATATATCAAGATATTTAAAAGTTCCGAAGCCGCACCAACATAATAGAGATACAGAAACACCGTGGCCCCTTTCTTTGAGATAACTCTGCACTATTGCGAGCTGCAAATGCCACTTCCAGCTTAGCTGTGCAGAAGAAGACCAACAAGAAGAAGAAATATCTCGAAATATGTCCGTCAGGCCCCTTCCCTTGAGATAAATCTGCAAATATCTCGGAAACCAAGCGAGCTATGGCAAAATGTTAAGAGACCTTATTTGTGGAGAATTAAGTTTCCTACTTTTTATGTTCTATGATATTTTTTGATCAGATGCGTAGTTCTCGAGATATATCAAGATATTTAAAAGTTCCGAAGCCGCACCAACATAATAGAGATACAGAAACACCGTGGCCCCTTTCTTTGAGATAACTCTGCACTATTGCGAGCTGCAAATGCCACTTCCAGCTTAGCTGTGCAGAGGAAGAACAACAAGAAGAAGAAATATCTCGAAATATGTCCGTCAGGCCAGTTCCTTTGAGTTGAATCTGCAAATATCTCGGAAACGAAGCGAGCTATGGCAAAATGTTAAGAGACCTTTTTTGTAGAGAATCATGTTTCCTACAATTTATGTTCTATGATATTTTTTGATCGGATGCGTAGTTCTCGAGATATATCAAGCTATTTAAAAGTTCCGAAGCCGCACCAACATAATAGAGATACAGAAACACCGTGGCCCCTTTCTTTGAGATAACTCTGCACTATTGCGAGCTGCAAATGCCACTTCCAGCTTAGCTGTGCAGAAGAAGAACAACAAGAAGAAGAAATATCTCGAAATATGTCCGTCAGGCCCCTTCCCTTGAGATAAATCTGCAAGTATCTTGGAAACGAAGCGAGCTATGGCAAAATGTTAAGAGACCTTTTTTGTAGAGAATTAGGTTTCCTACTTTTTATGTTCTATGATATTTTGTGATCAGATGCGTAGTTCTCGAGATATATCAAGATATTTAAAAGTTCCGAAGCCGCACCAACATAATAGAGATACAGAAACACCGTGGCCCCTTTCTTTGAGATAACTCTGCACTAGTGCGAGCCGCAAATGCCACTTCCAGCTTAGCTGTGCAGAAGAAGAACAACAAGAAGAAGAAATATCTCGAAATATGTCCGTCAGGCCCCTTCCCTTGAGATAAATCTGCAAATATCTCGGAAACGAAGCGAGCTATGGCAAAATGTTGAGAGACCTTTTTTGTAGAGAATTAAGTTTCCTACGTTTTATGTTCTATGATATTTTTTGATCAGATGCGTAGTTCTCGAGATATATCAAGATATTTAAAAGTTCCGAAGCCGCACCAACATAATAGAGATACAGAAACACCGTGGCCCCTTTCTTTGAGATAACTCTGCACTATTGCGAGCTGCAAATGCCACTTCCAGCTTAGCTGTGCAGAAGAAGAACATCAAGAAGAAGAAATATCTCGAAATATGTCCGTCAGGCCCCTTCCCTTGAGATAAATCTGCAAATATCTCGGAAACGAAGAGAGCTATGGCAAAATGTTAAGAGACCTTTTTTGTAGAGAAATAAGTTTCCTACTTTTTATGTTCTATGATATTTTTTGATCTGATGCGTAGTTCTCGAGATATATCAAGATATTTAAAAGTTCCGAAGCCGCACCAACATAATAGAGATACAGAAACACCGTGGCCCCTTTCTTTGAGATAACTCTGCACTATTGCGAGCCGCAAATGCCACTTCCAGCTTAGCTGTGCAGAAGAAGAACAACAAGAAGAAGAAATATCTCGAAATATGTCCGTCAGGCCCCTTCCCTTGAGATAAATCTGCAAATATCTCGGAAACGAAGCGAGCTATGGCAAAATGTTGAGAGACCTTTTTTGTAGAGAATTAAGTTTCTTACGTTTTATGTTCTATGATATTTTTTGATCAGATGCGTAGTTCTCGAGATATATCAAGATATTTAAAAGTTCCGAAGCCGCACCAACATAATAGAGATACAGAAACACCGTGGCCCCTTTCTTCGAGATAACTCTGCACTATTGCGAGCTGCAAATGCCACTTCCAGCTTAGCTGTGCAGAAGAAGAACAACAAGAAGAAGAAATATCTCGAAAAATGTCCGTCAGGCCCCTTCCCTTGAGATAAATCTGCAAATATCTCGGAAACGAAGCGAGCTATGGCAAAATGTTAAGAGACCTTATTTGTAGAGAATTAAGTTTCCTACTTTTTATGTTCTATGATATTTTTTGATCAGATGCGTAGTTCTCGAGATATATCAAGATATTTAAAAGTTCCGAAGCCGCACCAACATAATAGAGATACAGAAACACCGTGGCCCCTTTCTTTGAGATAACTCTGCACTATTGCGAGCTGCAAATGCCACTTCCAGCTTAGCTGTGCAGAAGAAGAACAACAAGAAGAAGAAATATCTCGAAATATGTCCGTCAGGCCCCTTCCCTTGAGATAAATCTGCAAGTATCTTGGAAACGAAGCGAGCTATGGCAAAATGTTAAGAGACCTTTTTTGTAGAGAATTAGGTTTCCTACTTTTTATGTTCTATGATATTTTTTGATCAGATGCGTAGTTCTCGAGATATATCAAGATATTTAGAAGTTCCGAAGCCGCACCAACATAATAGAGATACAGAAACACCGTGGCCCCTTTCTTTGAGATAACTCTGCACTATTGCGAGCTGCAAATGCCACTTCCAGCTTAGCTGTGCAGAAGAAGAACAACAAGAAGAAGAAATATCTCGAAATATGTCCGTCAGGCCCCTTCCCTTGAGATAAATCTGCAAGTATCTTGGAAACGAAGCGAGCTATGGCAAAATGTTGAGAGACCTTTTTTGTAGAGAATTAGGTTTCCTACTTTTTATGTTCTATGATATTTTTTGATCAGATGCGTAGTTCTCGAGATATATCAAGATATTTAAAAGTTCCGAAGCCGCACCAACATAATAGAGATACAGAAACACCGTGGCCCCTTTCTTTGAGATAACTCTGCACTAGTGCGAGCCGCAAATGCCACTTCCAGCTTAGCTGTGCAGAAGAAGAACAACAAGAAGAAGAAATATCTCGAAATATGTCCGTCAGGCCCCTTCCCTTGAGATAAATCTGCAAATATCTCGGAAACGAAGCGAGCTATGGCAAAATGTTGAGAGACCTTTTTTGTAGAGAATTAAGTTTCCTACGTTTTATGTTCTATGATATTTTTTGATCAGATGCGTAGTTCTCGAGATATATCAAGATATTTAAAAGTTCCGAAGCCGCACCAACATAATAGAGATACAGAAACACCGTGGCCCCTTTCTTTGAGATAACTCTGCACTATTGCGAGCTGCAAATGCCACTTCCAGCTTAGCTGTGCAGAAGAAGAACATCAAGAAGAAGAAATATCTCGAAATATGTCCGTCAGGCCCCTTCCCTTGAGATAAATCTGCAAATATCTCGGAAACGAAGAGAGCTATGGCAAAATGTTAAGAGACCTTTTTTGTAGAGAAATAAGTTTCCTACTTTTTATGTTCTATGATATTTTTTGATCTGATGCGTAGTTCTCGAGATATATCAAGATATTTAAAAGTTCCGAAGCCGCACCAACATAATAGAGATACAGAAACACCGTGGCCCCTTTCTTTGAGATAACTCTGCACTATTGCGAGCCGCAAATGCCACTTCCAGCTTAGCTGTGCAGAAGAAGAACAACAAGAAGAAGAAATATCTCGAAATATGTCCGTCAGGCCCCTTCCCTTGAGATAAATCTGCAAATATCTCGGAAACGAAGCGAGCTATGGCAAAATGTTGAGAGACCTTTTTTGTAGAGAATTAAGTTTCCTACGTTTTATGTTCTATGATATTTTTTGATCAGATGCGTAGTTCTCGAGATATATCAAGATATTTAAAAGTTCCGAAGCCGCACCAACATAATAGAGATACAGAAACACCGTGGCCCCTTTCTTCGAGATAACTCTGCACTATTGCGAGCTGCAAATGCCACTTCCAGCTTAGCTGTGCAGAAGAAGAACAACAAGAAGAAGAAATATCTCGAAAAATGTCCGTCAGGCCCCTTCCCTTGAGATAAATCTGCAAATATCTCGGAAACGAAGCGAGCTATGGCAAAATGTTAAGAGACCTTATTTGTAGAGAATTAAGTTTCCTACTTTTTATGTTCTATGATATTTTTTGATCAGATGCGTAGTTCTCGAGATATATCAAGATATTTAAAAGTTCCGAAGCCGCACCAACATAATAGAGATACAGAAACTCCGTGGCCCCTTTCTTTGAGATAACTCTGCACTATTGCGAGCTGCAAATGCCACTTCCAGCTTAGCTGTGCAGAAGAAGAACAACAAGAAGAAGAAATATCTCGAAATATGTCCGTCAGGCCCCTTCCCTTGAGATAAATCTGCAAGTATCTTGGAAACGAAGCGAGCTATGGCAAAATGTTAAGAGACCTTTTTTGTAGAGAATTAGGTTTCCTACTTTTTATGTTCTATGATATTTTTTGATCAGATGCGTAGTTCTCGAGATATATCAAGATATTTAAAAGTTCCGAAGCCGCACCAACATAATAGAGATACAGAAACACCGTGGCCCCTTTCTTTGAGATAACTCTGCACTATTGCGAGCTGCAAATGCCACTTCCAGCTTAGCTGTGCAGAAGAAGAACAACAAGAAGAAGAAATATCTCGAAATATGTCCGTCAGGCCCCTTCCCTTGAGATAAATCTGCAAGTATCTTGGAAACGAAGCGAGCTATGGCAAAATGTTAAGAGACCTTTTTTGTAGAGAATTAGGTTTCCTACTTTTTATGTTCTATGATATTTTTTGATCAGATGCGTAGTTCTCGAGATATATCAAGATATTTAAAAGTTCCGAAGCCGCACCAACATAATAGAGATACAGAAACACCGTGGCCCCTTTCTTTGAGATAACTCTGCACTAGTGCGAGCCGCAAATGCCACTTCCAGCTTAGCTGTGCAGAAGAAGAACAACAAGAAGAAGAAATATCTCGAAATATGTCCGTCAGGCCCCTTCCCTTGAGATAAATCTGCAAATATCTCGGAAACGAAGCGAGCTATGGCAAAATGTTAAGAGACCTTTTTTGTAGAGAATTAGGTTTCCCACAATTTACGTTCTATGATATTTTTTGATCAGAAGCGTAGTTTTCGAGATATATCGAGATATTTAAAAGATCCGAAGCCGCACCAACATAATAGAGATACAGAAACACCGTGGCCCCTTTCTTCGAGATAACTCTGCACTATTGCGAGCTGCAAATGCCACTTCCAGCTTAGCTGTGCAGAAGAAGACCAACAAGAAGAAGAAATATCTCGAAATATGTCCGTCAGGCCCCTTCCCTTGAGATAAATCTGCAAGTATCTTGGAAACGAAGCGAGCTATGGCAAAATGTTAAGAGACCTTTTTTGTAGAGAATTAAGTTTCCTACTTTTTATGTTCTATGATATTTTTTGATCAGATGCGTAGTTCCCGAGATATATCAAGATATTTAAAAGTTCCGAAGCCGCACCAACATAATAGAGATACAGAAACACCGTGGCCCCTTTCTTTGAGATAACTCTGCACTATTGCGAGCTGCAAATGCCACTTCCAGCTTAGCTGTGCAGAAGAAGACCAACAAGAAGAAGAAATATCTCGAAATATGTCCGTCAGGCCCCTTCCCTTGAGATAAATCTGCAAATATCTCGGAAACGAAGCGAGCTATGGCAAAATGTTAAGAGACCTTATTTGTGGAGAATTAAGTTTCCTACTTTTTATGTTCTATGATATTATTTGATCAGATGCGTAGTTCTCGAGATATATCAAGATATTTAAAAGTTCCGAAGCCGCACCAACATAATAGAGATACAGAAACACCGTGGCCCCTTTCTTTGAGATAACTCTGCACTATTGCGAGCTGCAAATGCCACTTCCAGCTTAGCTGTGCAGAAGAAGAACATCAAGAAGAAGAAATATCTCGAAATATGTCCGTCAGGCCCCTTCCCTTGAGATAAATCTGCAAATATCTCGGAAACGAAGCGAGCTATGGCAAAATGTTAAGCGACTTTATTTGTAGAGAATTAAGTTTCCTACTTTTTACGTTCTATGATATTTTTTAATCAGATGCGTAGTTCTCGAGATATATAAAGATATTTTAAAGTTCCGAAGCCGCACCAACATAATAGAGATACAGAAACACCGTGGCCCCTTTCTTCGAGATAACTCTGCACTATTGCGAGCTGCAAATGCCACTTCCAGCTTAGCTGTGCAGAGGAAGAACAACAAGAAGAAGAAATATCTCGAAATATGTCCGTCAGGCCAGTTCCTTTGAGTTGAATCTGCAAATATCTCGGAAACGAAGCGAGCTATGGCAAAATGTTAAGAGACCTTTTTTGTAGAGAATCATGTTTCCTACAATTTATGTTCTATGATATTTTTTGATCAGAAGCGTAGTTTTCGAGATATATCGAGATATTTAAAAGTTCCGAAGCCGCACCAACATAATAGAGATACAGAAACACCGTGGCCCCTTTCTTTGAGATAACTCTGCACTAGTGCGAGCCGCAAATGCCACTTCCAGGTTAGCTGTGCAGAAGAAGAACAACAAGAAGAAGAAATATCTCGAAATATGTCCGTCAGGCCCCTTCCCTTGAGATAAATCTGCACATATCTCGGAAACGAAGCGAGCTATGGCAAAATGTCAAGAGACCTTTTGTGTAGAGAATTAAGTTTCCTACTTTTTATCTTCTATGATATTTTTTGATCAGATGCATAGTTCTCGAGATATATCAAGATATTTAAAAGTTCCGAAGCCGCACCAACATAATAGAGATACAGAAACACCGTGGCCCCTTTCGTCGAGATAACTCTGCACTATTGCGAGCTGCAAATGCCACTTCCAGCTTAGCTGTGCAGAAGAAGAACAACAAGAAGAAGAAATATCTCGAAAAATGTCCGTCAGGCCCCTTCCCTTGAGATAAATCTGCAAATATCTCGGAAACGAAGCGAGCTATGGCAAAATGTTAAGAGACCTTATTTGTAGAGAATTAAGTTTCCTACTTTTTATGTTCTATGATATTTTTTGATCAGATGCGTAGTTCTCGAGATATATCAAGATATTTAAAAGTTCCGAAGCCGCACCAACATAATAGAGATACAGAAACACCGTGGCCCCTTTCTTTGAGATAACTCTGCACTATTGCGAGCTGCAAATGCCACTTCCAGCTTAGCTGTGCAGAAGAAGAACAACAAGAAGAAGAAATATCTCGAAATATGTCCGTCAGGCCCCTTCCCTTGAGATAAATCTGCAAGTATCTTGGAAACGAAGTGAGCTATGGCAAAATGTTAAGAGACCTTTTTTGTAGAGAATTAGGTTTCCTACTTTTTATGTTCTATGATATTTTTTGATCAGATGCGTAGTTCTCGAGATATATCAAGATATTTAAAAGTTCCGAAGCCGCACCAACATAATAGAGATACAGAAACACCGTGGCCCCTTTCTTTGAGATAACTCTGCACTATTGCGAGCTGCAAATGCCACTTCCAGCTTAGCTGTGCAGAAGAAGAACAACAAGAAGAAGAAATATCTCGAAATATGTCCGTCAGGCCCCTTCCCTTGAGATAAATCTGCAAATATCTCGGAAACGAAGAGAGCTATGGCAAAATGTTAAGAGACCTTTTTTGTAGAGAATTAAGTTTCCTACTTTTTATGTTCTATGATATTTTTTGATCTGATGCGTAGTTCTCGAGATATATCAAGATATTTAAAAGTTCCGAAGCCGCACCAACATAATAGAGATACAGAAACACCGTGGCCCCTTTCTTTGAGATAACTCTGCACTATTGCGAGCCGCAAATGCCACTTCCAGCTTAGCTGTGCAGAAGAAGAACAACAAGAAGAAGAAATATCTCGAAATATGTCCGTCAGGCCCCTTCCCTTGAGATAAATCTGCAAATATCTCGGAAACGAAGCGAGCTATGGCAAAATGTTGAGAGACCTTTTTTGTAGAGAATTAAGTTTCCTACAATTTATGTTCTATGATATTTTTTGATCAGAAGCGTAGTTTTCGAGATATATCGAGATATTTAAAAGTTCCAAAGCCGCACCAACATAATAGAGATACAGAAACACCGTGGCCCCTTTCTTTGAGATAACTCTGCACTATTGCGAGCTGCAAATGCCACTTCCAGCTTAGCTGTGCAGAGGAAGAACAACAAGAAGAAGAAATATCTCGAAATATGTCCGTCAGGCCAGTTCCTTTGAGCTGAATCTGCAAATATCTCGGAAATGAAGCGAGCTATGGCAAAATGTTAAGAGACGTTTTTTGTAGAGAATTATGTTTCCTACAATTTATGTTCTATGATATTTTTTGATCAGAAGCGTAGTTTTCGAGATATATCGAGATATTTAAAAGTTCCGAAGCCGCACCAACATAATAGGGATACAGAAACACCGTGGCCCCTTTCTTTGAGATAACTCTGCAGTATTGCGAGCTGTAAATGCCACTTCCAGCTTAGCTGTGCAGAAGAAGAACAACAAGAAGAAGAAATATCTCGAAATATGTCCGTCAGGCCCCTTCCCTTGAGATATATCTGCAAATATCTCGGAAACGAAGCGAGCTATGGCAAAATGTTAAGAGACCTTTTTTGTAGAGAATTATGTTTCGTACAATTTACGTTCTATGATATTTTTTGGTCAGAAGCGTAGTTTTCGAGATATATCGAGATATTTAAAAGTTCCAAAGCCGCACCAACATAATAGAGATACAGAAACACCGTGGCCCCTTTCTTTGAGATAACTCTGCACTAGTGCGAGCCGCAAATGCCACTTCCAGCTTTGCTGTGCAGAAGAAGAACAACAAGAAGAAGAAATATCTCGAAATATGTCCGTCAGGCCCCTTCCCTTGAGATAAATCTGCAAATATCTCGGAAACGAAGCGAGCTATGGCAAAATGTTAAGAGACCGTTTTTGTAGAGAATTAAGTTTCCTACGTTTTATGTTCTATAATATTTTTTGATCAGATGCGTAGTTCTCGAGATATATCAAGATATTTAAAAGTTCCGAAGCCGCACCAACATAATAGAGATACAGAAACACCGTGGCCCCTTTCTTTGAGATAACTCTGCACTATTGCGAGCTGCAAATGCCACTTCCAGCTTAGCTGTGCTGAAGAAGAACATCAAGAAGAAGAAATATCTCGAAATATGTCCGTCAGGCCCCTTCCCTTGAGATAAATCTGCAAATATCTCGGAATCGAAGCGAGCTATGGTAAAATGTTAAGAGACCTTTTTTGTAGAGAATTATGCTTCCTACAATTTATGTTCTATGATATTTTTTGATCAGAAGCGTAGTTTTCGAGATATATCGAGATATTTAAAAGTTCCAAAGCCGCACCAACATAATAGAGATACAGAAACACCGTGGCCCCTTTCTTTGAGATAACTCTGCACTATTGCGAGCTGCAAATGCCACTTCCAGCTTAGCTGTGCAGAGGAAGAACAACAAGAAGAAAAAATATCTCGAAATATGTCCGTCAGGCCAGTTCCTTTGAGCTGAATCTGCAAATATCTCGGAAACGAAGCGAGCTATGGCAAAATGTTAAGAGACGTTTTTTGTAGAGAATTATGTTTCCTACAATTTATGTTCTATGATATTTTTTGATCAGAAGCGTAGTTTTCGAGATATATCGAGATATTTAAAAGTTCCGAAGCCGCACCAACATAATAGGGATACAGAAACACCGTGGCCCCCTTCTTTGAGATAACTCTGCAGTATTGCGAGCTGTAAATGCCACTTCCAGCTTAGCTGTGCAGAAGAAGAACAACAAGAAGAAGAAATATCTCGAAATATGTCCGTCAGGCCCCTTCCCTTGAGATAAATCTGCAAATATCTCGGAAACGAAGAGAGCTATGGCAAAATGTTAAGAGACCTTTTGTGTAGAGAATTAAGTTTCCTACTTTTTATGTTCTATGATATTTTTTGATCTGATGCGTAGTTCTCGAGATATATCAAGATATTTAAAAGTTCCGAAGCCGCACCAACATAATAGAGATAAACAAACACCGTGGCCCCTTTCTTTGAGATAACTCTGCACTATTGCGAGCTGTAAATGCCACTTCCAGCTTAGCTGTGCAGAAGAAGAACAACAAGAAGAAGACATATCTCGAAATATGTCCGTCAGGCCCCTTCCCTTGAGATATATCTGCAAATATCTCGGAAACGAAGCGAGCTATGGCAAAATGTTAAGAGACCTTTTTTGTAGAGAATTATGTTTCCTACAATTTATGTTCTATGATATTTTTTGATCAGGAGCGTAGTTTTCGAAATATATCGAGATATTTAAAAGTTCCGAAGCCGCACCAACATAATAGAGATACAGAAACACCGTGGCCCCTTTCTTTGAGATAACTCTGCACTATTGCGAGCTGTAAATGCCACTTCCAGCTTAGCTGTGCAGAAGAAGGACAACAAGAAGAAGACATATCTCGAAATATGTCCGTCAGGCCCCTTCCCTTGAGATATATCTGCAAATATCTCGGAAACGAAGCGAGCTATGGCAAAATGTTAAGAGACCTTTTTTGTAGTGAATTATGTTTCCTACAATTTATGTTCTATGATACTTTTTGATCAGAAGCGTAGTTTTCGAGATATATCGAGATATTTAAAAGTTCCAAAGCCGCACCAACATAATAGAGATACAGAAACACCGTGGCCCCTTTCTTTGAGATAACTCTGCACTATTGCGAGCTGCAAATGCCACTTCCAGCTTAGCTGTGCAGAGGAAGAACAACAAGAAGAAGAAATATCTCGAAATATGTCCGTCAGGCCAGTTCCTTTGAGCTGAATCTGCAAATATCTCGGAAATGAAGCGAGCTATGGCAAAATGTTAACAGACGTTTTTTGTAGAGAATTATGTTTCCTACAATTTATGTTCTATGATATTTTTTGATCAGAAGCGTAGTTTTCGAGATATATCGAGATATTTAAAAGTTCCGAAGCCGCACCAACATAATAGGGATACAGAAACACCGTGGCCCCTTTCTTTGAGATAACTCTGCAGTATTGCGAGCTGCAAATGCCACTTCCAGCTTAGCTGTGCAGAAGAAGAACAACAAGAAGAAGAAATATCTCGAAATATGTCCGTCAGGCCCCTTCCCTTGAGATAAATCTGCAAATATCTCGGAAACGAAGAGAGCTATGGCAAAATGTTAAGAGACCTTTTGTGTAGAGAATTAAGTTTCCTACTTTTTATGTTCTATGATATTTTTTGATCTGATGCGTAGTTCTCGAGATATATCAAGATATTTAAAAGTTCCGAAGCCGGACCAACATAATAGAGATACAGAAACACCGTGGCCCCTTTCTTTGAGATAACTCTGCACTATTGCGAGCTGTAAATGCCACTTCCAGCTTAGCTGTGCAGAAGAAGAACAACAAGAAGAAGAAATATCTCGAAATATGTCCGTCAGGCCCCTTCCCTTGAGATAAATCTGCAAATATCTCGGAAACGAAGCGAGCTATGGCAAAATGTTAAGAGACCTTTTTTGTAGAGAATTATGCTTCCTACAATTTATGTTCTATGATATTTTTTGATCAGAAGCGTAGTTTTCGAGATATATCGAGATATTTAAAAGTTCCAAAGCCGCACCAACATAATAGAGATACAGAAACACCGTGGCCCCTTTCTTTGAGATAACTCTGCACTATTGCGAGCTGCAAATGCCACTTCCAGCTTAGCTGTGCAGAGGAAGAACAACAAGAAGAAAAAATATCTCGAAATATGTCCGTCAGGCCAGTTCCTTTGAGCTGAATCTGCAAATATCTCGGAAACGAAGCGAGCTATGGCAAAATGTTAAGAGACGTTTTTTGTAGAGAATTATGTTTCCTACAATTTATGTTCTATGATATTTTTTGATCAGAAGCGTAGTTTTCGAGATATATCGAGATATTTAAAAGTTCCGAAGCCGCACCAACATAATAGGGATACAGAAACACCGTGGCCCCTTTCTTTGAGATAACTCTGCACTAGTGCGAGCCGCAAATGCCACTTCCAGCTTTGCTGTGCAGAAGAAGAACAACAAGAAGAAGAAATATCTCGAAATATGTCCGTCAGGCCCCTTCCCTTGAGATAAATCTGCAAATATCTCGGAAACGAAGCGAGCTATGGCAAAATGTTAAGAGACCTTTTTTGTAGAGAATTATGCTTCCTACAATTTATGTTCTATGATATTTTTTGATCAGAAGCGTAGTTTTCGAGATATATCGAGATATTTAAAAGTTCCAAAGCCGCACCAACATAATAGAGATACAGAAACACCGTGGCCCCTTTCTTTGAGATAACTCTGCACTATTGCGAGCTGCAAATGCCACTTCCAGCTTAGCTGTGCAGAGGAAGAACAACAAGAAGAAAAAATATCTCGAAATATGTCCGTCAGGCCAGTTCCTTTGAGCTGAATCTGCAAATATCTCGGAAACGAAGCGAGCTATGGCAAAATGTTAAGAGACGTTTTTTGTAGAGAATTATGTTTCCTACAATTTATGTTCTATGATATTTTTTGATCAGAAGCGTAGTTTTCGAGATATATCGAGATATTTAAAAGTTCCGAAGCCGCACCAACATAATAGGGATACAGAAACACCGTGGCCCCTTTCTTTGAGATAACTCTGCAGTATTGCGAGCTGTAAATGCCACTTCCAGCTTAGCTGTGCAGAAGAAGAACAACAAGAAGAAGAAATATCTCTAAATATGTCCGTCAGTCCCCTTCCCTTGAGATAAATCTGCAAATATCTCGGAAACGAAGAGAGCTATGGCAAAATGTTAAGAGACCTTTTGTGTAGAGAATTAAGTTTCCTACTTTTTATGTTCTATGATATTTTTTGATCTGATGCGTAGTTCTCGAGATATATCAAGATATTTAAAAGTTCCGAAGCCGCACCAACATAATAGAGATACACAAACACCGTGGCCCCTTTCTTTGAGATAACTCTGCACTATTGCGAGCTGTAAATGCCACTTCCAGCTTAGCTGTGCAGAAGAAGAACAACAAGAAGAAGAAATATCTCGAAATATGTCCGTCAGGCCCCTTCCCTTGAGATAAATCTGCAAATATCTCGGAAACGAAGCGAGCTATGGCAAAATGTTGAGAGACCTTTTTTGTAGAGAATTAAGTTTCCTACGTTTTATGTTCTATGATATTTTTTGATCAGATGCGTAATTCTCGAGATATATCAAGATATTTAAAAGTTCCGAAGCCGCACCAACATAATAGAGATACAGAAACACCGTGGCCCCTTTCTTTGAGATAACTCTGCACTATTGCGAGCTGCAAATGCCACTTCCAGCTTAGCTGTGCAGAAGAAGAACATCAAGAAGAAGAAATATCTCGAAATATGTCCGTCAGGCCCCTTCCCTTGAGATAAATCTGCAAATATCTCGGAAACGAAGAGAGCTATGGCAAAATGTTAAGAGACCTTTTTTGTAGAGAATTAAGTTTCCTACAATTTATGTTCTATGATATTTTTTGATCAGAAGCGTAGTTTTCGAGATATATCGAGATATTTAAAAGTTCCGAAGCCGCACCAACATAATAGAGATACAGAAACACCGTGGCCCCTTTCGTTGAGATAACTCTGCACTAGTGCGAGCCGCAAATGCCACCTCTAGCTTAGCTGTGCAGAAGAAGAACAACAAGAAGAAGAAATATCTCGAAATATGTCCGTCAGGCCCCTTCCCTTGAGATAAATCTGCAAATATCTCGGAAACGAAGCGAGATATGGCAAAATGTTAAGAGACCTTTTTTGTAGAGAATTAAGTTTCCTACTTTTTATGTTCTATGATATTTTTTGATCAGATGCGTAGTTCTCGAGATATATCAAGATATCTAAAAGTTCCGAAGCCGCACCAACATAATAGAGATACAGAAACACCGTGGCCCCTTTCTTTGAGATAACTCTGCACTATTGCGAGCTGCAAATGCCACTTCCAGCTTAGCTGTGCAGAAGAAGAACAACAAGAAGAAGAAATATCTCGAAATATGACCGTCAGGCCCCTTCCCTTGAGATAAATCTGCAAATATCTCGGAAACGAAGCGAGCTATGGCAAAATGTTAAGAGACCTTTTTTGTAGAGAATTAAGTTTCCTACTTTTTATGTTCTATGATATTTTTTGATCAGATGCGTAGTTCTCGAGATATATCAAGATATTTAAAAGTTCCGAAGCCGCACCAACATAATAGAGATACAGAAACACCGTGGCCCCTTTCTTTGAGATAACTCTGCGCTATTGCGAGCTGTAAATGCCACTTCCAGCTTAGCTGTGCAGAAGAAGAACAACAAGAAGAAGAAATATCTCGAAATATGTCCGTCAGGCCCCTTCCCTTGAGATATATCTGCAAATATCTCGGAAACGAGGCGAGCTATGGCAAAATGTTAAGAGACCTTTTTTGTAGAGAATTATGTTTCGTACAATTTACGTTCTATGATATTTTTTGGTCAGAAGCGTAGTTTTCGAGATATATCGAGATATTTAAAAGTTCCAAAGCCGCACCAACATAATAGAGATACAGAAACACCGTGGCCCCTTTCTTTGAGATAACTCTGCACTAGTGCGAGCCGCAATTGCCACTTCCAGCTTTGCTGTGCAGAAGAAGAACAACAAGAAGAAGAAATATCTCGAAATATGTCCGTCAGGCCCCTTCCCTTGAGATAAATCTGCAAATATCTCGGAAACGAAGCGAGCTATGGCAAAATGTTAAGAGACCTTTTTTGTAGAGAATTATGCTTCCTACAATTTATGTTCTATGATATTTTTTGATCAGAAGCGTAGTTTTCGAGATATATCGAGATATTTAAAAGTTCCAAAGCCGCACCAACATAATAGAGATACAGAAACACCGTGGCCCCTTTCTTTGAGATAACTCTGCACTATTGCGAGCTGCAAATGCCACTTCCAGCTTAGCTGTGCAGAGGAAGAACAACAAGAAGAAAAAATATCTCGAAATATGTCCGTCAGGCCAGTTCCTTTGAGCTGAATCTGCAAATATCTCGGAAACGAAGCGAGCTATGGCAAAATGTTAAGAGACGTTTTTTGTAGAGAATTAAGTTTCCTACTTTTTATGTTCTATGATATTTTTTGATCAGATGCGTAGTTCTCGAGATATATCAAGATATCTAAAAGTTCCGAAGCCGCACCAACATAATAGAGATACAGAAACACCGTGGCCCCTTTCTTTGAGATAACTCTGCACTATTGCGAGCTGCAAATGCCACTTCCAGCTTAGCTGTGCAGAAGAAGAACAACAAGAAGAAGAAATATCTCGAAATATGTCCGTCAGGCCCCTTCCCTTGAGATAAATCTGCAAATATCTCGGAAACGAAGCGAGCTATGGCAAAATGTTGAGAGACCTTTTTTGTAGAGAATTAAGTTTCCTACTATTTATGTTCTATGATATTTTTGGATCAGATGCGTAGTTCTCGAGATATATCAAGATATTTAAAAGTTCCGAAGCCGCACCAACATAATAGAGATACAGAAACACCGTGGCCCCTTTCTTTGAGATAACTCTGCACTAGAGCGAGCCGCAAATGCCACTTCCAGCTTAGCTGTGCAGAAGAAGAACAACAAGAAGAAGAAATATCTCGAAATATGTCCGTCAGGCCCCTTCCCTTGAGATAAATCTGCAAATATCTCGGAAACGAAGCGAGATATGGCAAAATGTTAAGAGACCGTTTTTGTAGAGAATTAAGTTTCCTACTTTTTATGTTCTATGATATTTTTTGATCAGATGCGTAGTTCTCGAGATATATCAAGATATTTAAAAGTTCCGAAGCCGCACCAACATAATAGAGATACAGAAACACCGTGGCCCCTTTCTTTGAGATAACTCTGCACTATTGCGAGCTGTAAATGCCACTTCCAGCTTAGCTGTGCAGAAGAAGAACAACAAGAAGAAGAAATATCTCGAAATATGTCCGTCAGGCCCCTTCCCTTGAGATATATCTGCAAATATCTCGGAAACGAAGCGAGCTATGGCAAAATGTTAAGAGACCTTTTTTGTAGAGAATTATGTTTCGTACAATTTACGTTCTATGATATTTTTTGGTCAGAAGCGTAGTTTTCGAGATATATCGAGATATTTAAAAGTTCCAAAGCCGCACCAACATAATAGAGATACAGAAACACCGTGGCCCCTTTCTTTGAGATAACTCTGCACTAGTGCGAGCCGCAAATGCCACTTCCAGCTTTGCTGTGCAGAAGAAGAACAACAAGAAGAAGAAATATCTCGAAATATGTCCGTCAGGCCCCTTCCCTTGAGATAAATCTGCAAATATCTCGGAAACGAAGCGAGCTATGGCAAAATGTTAAGAGACCGTTTTTGTAGAGAATTAAGTTTCCTACGTTTTATGTTCTATAATATTTTTTGATCAGATGCGTAGTTCTCGAGATATATCAAGATATTTAAAAGTTCCGAAGCCGCACCAACATAATAGAGATACAGAAACACCGTGGCCCCTTTCTTTGAGATAACTCTGCACTATTGCGAGCTGCAAATGCCACTTCCAGCTTAGCTGTGCAGAAGAAGAACATCAAGAAGAAGAAATATCTCGAAATATGTCCGTCAGGCCCCTTCCCTTGAGATAAATCTGCAAATATCTCGGAAACGAAGAGAGCTATGGCAAAATGTTAAGAGACCTTTTTTGTAGAGAATTAAGTTTCCTACAATTTATGTTCTATGATATTTTTTGATCAGAAGCGTAGTTTTCGAGACATATCGAGATATTTAAAAGTTCCGAAGCCGCACCAACATAATAGAGATACAGAAACACCGTGGCCCCTTTCGTTGAGATAACTCTGCACTAGTGCGAGCCGCAAATGCCACCTCTAGCTTAGCTGTGCAGAAGAAGAACAACAAGAAGAAGAAATATCTCGAAATATGTCCGTCAGGCCCCTTCCCTTGAGATAAATCTGCAAATATCTCGGAAACGAAGCGAGATATGGCAAAATGTTAAGAGACCTTTTTTGTAGAGAATTAAGTTTCCTACTTTTTATGTTCTATGATATTTTTTGATCAGATGCGTAGTTCTCGAGATATATCAAGATATCTAAAAGTTCCGAAGCCGCACCAACATAATAGAGATACAGAAACACCGTGGCCCCTTTCTTTGAGATAACTCTGCACTATTGCGAGCTGCAAATGCCACTTCCAGCTTAGCTGTGCAGAAGAAGAACAACAAGAAGAAGAAATATCTCGAAATATGTCCGTCAGGCCCCTTCCCTTGAGATAAATCTGCAAATATCTCGGAAACGAAGCGAGCTATGGCAAAATGTTAAGAGACCTTTTTTGTAGAGAATTAAGTTTCCTACTTTTTATGTTCTATGATATTTTTTGATCAGATGCGTAGTTCTCGAGATATATCAAGATATTTAAAAGTTCCGAAGCCGCACCAACATAATAGAGATACAGAAACACCGTGGCCCCTTTCTTTGAGATAACTCTGCGCTATTGCGAGCTGTAAATGCCACTTCCAGCTTAGCTGTGCAGAAGAAGAACAACAAGAAGAAGAAATATCTCGAAATATGTCCGTCAGGCCCCTTCCCTTGAGATATATCTGCAAATATCTCGGAAACGAGGCGAGCTATGGCAAAATGTTAAGAGACCTTTTTTGTAGAGAATTATGTTTCGTACAATTTACGTTCTATGATATTTTTTGGTCAGAAGCGTAGTTTTCGAGATATATCGAGATATTTAAAAGTTCCAAAGCCGCACCAACATAATAGAGATACAGAAACACCGTGGCCCCTTTCTTTGAGATAACTCTGCACTAGTGCGAGCCGCAAATGCCACTTCCAGCTTTGCTGTGCAGAAGAAGAACAACAAGAAGAAGAAATATCTCGAAATATGTCCGTCAGGCCCCTTCCCTTGAGATAAATCTGCAAATATCTCGGAAACGAAGCGAGCTATGGCAAAATGTTAAGAGACCGTTTTTGTAGAGAATTAAGTTTCCTACGTTTTATGTTCTATAATATTTTTTGATCAGATGCGTAGTTCTCGAGATATATCAAGATATTTAAAAGTTCCGAAGCCGCACCAACATAATAGAGATACAGAAACACCGTGGCCCCTTTCTTTGAGATAACTCTGCACTATTGCGAGCTGCAAATGCCACTTCCAGCTTAGCTGTGCAGAAGAAGAACATCAAGAAGAAGAAATATCTCGAAATATGTCCGTCAGGCCCCTTCCCTTGAGATAAATCTGCAAATATCTCGGAAACGAAGCGAGCTATGGCAAAATGTTAAGAGACCTTTTTTGTAGAGAATTATGCTTCCTACAATTTATGTTCTATGATATTTTTTGATCAGAAGCGTAGTTTTCGAGATATATCGAGATATTTAAAAGTTCCAAAGCCGCACCAACATAATAGAGATACAGAAACACCGTGGCCCCTTTCTTTGAGATAACTCTGCACTATTGCGAGCTGCAAATGCCACTTCCAGCTTAGCTGTGCAGAGGAAGAACAACAAGAAGAAAAAATATCTCGAAATATGTCCGTCAGGCCAGTTCCTTTGAGCTGAATCTGCAAATATCTCGGAAACGAAGCGAGCTATGGCAAAATGTTAAGAGACGTTTTTTGTAGAGAATTATGTTTCCTACAATTTATGTTCTATGATATTTTTTGATCAGAAGCGTAGTTTTCGAGATATATCGAGATATTTAAAAGTTCCGAAGCCGCACCAACATAATAGGGATACAGAAACACCGTGGCCCCTTTCTTTGAGATAACTCTGCAGTATTGCGAGCTGTAAATGCCACTTCCAGCTTAGCTGTGCAGAAGAAGAACAACAAGAAGAAGAAATATCTCGAAATATGTCCGTCAGGCCCCTTCCCTTGAGATAAATCTGCAAATATCTCGGAAACGAAGAGAGCTATGGCAAAATGTTAAGAGACCTTTTGTGTAGAGAATTAAGTTTCCTACTTTTTATGTTCTATGATATTTTTTGATCAGATGCGTAGTTCTCGAGATATATCAAGATATTTAAAAGTTCCGAAGCCGCACCAACATAATAGAGATACAGAAACACCGTGGCCCCTTTCTTTGAGATAACTCTGCACTATTGCGAGCTGCAAATGCCACTTCCAGCTTAGCTGTGCAGAAGAAGAACATCAAGAAGAAGAAATATCTCGAAATATGTCCGTCAGGCCCCTTCCCTTGAGATAAATCTGCAAATATCTCGGAAACGAAGAGAGCTATGGCAAAATGTTAAGAGACCTTTTTTGTAGAGAATTAAGTTTCCTACAATTTATGTTCTATGATATTTTTTGATCAGAAGCGTAGTTTTCGAGATATATCGAGATATTTAAAAGTTCCGAAGCCGCACCAACATAATAGAGATACAGAAACACCGTGGCCCCTTTCTTTGAGATAACTCTGCACTATTGCGAGCCGCAAATGCCCCTTCCAGCTTAGCTGTGCAGAAGAAGAACAACAAGAAGAAGAAATATCTCGAAATATGTCCGTCAGGCCCCTTCCCTTGAGATAAATCTGCAAATATCTCGGAAACGAAGCGAGCTATGGCAAAATGTTAAGAGACCTTTTTTGTAGAGAATTAAGTTTCCTACTTTTTATGTTCTATGATATTTTTTGATCAGATGCGTAGTTCTCGAGATATATCAAGATATTTAAAAGTTCCGAAGCCGCACCAACATAATAGAGATACAGAAACACCGTGGCCCCTTTCTTTGAGATAACTCTGCGCTATTGCGAGCTGTAAATGCCACTTCCAGCTTAGCTGTGCAGAAGAAGAACAACAAGAAGAAGAAATATCTCGAAATATGTCCGTCAGGCCCCTTCCCTTGAGATATATCTGCAAATATCTCGGAAACGAGGCGAGCTATGGCAAAATGTTAAGAGACCTTTTTTGTAGAGAATTATGTTTCGTACAATTTACGTTCTATGATATTTTTTGGTCAGAAGCGTAGTTTTCGAGATATATCGAGATATTTAAAAGTTCCAAAGCCGCACCAACATAATAGAGATACAGAAACACCGTGGCCCCTTTCTTTGAGATAACTCTGCACTAGTGCGAGCCGCAAATGCCACTTCCAGCTTTGCTGTGCAGAAGAAGAACAACAAGAAGAAGAAATATCTCGAAATATGTCCGTCAGGCCCCTTCCCTTGAGATAAATCTGCAAATATCTCGGAAACGAAGCGAGATATGGCAAAGTGTTAAGAGACCGTTTTTGTAGAGAATTAAGTTTCCTACTTTTTATGTTCTATGATATTTTTTGATCAGATGCGTAGTTCTCGAGATATATCAAGATATTTAATAGTTCCGAAGCCGCACCAACATAATAGAGATACAGAAACACCGTGGCCCCTTTCTTTGAGATAACTCTGCACTATTGCGAGCTGTAAATGCCACTTCCAGCTTAGCTGTGCAGAAGAAGAACAACAAGAAGAAGAAATATCTCGAAATATGTCCGTCAGGCCCCTTCCCTTGAGATATATCTGCAAATATCTCGGAAACGAAGCGAGCTATGGCAAAATGTTAAGAGACCTTTTTTGTAGAGAATTATGTTTCGTACAATTTACGTTCTATGATATTTTTTGGTCAGAAGCGTAGTTTTCGAGATATATCGAGATATTTAAAAGTTCCAAAGCCGCACCAACATAATAGAGATACAGAAACACCGTGGCCCCTTTCTTTGAGATAACTCTGCACTAGTGCGAGCCGCAAATGCCACTTCCAGCTTTGCTGTGCAGAAGAAGAACAACAAGAAGAAGAAATATCTCGAAATATGTCCGTCAGGCCCCTTCCCTTGAGATAAATCTGCAAATATCTCGGAAACGAAGCGAGCTATGGCAAAATGTTAAGAGACCGTTTTTGTAGAGAATTAAGTTTCCTACGTTTTATGTTCTATAATATTTTTTGATCAGATGCGTAGTTCTCGAGATATATCAAGATATTTAAAAGTTCCGAAGCCGCACCAACATAATAGAGATACAGAAACACCGTGGCCCCTTTCTTTGAGATAACTCTGCACTATTGCGAGCTGCAAATGCCACTTCCAGCTTAGCTGTGCAGAAGAAGAACATCAAGAAGAAGAAATATCTCGAAATATGTCCGTCAGGCCCCTTCCCTTGAGATAAATCTGCAAATATCTCGGAAACGAAGCAAGCTATGGCAAAATGTTAAGAGACCTTTTTTGTAGAGAATTATGCTTCCTACAATTTATGTTCTATGATATTTTTTGATCAGAAGCGTAGTTTTCGAGATATATCGAGATATTTAAAAGTTCCAAAGCCGCACCAACATAATAGAGATACAGAAACACCGTGGCCCCTTTCTTTGAGATAACTCTGCACTATTGCGAGCTGCAAATGCCACTTCCAGCTTAGCTGTGCAGAGGAAGAACAACAAGAAGAAAAAATATCTCGAAATATGTCCGTCAGGCCAGTTCCTTTGAGCTGAATCTGCAAATATCTCGGAAACGAAGCGAGCTATGGCAAAATGTTAAGAGACGTTTTTTGTAGAGAATTATGTTTCCTACAATTTATGTTCTATGATATTTTTTGATCAGAAGCGTAGTTTTCGAGATATATCGAGATATTTAAAAGTTCCGAAGCCGCACCAACATAATAGGGATACAGAAACACCGTGGCCCCTTTCTTTGAGATAACTCTGCAGTATTGCGAGCTGTAAATGCCACTTCCAGCTTAGCTGTGCAGAAGAAGAACAACAAGAAGAAGAAATATCTCGAAATATGTCCGTCAGGCCCCTTCCCTTGAGATAAATCTGCAAATATCTCGGAAACGAAGAGAGCTATGGCAAAATGTTAAGAGACCTTTTGTGTAGAGAATTAAGTTTCCTACTTTTTATGTTCTATGATATTTTTTGATCAGATGCGTAGTTCTCGAGATATATCAAGATATTTAAAAGTTCCGAAGCCGCACCAACATAATAGAGATACAGAAACACCGTGGCCCCTTTCTTTGAGATAACTCTGCACTATTGCGAGCTGCAAATGCCACTTCCAGCTTAGCTGTGCAGAAGAAGAACATCAAGAAGAAGAAATATCTCGAAATATGTCCGTCAGGCCCCTTCCCTTGAGATAAATCTGCAAATATCTCGGAAACGAAGAGAGCTATGGCAAAATGTTAAGAGACCTTTTTTGTAGAGAATTAAGTTTCCTACAATTTATGTTCTATGATATTTTTTGATCAGAAGCGTAGTTTTCGAGATATATCGAGATATTTAAAAGTTCCGAAGCCGCACCAACATAATAGAGATACAGAAACACCGTGGCCCCTTTCTTTGAGATAACTCTGCACTATTGCGAGCCGCAAATGCCCCTTCCAGCTTAGCTGTGCAGAAGAAGAACAACAAGAAGAAGAAATATCTCGAAATATGTCCGTCAGGCCCCTTCCCTTGAGATAAATCTGCAAATATCTCGGAAACGAAGCGAGATATGGCAAAATGTTAAGAGACCGTTTTTGTAGAGAATTAAGTTTCCTACTTTTTATGTTCTATGATATTTTTTGATCAGATGCGTAGTTCTCGAGATATATCAAGATATTTAAAAGTTCCGAAGCCGCACCAACATAATAGAGATACAGAAACACCGTGGCCCCTTTCTTTGAGATAACTCTGCACTATTGCGAGCTGTAAATGCCACTTCCAGCTTAGCTGTGCAGAAGAAGAACAACAAGAAGAAGAAATATCTCGAAATATGTCCGTCAGGCCCCTTCCCTTGAGATATATCTGCAAATATCTCGGAAACGAAGCGAGCTATGGCAAAATGTTAAGAGACCTTTTTTGTAGAGAATTATGTTTCGTACAATTTACGTTCTATGATATTTTTTGGTCAGAAGCGTAGTTTTCGAGATATATCGAGATATTTAAAAGTTCCAAAGCCGCACCAACATAATAGAGATACAGAAACACCGTGGCCCCTTTCTTTGAGATAACTCTGCACTAGTGCGAGCCGCAAATGCCACTTCCAGCTTTGCTGTGCAGAAGAAGAACAACAAGAAGAAGAAATATCTCGAAATATGTCCGTCACGCCCCTTCCCTTGAGATAAATCTGCAAATATCTCGGAAACGAAGCGAGATATGGCAAAATGTTAAGAGACCGTTTTTGTAGAGAATTAAGTTTCCTACTTTTTATGTTCTATGATATTTTTTGATCAGATGCGTAGTTCTCGAGATATATCAAGATATTTAAAAGTTCCGAAGCCGCACCAACATAATAGAGATACAGAAACACCGTGGCCCCTTTCTTTGAGATAACTCTGCACTATTGCGAGCTGTAAATGCCACTTCCAGCTTAGCTGTGCAGAAGAAGAACAACAAGAAGAAGAAATATCTCGAAATATGTCCGTCAGGCCCCTTCCCTTGAGATATATCTGCAAATATCTCGGAAACGAAGCGAGCTATGGCAAAATGTTAAGAGACGTTTTTTGTAGAGAATTATGTTTCCTACAATTTATGTTCTATGATATTTTTTGATCAGAAGCGTAGTTTTCGAGATATATCGAGATATTTAAAAGTTCCGAAGCCGCACCAACATAATAGAGATACAGAAACACCGTGGCCCCTTTCTTTGAGATAACTCTGCACTAGTGCGAGCCGCAAATGCCACTTCCAGCTTAGCTGTGCAGAAGAACAACAACAAGAAGAAGAAATATCTCGAAATATGTCCGACAGGCCCCTTCCCTTGAGATAAATCTGCAAATATCTCGGAAACGAAGCGAGCTATGGCGAAATGTTAAGAGACCTTTTTTGTAGAGAATTAAGTTTCCTACTTTTTATCTTGTATGATATTTTTTGATCAGATGCGTAGTTCTCGAGATATATCAAGATATTTAAAAGTTCCGAAGCCGCACCAACATAATAGAGATACAGAAACACCGTGGCCCCTTTCTTTGAGATAACTCTGCACGATTGCGGGCTGGAAATGCCACTTCCAGTTTAGCTGTGCAGAAGAAGAACAACAAGAAGAAGAAATATCTCGAAATATGTCCATCAGGACCCTTCCCTTGAGATAAATCTGCAAATATCTCGGAAACGAAGCGAGCTATGGCAAAATGTTAAGAGACCTTTTTTGTAGAGAATAATGTTTCCTACAATTTACGTTCTATGATATTTTTTGATCAGAAGCGTAGTTTTCGAGATATATCGAAATATTTAAAAGTTCCGAAGCCGCACCAACATAATAGAGATACAGAAACACCGTGGCCCCTTTCTTTGAGATAACTCTGCACTATTGCGAGCTGCAAATGCCACTTCCAGCTTAGCTGTGC
The DNA here is from genome assembly GCF_051020975.1 of Osmia lignaria lignaria. Classification (NCBI taxonomy): domain Eukaryota; kingdom Metazoa; phylum Arthropoda; class Insecta; order Hymenoptera; family Megachilidae; genus Osmia; species Osmia lignaria. The sequence continues at coordinate 7,104,176 of NW_027478165.1, forward strand.
AGAAGAAGAACAACAAGAAGAAGAAATATCTCGAAATATGTCCGTCAGGCCCCTTCCCTTGAGATATATCTGCAAATATCTCGGAAACGAAGCGAGCTATGGCAAAATGTTAAGAGACCTTTTTTGTAGAGCATTATGTTTCCTACAATTTAGGTTCTATGATATTTTTTGGTCAGAAGCGTAGTTTTCGAGATATATCAAGATATTTAAAAGTTCCGAAGCCGCACCAACATAATAGAGATACAGAAACACCGTGGCCCCTTTCTTTGAGATAACTCTGCACTATTGCGAGCTGCAAATGCCACTTCCAGCTTAGCTGTGCAGAGGAAGAACAACAAGAAGAAGAAGTATCTCGAAATATGTCCGTCAGGCCCGTTCGTTTGAGCTGAATCTGCAAATATCTCGGAAACGAAGCGAGCTATGGCAAAATGTTAAGAGACGTTTTTTGTAGTGAATTATGTTTCCTACAATTTATATTCTATGATATTTTTTGATCAGAAGCGTAGTTTTCGAGATATATCGGGATATTTAAAAGTTCCGAAGCCGCACCAACATAATAGAGATACAGAAACACCGTGGCCCCTTTCTTTGAGATAACTCTGCACTAGTGCGAGCCGCAAATGCCACTTCCAGCTTAGCTGTGCAGAAGAAGAACAACAAGAAGAAGAAATATCTCGAAATATGTCCGTCAGGCCCCTTCCCTTGAGATATATCTGCAAATATCTCGGAAACGAAGCGAGCTATGGCAAAATGTTAAGAGACCTTTTTTGTAGAGCATTATGTTTCCTACAATTTAGGTTCTATGATATTTTTTGGTCAGAAGCGTAGTTTTCGAGATATATCAAGATATTTAAAAGTTCCGAAGCCGCACCAACATAATAGAGATACAGAAACACCGTGGCCCCTTTCTTTGAGATAACTCTGCACTATTGCGAGCTGCAAATGCCACTTCCAGCTTAGCTGTGCAGAGGAAGAACAACAAGAAGAAGAAGTATCTCGAAATATGTCCGTCAGGCCCGTTCGTTTGAGCTGAATCTGCAAATATCTCGGAAACGAAGCGAGCTATGGCAAAATGTTAAGAGACGTTTTTTGTAGTGAATTATGTTTCCTACAATTTATATTCTATGATATTTTTTGATCAGAAGCGTAGTTTTCGAGATATATCGGGATATTTAAAAGTTCCGAAGCCGCACCAACATAATAGAGATACAGAAACACCGTGGCCCCTTTCTTTGAGATAACTCTGCACTAGTGCGAGCCGCAAATGCCACTTCCAGCTTAACTGTGCAGAAGAAGAACAACAAGAAGAAGAAATATCTCGAAATATGTCCGTCAGGCCCCTTCCCTTGAGATAAATCTGCAAATATCTCGGGAACGAAGCGAGCTATGGCAAAATGTTAAGAGACCTTTTTTGTAGAGAATTAAGTTTCCTACTTTTTATGTTCTATGATATTTTTTGATCAGATGCGTCGTTCTCGAGATATATCAAGATATTTAAAAGTTCCGAAGCCGCACCAACATAATAGAGATACAGAAACACCGTGGCCCCTTTCTTTGAGATAACTCTGCACTATTGCGAGCTGCAAATGCCACTTCCAGCTTAGCTGTGCAGAGAAAGAACAACAAGAAGAAGAAGTATCTCGAAATATGTCCGTCAGGCCCGTTCCTTTGAGCTGAATCTGCAAATATCTCGGAAACGAAGCGAGCTATGGCAAAATGTTAAGAGACGTTTTTTGTAGTGAATTATGTTTCCTACAATTTATGTTCTATGATATTTTTTGATCAGAAGCGTAGTTTTCGAGATATATCGAGATATTTAAAAGTTCCGAAGCCGCACCAACATAATAGAGATACAGAAACACCGTGGCTCCTTTCTTTGAGATAACTCTGCACTAGTGCGAGCCGCAAATGCCACGTCCAGCTTAGCTGTGCAGAAGAAGAACAACAAGAAGAAGAAATATCTCGAAATATGTCCGTCAGGCCTCTTCCCTTGAGATATATCTGCAAATATCTCGGAAACGAAGCGAGCTATGGCAAAATGTTAAGAGACCTTTTTTGTAGAGAATTATGTTTCCTACAATATAGGTTCTATGATATTTTTTGACCAGAAGCGTAGTTTTCGATATATATCGAGATATTTAAAAGTTCCGAAGCCGCACCAACATAATAGAGATACACAAACACCGTGGCCCCTTTCTTTGAGATAACTCTGCACGATTGCGAGCTGGAAATGCCACTTCCAGTTTAGCTGTGCAGAGGAAGAACAACAAGAAGAAGAAGTATCTCGAAATATGTCCGTCAGGCCCGTTCCTTTGAGCTGAATCTGCAAATATCTCGGAAACGAAGCGAGCTATGGCAAAATGTTAAGAGACGTTTTTTGTAGAGAATTATGTTTCCTACAATTTATGTTCTATGATATTTTTTGATCAGAACCGTAGTTTTCGAGATATATCGAGATATTTAAAAGTTCCGAAGCCGCACCAACATAATAGAGATACAGAAACACCGTGGCCCCTTTCTTTGAGATAACTCTGCACTAGTGCGAGCCGCAAATGCCACTTCCAGCTTAGCTGTGCAGAAGAACAACAACAAGAAGAAGAAATATCTCGAAATATGTCCGACAGGCCCCTTCCCTTGAGATAAATCTGCAAATATCTCGGAAACGAAGCGAGCTATGGCGAAATGTTAAGAGACCTTTTTTGTAGAGAATTAAGTTTCCTACTTTTTATCTTGTATGATATTTTTTGATCAGATGCGTAGTTCTCGAGATATATCAAGATATTTAAAAGTTCCGAAGCCGCACCAACATAATAGAGATACAGAAACACCGTGGCCCCTTTCTTTGAGATAACTCTGCACTATTGCGCGCTGCAAATGCCACTTCCAGCTTAGCTGTGCAGAAGAAGAACAACAAGAAGAAGAAATATCTCGAAATATGTCCGTCAGGCCCCTTCCCTTGAGATAAATCTGCAAATATCTCGGAAACGAAGCGAGCTATGGCAAAATGTTAAGAGACCTTTTTTGTAGAGAATTAAGTTTCCTACTTTTTATGTTCTATGATATTTTTCGATCAGAGGCGTAGTTCTCGAGATATATCAAGATATTTAAAAGTTCCGAAGCCGCACCAACATAATAGAGATACAGAAACACCGTGGCCCCTTTCTTTGAGATAACTCTGCACGATTGCGGGCTGGAAATGCCACTTCCAGTTTAGCTGTGCAGAAGAAGAACAACAAGAAGAAGAAATATCTCGAAATATGTCCATCAGGACCCTTCCCTTGAGATAAATCTGCAAATATCTCGGAAACGAAGCGAGCTATGGCAAAATGTTAAGAGACCTTTTTTGTAGAGAATAATGTTTCCTACAATTTACGTTCTATGATATTTTTTGATCAGAAGCGTAGTTTTCGAGATATATCGAAATATTTAAAAGTTCCGAAGCCGCACCAACATAATAGAGATACAGAAACACCGTGGCCCCTTTCTTTGAGATAACTCTGCACTATTGCGAGCTGCAAATGCCACTTCCAGCTTAGCTGTGCAGAAGAAGAACAACAAGAAGAAGAAATATCTCGAAATATGTCCGTCAGGCCCCTTCCCTTGAGATATATCTGCAAATATCTCGGAAACGAAGCGAGCTATGGCAAAATGTTAAGAGACCTTTTTTGTAGAGAATTATGTTTCCTACAATATAGGTTCTATGATATTTTTTGACCAGAAGCGTAGTTTTCGATATATATCGAGATATTTAAAAGTTCCGAAGCCGCACCAACATAATAGAGATACAGAAACACCGTGGCCCCTTTCTTTGAGATAACTCTGCACTATTGCGAGCTGCAAATGCCGCTTCCAGCTTAGCTGTGCAGAGGAAGAACAACAAGAAGAAGAAGTATCTCGAAATATGTCCGTCAGGCCCGTTCCTTTGAGCTGAATCTGCAAATATCTCGAAAACGAAGCGAGCTATGGCGAAATGTTAAGAGACCTTTTTTGTAGAGAATTAAGTTTCCTACTTTTTATCTTGTATGATATTTTTTGATCAGATGCGTAGTTCTCGAGATATATCAAGATATTTAAAAGTTCCGAAGCCGCACCAACATAATAGAGATACAGAAACACCGTGGCCCCTTTCTTTGAGATAACTCTGCACTATTGCGCGCTGCAAATGCCACTTCCAGCTTAGCTGTGCAGAAGAAGAACAACAAGAAGAAGAAATATCTCGAAATATGTCCGTCAGGCCCCTTCCCTTGAGATAAATCTGCAAATATCTCGGAAACGAAGCGAGCTATGGCAAAATGTTAAGAGACCTTTTTTGTAGAGAATTAAGTTTCCTACTTTTTATGTTCTATGATATTTTTCGATCAGAGGCGTAGTTCTCGAGATATATCAAGATATTTAAAAGTTCCGAAGCCGCACCAACATAATAGAGATACAGAAACACCGTGGCCCCTTTCTTTGAGATAACTCTGCACGATTGCGGGCTGGAAATGCCACTTCCAGTTTAGCTGTGCAGAAGAAGAACAACAAGAAGAAGAAATATCTCGAAATATGTCCATCAGGACCCTTCCCTTGAGATAAATCTGCAAATATCTCGGAAACGAAGCGAGCTATGGCAAAATGTTAAGAGACCTTTTTTGTAGAGAATAATGTTTCCTACAATTTACGTTCTATGATATTTTTTGATCAGAAGCGTAGTTTTCGAGATATATCGAAATATTTAAAAGTTCCGAAGCCGCACCAACATAATAGAGATACAGAAACACCGTGGCCCCTTTCTTTGAGATAACTCTGCACTATTGCGAGCTGCAAATGCCACTTCCAGCTTAGCTGTGCAGAAGAAGAACAACAAGAAGAAGAAATATCTCGAAATATGTCCGTCAGGCCCCTTCCCTTGAGATATATCTGCAAATATCTCGGAAACGAAGCGAGCTATGGCAAAATGTTAAGAGACCTTTTTTGTAGAGCATTATGTTTCCTACAATTTAGGTTCTATGATATTTTTTGGTCAGAAGCGTAGTTTTCGAGATATATCAAGATATTTAAAAGTTCCGAAGCCGCACCAACATAATAGAGATACAGAAACACCGTGGCCCCTTTCTTTGAGATAACTCTGCACTATTGCGAGCTGCAAATGCCACTTCCAGCTTAGCTGTGCAGAGGAAGAACAACAAGAAGAAGAAGTATCTCGAAATATGTCCGTCAGGCCCGTTCCTTTGAGCTGAATCTGCAAATATCTCGGAAACGAAGCGAGCTATGGCAAAATGTTAAGAGACGTTTTTTGTAGTGAATTATGTTTCCTACAATTTATATTCTATGATATTTTTTGATCAGAAGCGTAGTTTTCGAGATATATCGAGATATTTAAAAGTTCCGAAGCCGCACCAACATAATAGAGATACAGAAACACCGTGGCCCCTTTCTTTGAGATAACTCTGCACTAGTGCGAGCCGCAAATGCCACTTCCAGCTTAGCTGTGCAGAAGAAGAACAACAAGAAGAAGAAATATCTCGAAATATGTCCGTCAGGCCCCTTCCCTTGAGATAAATCTGCAAATATCTCGGGAACGAAGCGAGCTATGGCAAAATGTTAAGAGACCTTTTTTGTAGAGAATTAAGTTTCCTACTTTTTATGTTCTATGATATTTTTTGATCAGATGCGTAGTTCTCGAGATATATCAAGATATTTAAAAGTTCCGAAGCCGCACCAACATAATAGAGATACAGAAACACCGTGGCCCCTTTCTTTGAGATAACTCTGCACTAGTGCGAGCTGCAAATGCCACTTCCAGCTTAGCTGTGCAGAAGAACAACAACAAGAAGAAGAAATATCTCGAAATATGTCCGACAGGCCCCTTCCCTTGAGATAAATCTGCAAATATCTCGGAAACGAAGCGAGCTATGGCGAAATGTTAAGAGACCTTTTTTGTAGAGAATTAAGTTTCCCACTTTTTATCTTCTATGATATTTTTTGATCAGATGCGTAGTTCTCGAGATATATCAAGATATTTAAAAGTTCCGAAGCCGCACCAACATAATAGAGATACAGAAACACCGTGGCCCCTTTCTTTGAGATAACTCTGCACTATTGCGCGCTGCAAATGCCACTTCCAGCTTAGCTGTGCAGAAGAAGAACAACAAGAAGAAGAAATATCTCGAAATATGTCCGTCAGGCCCCTTCCCTTGAGATAAATCTGCAAATATCTCGGAAACGAAGCGAGCTATGGCAAAATGTTAAGAGACCTTTTTTGTAGAGAATTAAGTTTCCTACTTTTTATGTTCTATGATATTTTTCGATCAGAGGCGTAGTTCTCGAGATATATCAAGATATTTAAAAGTTCCGAAGCCGCACCAACATAATAGAGATACAGAAACACCGTGGCCCCTTTCTTTGAGATAACTCTGCACTATTGCGAGCTGCAAATGCCACTTCCAGCTTAGCTGTGCAGAGGAAGAACAACAAGAAGAAGAAGTATCTCGAAATATGTCCGTCAGGCCCGTTCCTTTGAGCTGAATCTGCAAATATCTCGAAAACGAAGCGAGCTATGGCGAAATGTTAAGAGACCTTTTTTGTAGAGAATTAAGTTTCCTACTTTTTATCTTGTATGATATTTTTTGATCAGATGCGTAGTTCTCGAGATATATCAAGATATTTAAAAGTTCCGAAGCCGCACCAACATAATAGAGATACAGAAACACCGTGGCCCCTTTCTTTGAGATAACTCTGCACTATTGCGCGCTGCAAATGCCACTTCCAGCTTAGCTGTGCAGAAGAAGAACAACAAGAAGAAGAAATATCTCGAAATATGTCCGTCAGGCCCCTTCCCTTGAGATAAATCTGCAAATATCTCGGAAACGAAGCGAGCTATGGCAAAATGTTAAGAGACCTTTTTTGTAGAGAATTAAGTTTCCTACTTTTTATGTTCTATGATATTTTTCGATCAGAGGCGTAGTTCTCGAGATATATCAAGATATTTAAAAGTTCCGAAGCCGCACCAACATAATAGAGATACAGAAACACCGTGGCCCCTTTCTTTGAGATAACTCTGCACGATTGCGGGCTGGAAATGCCACTTCCAGTTTAGCTGTGCAGAAGAAGAACAACAAGAAGAAGAAATATCTCGAAATATGTCCATCAGGACCCTTCCCTTGAGATAAATCTGCAAATATCTCGGAAACGAAGCGAGCTATGGCAAAATGTTAAGAGACCTTTTTTGTAGAGAATAATGTTTCCTACAATTTACGTTCTATGATATTTTTTGATCAGAAGCGTAGTTTTCGAGATATATCGAAATATTTAAAAGTTCCGAAGCCGCACCAACATAATAGAGATACAGAAACACCGTGGCCCCTTTCTTTGAGATAACTCTGCACTATTGCGAGCTGCAAATGCCACTTCCAGCTTAGCTGTGCAGAAGAAGAACAACAAGAAGAAGAAATATCTCGAAATATGTCCGTCAGGCCCCTTCCCTTGAGATATATCTGCAAATATCTCGGAAACGAAGCGAGCTATGGCAAAATGTTAAGAGACCTTTTTTGTAGAGCATTATGTTTCCTACAATTTAGGTTCTATGATATTTTTTGGTCAGAAGCGTAGTTTTCGAGATATATCAAGATATTTAAAAGTTCCGAAGCCGCACCAACATAATAGAGATACAGAAACACCGTGGCCCCTTTCTTTGAGATAACTCTGCACTATGGCGAGCTGCAAATGCCACTTCCAGCTTAGCTGTGCAGAGGAAGAACAACAAGAAGAAGAAGTATCTCGAAATATGTCCGTCAGGCCCGTTCCTTTGAGCTGAATCTGCAAATATCTCGGAAACGAAGCGAGCTATGGCAAAATGTTAAGAGACGTTTTTTGTAGTGAATTATGTTTCCTACAATTTATATTCTATGATATTTTTTGATCAGAAGCGTAGTTTTCGAGATATATCGAGATATTTAAAAGTTCCGAAGCCGCACCAACATAATAGAGATACAGAAACACCGTGGCCCCTTTCTTTGAGATAACTCTGCACTAGTGCGAGCCGCAAATGCCACTTCCAGCTTAGCTGTGCAGAAGAAGAACAACAAGAAGAAGAAATATCTCGAAATATGTCCGTCAGGCCCCTTCCCTTGAGATAAATCTGCAAATATCTCGGGAACGAAGCGAGCTATGGCAAAATGTTAAGAGACCTTTTTTGTAGAGAATTAAGTTTCCTACTTTTTATGTTCTATGATATTTTTTGATCAGATGCGTAGTTCTCGAGATATATCAAGATATTTAAAAGTTCCGAAGCCGCACCAACATAATAGAGATACAGAAACACCGTGGCCCCTTTCTTTGAGATAACTCTGCACTAGTGCGAGCCGCAAATGCCACTTCCAGCTTAGCTGTGCAGAAGAACAACAACAAGAAGAAGAAATATCTCGAAATATGTCCGACAGGCCCCTTCCCTTGAGATAAATCTGCAAATATCTCGGAAACGAAGCGAGCTATGGCGAAATGTTAAGAGACCTTTTTTGTAGAGAATTAAGTTTCCCACTTTTTATCTTCTATGATATTTTTTGATCAGATGCGTAGTTCTCGAGATATATCAAGATATTTAAAAGTTCCGAAGCCGCACCAACATAATAGAGATACAGAAACACCGTGGCCCCTTTCTTTGAGATAACTCTGCACTATTGCGCGCTGCAAATGCCACTTCCAGCTTAGCTGTGCAGAAGAAGAACAACAAGAAGAAGAAATATCTCGAAATATGTCCGTCAGGCCCCTTCCCTTGAGATAAATCTGCAAATATCTCGGAAACGAAGCGAGCTATGGCAAAATGTTAAGAGACCTTTTTTGTAGAGAATTAAGTTTCCTACTTTTTATGTTCTATGATATTTTTCGATCAGAGGCGTAGTTCTCGAGATATATCAAGATATTTAAAAGTTCCGAAGCCGCACCAACATAATAGAGATACAGAAACACCGTGGCCCCTTTCTTTGAGATAACTCTGCACGATTGCGGGCTGGAAATGCCACTTCCAGTTTAGCTGTGCAGAAGAAGAACAACAAGAAGAAGAAATATCTCGAAATATGTCCGTCAGGCCCCTTCCCTTGAGATATATCTGCAAATATCTTGGAAACGAAGCGAGCTATGGCAAAATGTTAAGAGACCTTTTTTGTAGAGAATTATGTTTCCTACAATTTAGGTTCTATGATATTTTTTGGTCAGAAGCGTAGTTTTCGAGATATATCAAGATATTTAAAAGTTCCGAAGCCGCACCAACATAATAGAGATACAGAAACACCGTGGCCCCTTTCTTTGAGATAACTCTGCACTGTTGCGAGCTGCAAATGCCACTTCCAGCTTAGCTGTGCAGAGGAAGAACAACAAGAAGAAGAAGTATCTCGAAATATGTCCGTCAGGCCCGTTCGTTTGAGCTGAATCTGCAAATATCTCGGAAACGAAGCGAGCTATGGCAAAATGTTAAGAGACGTTTTTTGTAGTGAATTATGTTTCCTACAATTTATATTCTATGATATTTTTTGATCAGAAGCGTAGTTTTCGAGATATATCGGGATATTTAAAAGTTCCGAAGCCGCACCAACATAATAGAGATACAGAAACACCGTGGCCCCTTTCTTTGAGATAACTCTGCACTAGTGCGAGCCGCAAATGCCACTTCCAGCTTAGCTGTGCAGAAGAAGAACAACAAGAAGAAGAAATATCTCGAAATATGTCCGTCAGGCCCCTTCCCTTGAGATAAATCTGCAAATATCTCGGGAACGAAGCGAGCTATGGCAAAATGTTAAGAGACCTTCTTTGTAGAGAATTAAGTTTCCTACTTTTTATGTTCTATGATATTTTTTGATCAGATGCGTAGTTCTCGAGATATATCAAGATATTTAAAAGTTCCGAAGCCGCACCAACATAATAGAGATACAGAAACACCGTGGCCCCTTTCTTTGAGATAACTCTGCACTAGTGCGAGCCGCAAATGCCACTTCCAGCTTAGCTGTGCAGAAGAACAACAACAAGAAGAAGAAATATCTCGAAATATGTCCGACAGGCCCCTTCCCTTGAGATAAATCTGCAAATATCTCGGAAACGAAGCGAGCTATGGCGAAATGTTAAGAGACCTTTTTTGTAGAGAATTAAGTTTCCCACTTTTTATCTTCTATGATATTTTTTGATCAGATGCGTAGTTCTCGAGATATATCAAGATATTTAAAAGTTCCGAAGCCGCACCAACATAATAGAGATACAGAAACACCGTGGCCCCTTTCTTTGAGATAACTCTGCACTATTGCGCGCTGCAAATGCCACTTCCAGCTTAGCTGTGCAGAAGAAGAACAACAAGAAGAAGAAATATCTCGAAATATGTCCGTCAGGCCCCTTCCCTTGAGATAAATCTGCAAATATCTCGGAAACGAAGCGAGCTATGGCAAAATGTTAAGAGACCTTTTTTGTAGAGAATTAAGTTTCCTACTTTTTATGTTCTATGATATTTTTCGATCAGAGGCGTAGTTCTCGAGATATATCAAGATATTTAAAAGTTCCGAAGCCGCACCAACATAATAGAGATACAGAAACACCGTGGCCCCTTTCTTTGAGATAACTCTGCACGATTGCGGGCTGGAAATGCCACTTCCAGTTTAGCTGTGCAGAAGAAGAACAACAAGAAGAAGAAATATCTCGAAATATGTCCGTCAGGCCCCTTCCCTTGAGATATATCTGCAAATATCTTGGAAACGAAGCGAGCTATGGCAAAATGTTAAGAGACCTTTTTTGTAGAGAATTATGTTTCCTACAATTTAGGTTCTATGATATTTTTTGGTCAGAAGCGTAGTTTTCGAGATATATCAAGATATTTAAAAGTTCCGAAGCCGCACCAACATAATAGAGATACAGAAACACCGTGGCCCCTTTCTTTGAGATAACTCTGCACTGTTGCGAGCTGCAAATGCCACTTCCAGCTTAGCTGTGCAGAGGAAGAACAACAAGAAGAAGAAGTATCTCGAAATATGTCCGTCAGGCCCGTTCGTTTGAGCTGAATCTGCAAATATCTCGGAAACGAAGCGAGCTATGGCAAAATGTTAAGAGACGTTTTTTGTAGTGAATTATGTTTCCTACAATTTATATTCTATGATATTTTTTGATCAGAAGCGTAGTTTTCGAGATATATCGGGATATTTAAAAGTTCCGAAGCCGCACCAACATAATAGAGATACAGAAACACCGTGGCCCCTTTCTTTGAGATAACTCTGCACTAGTGCGAGCCGCAAATGCCACTTCCAGCTTAGCTGTGCAGAAGAAGAACAACAAGAAGAAGAAATATCTCGAAATATGTCCGTCAGGCCCCTTCCCTTGAGATAAATCTGCAAATATCTCGGGAACGAAGCGAGCTATGGCAAAATGTTAAGAGACCTTCTTTGTAGAGAATTAAGTTTCCTACTTTTTATGTTCTATGATATTTTTTGATCAGATGCGTAGTTCTCGAGATATATCAAGATATTTAAAAGTTCCGAAGCCGCACCAACATAATAGAGATACAGAAACACCGTGGCCCCTTTCTTTGAGATAACTCTGCACTATTGCGAGCTGCAAATGCCACTTCCAGCTTAGCTGTGCAGAGAAAGAACAACAAGAAGAAGAAGTATCTCGAAATATGTCCGTCAGGCCCGTTCCTTTGAGCTGAATCTGCAAATATCTCGGAAACGAAGCGAGCTATGGCAAAATGTTAAGAGACGTTTTTTGTAGTGAATTATGTTTCCTACAATTTATGTTCTATGATATTTTTTGATCAGAAGCGTAGTTTTCGAGATATATCGAGATATTTAAAAGTTCCGAAGCCGCACCAACATAATAGAGATACAGAAACACCGTGGCTCCTTTCTTTGAGATAACTCTGCACTAGTGCGAGCCGCAAATGCCACGTCCAGCTTAGCTGTGCAGAAGAAGAACAACAAGAAGAAGAAATATCTCGAAATATGTCCGTCAGGCCCCTTCCCTTGAGATAAATCTGCAAATATCTCGGAAACGAAGCGAGCTATGGCAAAATGTTAAGAGACCTTTTTTGTAGAGAATTAAGTTTCCTACTTTTTATGTTCTATGATATTTTTCGATCAGAGGCGTAGTTCTCGAGATATATCAAGATATTTAAAAGTTCCGAAGCCGCACCAACATAATAGAGATACAGAAACACCGTGGCCCCTTTCTTTGAGATAACTCTGCACTAGTGCGAGCCGCAAATGCCACTTCCAGCTTAGCTGTGCAGAAGAAGAACAACAAGAAGAAGAAATATCTCGAAATATGTCGGTCAGGCCCCTTCCCTTGAGATAAATCTGCAAATATCGCGGGAACGAAGCGAGCTATGGCAAAATGTTAAGAGACCTTTTTTGTAGAGAATTAAGTTTCCTACTTTTTATGTTCTATGATATTTTTTGATCAGATGCGTAGTTCTCGAGATATATCAAGATATTTAAAAGTTCCGAAGCCGCACCAACATAATAGAGATACAGAAACACCGTGGCCCCTTTCTTTGAGATAACTCTGCACTATTGCGAGCTGCAAATGCCACTTCCAGCTTAGCTGTGCAGAGGAAGAACAACAAGAAGAAGAAGTATCTCGAAATATGTCCGTCAGGCCCGTTCCTTTGAGCTGAATCTGCAAATATCTCGGAAACGAAGCGAGCTATGGCAAAATGATAAGAGACGTTTTTTGTAGTGAATTATGTTTCCTACAATTTATGTTCTATGATATTTTTTGATCAGAAGCGTAGTTTTCGAGATATATCGAGATATTTAAAAGTTCCGAAGCCGCACCAACATAATAGAGATACAGAAACACCGTGGCTCCTTTCTTTGAGATAACTCTGCACTAGTGCGAGCCGCAAATGCCACTTCCAGCTTAGCTGTGCAGAAGAAGAACAACAAGAAGAAGAAATATCTCGAAATATGTCCGTCAGGCCCCTTCCCTTGAGATAAATCTGCAAATATCTCGGAAACGAAGCGAGCTATGGCAAAATGTTAAGAGACCTTTTTTGTAGAGAATTAAGTTTCCTACTTTTTATGTTCTATGATATTTTTTGATCAGATGCGTAGTTCTCGAGATATATCAAGATATTTAAAAGTTCCGAAGCCGCACCAACATAATAGAGATACAGAAACACCGTGGCCCCTTTCTTTGAGATAACTCTGCACTATTGCGAGCTGCAAATGCCACTTCCAGCTTAGCTGTGCAGAGGAAGAACAACAAGAAGAAGAAGTATCTCGAAATATGTCCGTCAGGCCCGTTCCTTTGAGCTGAATCTGCAAATATCTCGGAAACGAAGCGAGCTATGGCAAAATGATAAGAGACGTTTTTTGTAGTGAATTATGTTTCCTACAATTTATGTTCTATGATATTTTTTGATCAGAAGCGTAGTTTTCGAGATATATCGAGATATTTAAAAGTTCCGAAGCCGCACCAACATAATAGAGATACAGAAACACCGTGGCTCCTTTCTTTGAGATAACTCTGCACTAGTGCGAGCCGCAAATGCCACTTCCAGCTTAGCTGTGCAGAAGAAGAACAACAAGAAGAAGAAATATCTCGAAATATGTCCGTCAGGCCCCTTCCCTTGAGATAAATCTGCAAATATCTCGGAAACGAAGCGAGCTATGGCAAAATGTTAAGAGACCTTTTTTGTAGAGAATTAAGTTTCCTACTTTTTATGTTCTATGATATTTTTTGATCAGATGCGTAGTTCTCGAGATATATCAAGATATTTAAAAGTTCCGAAGCCGCACCAACATAATAGAGATACAGAAACACCGTGGCCCCTTTCTTTGAGATAACTCTGCACTATTGCGAGCTGCAAATGCCACTTCCAGCTTAGCTGTGCAGAAGAAGAACAACAAGAAGAAGAAATATCTCGAAATATGTCCGTCAGGCCCCTTCCCTTGAGATAAATCTGCAAATATCTCGGAAACGAAGAGAGCTATGGCAAAATGTTAAGAGACCTTTTTTGTAGAGAATTAAGTTTCCTACTTTTCATGTTCTATGATATTTTTTGATCAGATGCGTAGTTCTCGAGATATATCAAGATATTTAAAAGTTCCGAAGCAGCACCAACATAATAGAGATACAGAAACACCGTGGCCCCTTTCTTTGAGATAACTCTGCACTATTGCGAGCTGTAAATGCCACTTCCAGCTTAGCTGTGCAGAAGAAGAACAACAAGAAGAAGAAATATCTCGAAATATGTCCGGCAGGCCCCTTCCCTTGAGATATGTCTGCAAATATCTCGGAAACGAATCGAGCTATGGCAAAATGTTAAGAGACCTTTTTTGTAGAGAATTAAGTTTCCTACTTTTTATGTTCTATGATATTTTTTGATCAGATGCGTAGTTCTCGAGATATATCAAGATATTTAAAAGTTCCGAAGCCGCACCAACATAATAGAGATACAGAAACACCGTGGCCCCTTTCTTTGAGATAACTCTGCACTATTGCGAGCTGCAAATGCCACTTCCAGCTTAGCTGTGCAGAGGAAGAACAACAAGAAGAAGAAATATCTCGAAATATGTCCGTCAGGCCAGTTCCTTTGATCTGAATCTGCAAATATCTCGGAAACGAAGCGAGCTATGGCAAAATGTTAAGAGACGTTTTTTGTAGAGAATTATGTTTCCTACAATTTATGTTCTATGATATTTTTTGATCAGAAGCGTAGTTTTCGAGATATATCGAGATATTTAAAAGTTCCGAAGCCGCACCAACATAATAGAGATACAGAAACACCGTGGCTCCTTTCTTTGAGATAACTCTGCACTAGTGCGAGCCGCAAATGCCACTTCCAGCTTAGCTGTGCAGAAGAAGAACAACAAGAAGAAGAAATATCTCGAAATATGTCCGTCAGGCCCCTTCCCTTGAGATAAATCTGCAAATATCTCGGAAACGAAGCGAGCTATGGCAAAATGATAAGAGACCTTTTTTGTAGAGAATTAAGTTTCCTACTTTTTATGTTCTATGATATTTTTTGATCAGATGCGTAGTTCTCGAGATATATCAAGATATTTAAAAGTTCCGAAGCCGCACCAACATAATAGAGATACAGAAACACCGTGGCCCCTTTCTTTGAGATAACTCTGCACTATTGCGCGCTGCAAATGCCACTTCCAGCTTAGCTGTGCAGAAGAAGAACAACAAGAAGAAGAAATATCTCGAAATATGTCCGTCAGGCCCCTTCCCTTGAGATAAATCTGCAAATATCTCGGAAACGAAGCGAGCTATGGCAAAATGTTAAGAGACCTTTTTTGTAGAGAATTAAGTTTCCTACTTTTTATGTTCTATGATATTTTTCGATCAGAGGCGTAGTTCTCGAGATATATCAAGATATTTAAAAGTTCCGAAGCCGCACCAACATAATAGAGATACAGAAACACCGTGGCCCCTTTCTTTGAGATAACTCTGCACGATTGCGGGCTGGAAATGCCACTTCCAGTTTAGCTGTGCAGAAGAAGAACAACAAGAAGAAGAAATATCTCGAAATATGTCCGTCAGGCCCCTTCCCTTGAGATATATCTGCAAATATCTTGGAAACGAAGCGAGCTATGGCAAAATGTTAAGAGACCTTTTTTGTAGAGAATTATGTTTCCTACAATTTAGGTTCTATGATATTTTTTGGTCAGAAGCGTAGTTTTCGAGATATATCAAGATATTTAAAAGTTCCGAAGCCGCACCAACATAATAGAGATACAGAAACACCGTGGCCCCTTTCTTTGAGATAACTCTGCACTGTTGCGAGCTGCAAATGCCACTTCCAGCTTAGCTGTGCAGAGGAAGAACAACAAGAAGAAGAAGTATCTCGAAATATGTCCGTCAGGCCCGTTCGTTTGAGCTGAATCTGCAAATATCTCGGAAACGAAGCGAGCTATGGCAAAATGTTAAGAGACGTTTTTTGTAGTGAATTATGTTTCCTACAATTTATATTCTATGATATTTTTTGATCAGAAGCGTAGTTTTCGAGATATATCGGGATATTTAAAAGTTCCGAAGCCGCACCAACATAATAGAGATACAGAAACACCGTGGCTCCTTTCTTTGAGATAACTCTGCACTAGTGCGAGCCGCAAATGCCACGTCCAGCTTAGCTGTGCAGAAGAAGAACAACAAGAAGAAGAAATATCTCGAAATATGTCCGTCAGGCCCCTTCCCTTGAGATAAATCTGCAAATATCTCGGAAACGAAGCGAGCTATGGCAAAATGTTAAGAGACCTTTTTTGTAGAGAATTAAGTTTCCTACTTTTTATGTTCTATGATATTTTTCGATCAGAGGCGTAGTTCTCGAGATATATCAAGATATTTAAAAGTTCCGAAGCCGCACCAACATAATAGAGATACAGAAACACCGTGGCCCCTTTCTTTGAGATAACTCTGCACTAGTGCGAGCCGCAAATGCCACTTCCAGCTTAGCTGTGCAGAAGAAGAACAACAAGAAGAAGAAATATCTCGAAATATGTCGGTCAGGCCCCTTCCCTTGAGATAAATCTGCAAATATCTCGGGAACGAAGCGAGCTATGGCAAAATGTTAAGAGACCTTTTTTGTAGAGAATTAAGTTTCCTACTTTTTATGTTCTATGATATTTTTTGATCAGATGCGTAGTTCTCGAGATATATCAAGATATTTAAAAGTTCCGAAGCCGCACCAACATAATAGAGATACAGAAACACCGTGGCCCCTTTCTTTGAGATAACTCTGCACTATTGCGAGCTGCAAATGCCACTTCCAGCTTAGCTGTGCAGAGGAAGAACAACAAGAAGAAGAAGTATCTCGAAATATGTCCGTCAGGCCCGTTCCTTTGAGCTGAATCTGCAAATATCTCGGAAACGAAGCGAGCTATGGCAAAATGATAAGAGACGTTTTTTGTAGTGAATTATGTTTCCTACAATTTATGTTCTATGATATTTTTTGATCAGAAGCGTAGTTTTCGAGATATATCGAGATATTTAAAAGTTCCGAAGCCGCACCAACATAATAGAGATACAGAAACACCGTGGCTCCTTTCTTTGAGATAACTCTGCACTAGTGCGAGCCGCAAATGCCACTTCCAGCTTAGCTGTGCAGAAGAAGAACAACAAGAAGAAGAAATATCTCGAAATATGTCCGTCAGGCCCCTTCCCTTGAGATAAATCTGCAAATATCTCGGAAACGAAGCGAGCTATGGCAAAATGTTAAGAGACCTTTTTTGTAGAGAATTAAGTTTCCTACTTTTTATGTTCTATGATATTTTTTGATCAGATGCGTAGTTCTCGAGATATATCAAGATATTTAAAAGTTCCGAAGCCGCACCAACATAATAGAGATACAGAAACACCGTGGCCCCTTTCTTTGAGATAACTCTGCACTATTGCGAGCTGCAAATGCCACTTCCAGCTTAGCTGTGCAGAAGAAGAACAACAAGAAGAAGAAATATCTCGAAATATGTCCGTCAGGCCCCTTCCCTTGAGATAAATCTGCAAATATCTCGGAAACGAAGAGAGCTATGGCAAAATGTTAAGAGACCTTTTTTGTAGAGAATTAAGTTTCCTACTTTTCATGTTCTATGATATTTTTTGATCAGATGCGTAGTTCTCGAGATATATCAAGATATTTAAAAGTTCCGAAGCAGCACCAACATAATAGAGATACAGAAACACCGTGGCCCCTTTCTTTGAGATAACTCTGCACTATTGCGAGCTGTAAATGCCACTTCCAGCTTAGCTGTGCAGAAGAAGAACAACAAGAAGAAGAAATATCTCGAAATATGTCCGGCAGGCCCCTTCCCTTGAGATATGTCTGCAAATATCTCGGAAACGAATCGAGCTATGGCAAAATGTTAAGAGACCTTTTTTGTAGAGAATTAAGTTTCCTACTTTTTATGTTCTATGATATTTTTTGATCAGATGCGTAGTTCTCGAGATATATCAAGATATTTAAAAGTTCCGAAGCCGCACCAACATAATAGAGATACAGAAACACCGTGGCCCCTTTCTTTGAGATAACTCTGCACTATTGCGAGCTGCAAATGCCACTTCCAGCTTAGCTGTGCAGAGGAAGAACAACAAGAAGAAGAAATATCTCGAAATATGTCCGTCAGGCCAGTTCCTTTGATCTGAATCTGCAAATATCTCGGAAACGAAGCGAGCTATGGCAAAATGTTAAGAGACGTTTTTTGTAGAGAATTATGTTTCCTACAATTTATGTTCTATGATATTTTTTGATCAGAAGCGTAGTTTTCGAGATATATCGAGATATTTAAAAGTTCCGAAGCCGCACCAACATAATAGAGATACAGAAACACCGTGGCTCCTTTCTTTGAGATAACTCTGCACTAGTGCGAGCCGCAAATGCCACTTCCAGCTTAGCTGTGCAGAAGAAGAACAACAAGAAGAAGAAATATCTCGAAATATGTCCGTCAGGCCCCTTCCCTTGAGATAAATCTGCAAATATCTCGGAAACGAAGCGAGCTATGGCAAAATGATAAGAGACCTTTTTTGTAGAGAATTAAGTTTCCTACTTTTTATGTTCTATGATATTTTTTGATCAGATGCGTAGTTCTCGAGATATATCAAGATATTTAAAAGTTCCGAAGCCGCACCAACATAATAGAGATACAGAAACACCGTGGCCCCTTTCTTTGAGATAACTCTGCACTATTGCGAGCTGCAAATGCCACTTCCAGCTTAGCTGTGCAGAAGAAGAACAACAAGAAGAAGAAATATCTCGAAATATGTCCGTCAGGCCCCTTCCCTTGAGATAAATCTGCAAATATCTCGGAAACGAATCGAGCTATGGCAAAATGTTAAGAGACCTTTTCTGTAGAGAATTAAGTTTCCTACTTTTTATGTTCTATGATATTTTTTGATCAGATGCGTAGTTCTCGAGATATATCAAGATATTTAAAAGTTCCGAAGCCGCACCAACATAATAGAGATACAGAAACACCGTGGCCCCTTTCTTTGAGATAACTCTGCACTATTGCGAGCTGCAAATGCCACTTCCAGCTTAGCTGTGCAGAGGAAGAACAACAAGAAGAAGAAGTATCTCGAAATATGTCCGTCAGGCCCGTTCCTTTGAGCTCAATCTGCAAATATCTCGGAAACGAAGCGAGCTATGGCAAAATGTTAAGAGACCTTTTTTGTAGAGAATTAAGTTTCCTACTTTTCATGTTCTATGATATTTTTTGATCAGATGCGTAGTTCTCGAGATATATCAAGATATTTAAAAGTTCCGAAGCAGCACCAACATAATAGAGATACAGAAACACCGTGGCCCCTTTCTTTGAGATAACTCTGCACTATTGCGAGCTGTAAATGCCACTTCCAGCTTAGCTGTGCAGAAGAAGAACAACAAGAAGAAGAAATATCTCGAAATATGTCCGGCAGGCCCCTTCCCTTGAGATATGTCTGCAAATATCTCGGAAACGAATCGAGCTATGGCAAAATGTTAAGAGACCTTTTTTGTAGAGAATTAAGTTTCCTACTTTTTATGTTCTATGATATTTTTTGATCAGATGCGTAGTTCTCGAGATATATCAAGATATTTAAAAGTTCCGAAGCCGCACCAACATAATAGAGATACAGAAACACCGTGGCCCCTTTCTTTGAGATAACTCTGCACTATTGCGAGCTGCAAATGCCACTTCCAGCTTAGCTGTGCAGAGGAAGAACAACAAGAAGAAGAAATATCTCGAAATATGTCCGTCAGGCCAGTTCCTTTGATCTGAATCTGCAAATATCTCGGAAACGAAGCGAGCTATGGCAAAATGTTAAGAGACGTTTTTTGTAGAGAATTATGTTTCCTACAATTTATGTTCTATGATATTTTTTGATCAGAAGCGTAGTTTTCGAGATATATCGAGATATTTAAAAGTTCCGAAGCCGCACCAACATAATAGAGATACAGAAACACCGTGGCTCCTTTCTTTGAGATAACTCTGCACTAGTGCGAGCCGCAAATGCCACTTCCAGCTTAGCTGTGCAGAAGAAGAACAACAAGAAGAAGAAATATCTCGAAATATGTCCGTCAGGCCCCTTCCCTTGAGATAAATCTGCAAATATCTCGGAAACGAAGCGAGCTATGGCAAAATGATAAGAGACCTTTTTTGTAGAGAATTAAGTTTCCTACTTTTTATGTTCTATGATATTTTTTGATCAGATGCGTAGTTCTCGAGATATATCAAGATATTTAAAAGTTCCGAAGCCGCACCAACATAATAGAGATACAGAAACACCGTGGCCCCTTTCTTTGAGATAACTCTGCACTATTGCGAGCTGCAAATGCCACTTCCAGCTTAGCTGTGCAGAAGAAGAACAACAAGAAGAAGAAATATCTCGAAATATGTCCGTCAGGCCCCTTCCCTTGAGATAAATCTGCAAATATCTCGGAAACGAATCGAGCTATGGCAAAATGTTAAGAGACCTTTTCTGTAGAGAATTAAGTTTCCTACTTTTTATGTTCTATGATATTTTTTGATCAGATGCGTAGTTCTCGAGATATATCAAGATATTTAAAAGTTCCGAAGCCGCACCAACATAATAGAGATACAGAAACACCGTGGCCCCTTTCTTTGAGATAACTCTGCACTATTGCGAGCTGCAAATGCCACTTCCAGCTTAGCTGTGCAGAGGAAGAACAACAAGAAGAAGAAGTATCTCGAAATATGTCCGTCAGGCCCGTTCCTTTGAGCTCAATCTGCAAATATCTCGGAAACGAAGCGAGCTATGGCAAAATGTTAAGAGACCTTTTTTGTAGAGAATTAAGTTTCCTACTTTTCATGTTCTATGATATTTTTTGATCAGATGCGTAGTTCTCGAGATATATCAAGATATTTAAAAGTTCCGAAGCAGCACCAACATAATAGAGATACAGAAACACCGTGGCCCCTTTCTTTGAGATAACTCTGCACTATTGCGAGCTGCAAATGCCACTTCCAGCTTAGCTGTGCAGAGGAAGAACAACAAGACGAAGAAGTATCTCGAAATATGTCCGTCAGGCCCGTTCCTTTGAGCTGAATCTGCAAATATCTCGGAAACGAAGCGAGCTATGGCAAAATGATAAGAGACGTTTTTTGTAGAGAATTATGTTTCCTACAATTTATTTTCTATGATATTTTTTGACCAGAAGCGTAGTTTTCGAGATATATCGAGATATTTAAAAGTTCCGAAGCCGCACCAACATAATAGAGATACAGAAACACCGTGGCCCCTTTCTTTGAGATAACTCTGCACTATTGCGACCTGCAAATGCCACTTCCAGCTCAGCTGTGCAGAAGAACAACAACAAGAAGAAGAAATATCTCGAAATATGTCCGTCAGGCCCCTTCCCTTGAGATAAATCTGCAAATATCTCGGAAACGAAGCGAGCTATGGCAAAATGTTAAGAGACCTTTTTTGTAGAGAATTAAGTTTCCTACTTTTTATGTTCTATGATATTTTTTGATCAGAAGCGTAGTTTTCGAGATATATCGAGATATTTAAAAGTTCCGAAGCCGCACCAACATAATAAAGATACAGAAACACCGTGGCCCCTTTCTTTGAGATAACTCTGCACTAGTGCGAGCCGCAAATGCCACTTCCAGCTTAGCTGTGCAGAAGAAGAACAACAAGAAGAAGAAATATCTCGAAATATGTCCGACAGGCCCCTTCCCTTGAGATAAATCTGCAAATATCTCGGAAACGAAGCGAGCTATGGCGAAATGTTAAGAGACCTTTTTTGTAGAGAATTAAGTTTCCTACTTTTTATCTTCTATGATATTTTTTGATCAGATGCGTAGTTCTCGAGATATATCAAGATATTTAAAAGTTCCGAAGCCGCACCAACATAATAGAGATACAGAAACACCGTGGCCCCTTTCTTTGAGATAACTCTGCACTATTGCGCGCTGCAAATGCCACTTCCAGCTTAGCTGTGCAGAAGAAGAACAACAAGAAGAAGAAATATCTCGAAATATGTCCGTCAGGCCCCTTCCCTTGAGATAAATCTGCAAATATCTCGGAAACGAAGCGAGCTATGGCAAAATGTTAAGAGACCTTTTTTGTAGAGAATTAAGTTTGCTACTTTCTATGTTGTAT
This sequence comes from Osmia lignaria lignaria, assembly GCF_051020975.1. Taxonomy (NCBI): domain Eukaryota; kingdom Metazoa; phylum Arthropoda; class Insecta; order Hymenoptera; family Megachilidae; genus Osmia; species Osmia lignaria. The sequence continues at coordinate 7,126,232 of NW_027478165.1, forward strand.
GATATTTTTTGATCAGATGCGTAGTTCTCGAGATATATCAAGATATTTAAAAGTTCCGAAGCCGCACCAACATAATAGAGATACAGAAACACCGTGGCTCCTTTCTTTGAGATAACTCTGCACTAGTACGAGCCGCAAATGCCACTTCCAGCTTAGCTGTGCAGAAGAAGAACAACAAGAAGAAGAAATATCTCGAAATATGTCCGTCAGGCCCCTTCCCTTGAGATAAATCTGCAAATATCTCGGAAACGAAGCGAGCTATGGCAAAATGTTAAGAGACCTTTTTTGTAGAGAATTAAGTTTCCTACTTTTTATGTTCTATGATATTTTTCGATCAGAGGCGTAGTTCTCGAGATATATCAAGATATTTAAAAGTTCCGAAGCCGCACCAACATAATAGAGATACAGAAACACCGTGGCCCCTTTCTTTGAGATAACTCTGCACGATTGCGAGCTGGAAATGCCACTTCCAGTTTAGCTGTGCAGAAGAAGAACAACAAGAAGAAGAAATATCTCGAAATATGTCCATCAGGACCCTTCCCTTGAGATAAATCTGCAAATATCTCGGAAACGAAGCGAGCTACGGCAAAATGTTAAGCGACCTTTTTTGTAGAAAATTAGGTTTCCTACTTTTTATGTTCTATGATATTTTTTGATCAGATGCGTAGTTCTCGAGATATATCAAGATATTTAAAAGTTCCGAAGCCGCACCAACATAATAGAGATACAGAAACACCGTGGCCCCTTTCTTTGAGATAACTCTGCACTATTGCGAGCTGCAAATGCCACTTCCAGCTTAGCTGTGCAGAGGAAGAACAACAAGAAGAAGAAATATCTCGAAATATGTCCGTCAGGCCAGTTCCTTTGATCTGAATCTGCAAATATCTCGGAAACGAAGCGAGCTATGGCAAAATGTTAAGAGACGTTTTTTGTAGAGAATTATGTTTCCTACAATTTATTTTCTATGATATTTTTTGACCAGAAGCGTAGTTTTCGAGATATATCGAGATATTTAAAAGTTCCGAAGCCGCACCAACATAATAGAGATACAGAAACACCGTGGCCCCTTTCTTTGAGATAACTCTGCACTATTGCGACCTGCAAATGCCACTTCCAGCTCAGCTGTGCAGAAGAACAACAACAAGAAGAAGAAATATCTCGAAATATGTCCGTCAGGCCCCTTCCCTTGAGATAAATCTGCAAATATCTCGGAAACGAAGCGAGCTATGGCAAAATGTTAAGAGACCTTTTTTGTAGAGAATTAAGTTTCCTACTTTTTATGTTCTATGATATTTTTTGATCAGATGCGTAGTTTTCGAGATATATCAAGATATTTAAAAGTTCCGAAGCCGCACCAACATAATAGAGATACAGAAACACCGTGGCCCCTTTCTTTGAGATAACTCTGCACTATTGCGAGCTGCAAATGCCACTTCCAGCTTAGCTGTGCAGAGGAAGAACAACAAGAAGAAGAAGTATCTCGAAATATGTCCGTCAGGCCCGTTCCTTTGAGCTGAATCTGCAAATATCTCGGAAACGAAGCGAGCTATGGCAAAATGTTGAGAGACGTTTTTTGTAGAGAATTATGTTTCCTACAATTTATGTTCTATGATATTTTTTGATCAGAAGCGTAGTTTTCGAGATATATCGAGATATTTAAAAGTTCCGAAGCCGCACCAACATAATAAAGATACAGAAACACCGTGGCCCCTTTCTTTGAGATAACTCTGCACTAGTGCGAGCCGCAAATGCCACTTCCAGCTTAGCTGTGCAGAAGAAGAACAACAAGAAGAAGAAATATCTCGAAATATGTCCGACAGGCCCCTTCCCTTGAGATAAATCTGCAAATATCTCGGAAACGAAGCGAGCTATGGCGAAATGTTAAGAGACCTTTTTTGTAGAGAATTAAGTTTCCTACTTTTTATCTTCTATGATATTTTTTGATCAGATGCGTAGTTCTCGAGATATATCAAGATATTTAAAAGTTCCGAAGCCGCACCAACATAATAGAGATACAGAAACACCGTGGCCCCTTTCTTTGAGATAACTCTGCACTATTGCGCGCTGCAAATGCCACTTCCAGCTTAGCTGTGCAGAAGAAGAACAACAAGAAGAAGAAATATCTCGAAATATGTCCGTCAGGCCCCGTCCCTTGAGATAAATCTGCAAATATCTCGGAAACGAAGCGATCTATGGCAAAATGTTAAGAGACCTTTTTTGTAGAGAATTAAGTTTGCTACTTTCTATGTTCTATGATATTTTTTGATCAGATGCGTAGTTCTCGAGATATATCGAGATATTTAAAAGTTCCGAAGCCGCACCAACATAATAGAGATACAGAAACACCGTGGCTCCTTTCTTTGAGATAACTCTGCACTAGTACGAGCCGCAAATGCCACTTCCAGCTTAGCTGTGCAGAAGAAGAACAACAAGAAGAAGAAATATCTCGAAATATGTCCGTCAGGCCCCTTCCCTTGAGATAAATCTGCAAATATCTCGGAAACGAAGCGAGCTATGGCGAAATGTTAAGAGACCTTTTTTGTAGAGAATTAAGTTTCCTACTTTTTATCTTCTATGATATTTTTTGATCAGATGCGTAGTTCTCGAGATATATCAAGATATTTAAAAGTTCCGAAGCCGCACCAACATAATAGAGATACAGAAACACCGTGGCCCCTTTCTTTGAGATAACTCTGCACTATTGCGCGCTGCAAATGCCACTTCCAGCTTAGCTGTGCAGAAGAAGAACAACAAGAAGAAGAAATATCTCGAAATATGTCCGTCAGGCCCCTTCCCTTGAGATAAATCTGCAAATATCTCGGAAACCAAGCGAGCTATGGCAAAATGTTAAGAGACCTTATTTGTAGAGAATTAAGTTTCCTACTTTTTATGTTCTACGATATTTTTTGATCAGATGCGTAGTTCTCGAGATATATCAAGATATTTAAAAGTTCCGAAGCCGCACCAACATAATAGAGATACAGAAACACCGTGGCCCCTTTCTTTGAGATAACTCTGCACTATTGCGAGCTGCAAATGCCACTTCCAGCTTAGCTGTGCAGAAGAAGAACAACAAGAAGAAGAAATATCTCGAAATATGTCCGTCAGGCCCCTTCCCTTGAGATAAATCTGCAAATATCTCGGAAAAGAAGCGAGCTATGGCAAAATGTTAAGAGACCTTTTTTGTAGAGAATTATGTTTCCTACAATTTACGTTCTCTGATATTTTTTGATCAGAGGCGTAGTTCTCGAGATATATCAAGATATTTAAAAGTTCCGAAGCCGCACCAACATAATAGAGATACAGAAACACCGTGGCCCCTTTCTTTGAGATAACTCTGCACGATTGCGAGCTGGAAATGCCACTTCCAGTTTAGCTGTGCAGAAGAAGAACAACAAGAAGAAGAAATATCTCGAAATATGTCCATCAGGACCCTTCCCTTGAGATAAATCTGCAAATATCTCGGAAACGAAGCGAGCTATGGCAAAATGTTAGGAGACCTTTTTTGTAGAGAATTATGTTTCCTACAATTTATGTTCTATGATATTTTTTGATCAGAAGCGTAGTTTTCGAGATATATCGAGATATTTAAAAGTTCCGAAGCCGCACCAACATAATAGAGATACGGAAACACCGTGACCCCTTTCTTTGGGATAACTCTGCACTATTGCGAGCTGGAAATGCCACTTCCAGTTTAGCTGTGCAGAAGAAGAACAACAAGAAGAAGAAATATCTCGAAATATGTCCGTCAGGACCCTTCCCTTGAGATAAATCTGCAAATATCTCGGAAACGAAGCGAGCTATTGCAAAACGTTAAGAGACCTTTTTTGTAGAGAATTAAGTTTCCTACTTTATATGTTCTATGATATTTTTTGATCAGATGCGTAGTTCTCGAGATATATCAAGATATTTAAAAGCTCCGAAGCTGCACCAACATAATAGAGGTACAGAAACACCGTGGCCCCTTTCTTTGAGATAACTCTGCACTATTGCGAGCTGCAAATGCCACTTCCAGCTTAGCTGTGCAGAAGAAGAACAACAAGAATAAGAAATATTTCGAAATATGTCCGTCAGGCCCCTTCCCTTGAGATAAATCTGCAAATATCTCGGAAACGAAGCGAGCTACGGCAAAATGTTAAGCGACCTTTTTTGTAGAAAATTAGGTTTCCTACTTTTTATGTTCTATGATGTTTTTTGATCAGATGCGTAGTTCTCGAGATATATCAAGATATTTAAAAGTTCCGAAGCCGCACCAACATAATAGAGATACAGAAACACCGTGGCCCCTTTCTTTGAGATAACTCTGCACTACTGCGAGCTGCAAATGCCACTTCCAGCTTAGCTGTGCAGAAGAAGAACAACAAGAAGAAGAAATATCTCGAAATATGTCCGTCAGGCCCCTTCCCTTGAGATAAATCTGCAAATATCTCGAAAACGAAGCGAGCTATGGCAAAATGTTAAGACACCTTTTTTGTAGAGAATTAAGTTTCCTACTTTTTATGTTCTATGATATTTTTTGATCAGATGCGTAGTTCTCGAGATATATCCAGATATTTAAAAGTTCCGAAGCGGCACCAACATAATAGAGATACAGAAACAGCGTGGCCCCTTTCTTTGAGGTAACTCTGCACTATTGCGAGCTGCAAATGCCACTTCCAGCTTAGCTGTGCAGAAGAAGAACAACAAGAAGAAGAAATATCTCGAAATATGTCCGTCAGGCCCCTTCCCTTGAGATAAATCTGCAAATATCTCGGAAACGAAGCGAACTATGGCAAAATCTTAAGAGACCTTTTTTGTAGAGAATTATGTTTCCTACAATTTACGTTCTCTGATATTTTTTGATCAGAAGCGTAGTTTTCGAGATATATCGAGATATTTAAAAGTTCCGAAGCCGCACCAACATAATAGAGATACAGAAACACCGTGGCCCCTTTCTTTGAGATAACTCTGCACTATTGCGAGCTGCAAATGCCACTTCCAGCTTAGCTGTGCAGAAGAAGAACAACAAGAAGAAGAAATATCTGGAAATATGTCCGTCAGGCCCCTTCCCTTGAGATAAATCTGCAAATATCTCGGAAACGAAGCGAGCTACGGCAAAATGTTAAGAGACCTTTTTTGTAGAAAATTAGGATTCCTACTTTTTATGTTCTATGATATTTTTTTATCAGATGCGTAGTTCTCGAGATATATCAAGATATTTAAAAGTTCCGAAGCCGCACCAACATAATAGAGATACAGAAACACCGTGGCCCCTTTCTTTGAGATAACTCTGCACTACTGCGAGCTGCAAATGCCACTTCCAGCTTAGCTGTGCAGAAGAAGAACAACAAGAAGAAGAAATATCTCGAAATATGTCCGTCAGGCCCCTTCCCTTGAGATAAATCTGCAAATATCTCGGAAACGAAGCGAGCTATGGCAAAATGTTAAGACACCTTTTTTGTAGAGAATTAAGTTTCCTACTTTTTATGTTCTATGATATTTTTTGATCAGATGCGTAGTTCTCGAGATATATCCAGATATTTAAAAGTTCCGAAGCGGCACCAACATAATAGAGATACAGAAACAGCGTGGCCCCTTTCTTTGAGGTAACTCTGCACTATTGCGAGCTGCAAATGCCACTTCCAGCTTAGCTGTGCAGAAGAAGAACAACAAGAAGAAGAAATATCTCGAAATATGTCCCTCAGGCCCCTTCCCTTGAGATAAATCTGCAAATATCTCGGAAACCAAGCGAGCTATGGCAAAATGTTAAGAGACCTTATTTGTAGAGAATTAAGTTTCCTACTTTTTATGTTCTACGATATTTTTTGATCAGATGCGTAGTTCTCGAGATATATCAAGATATTTAAAAGCTCCGAAGCTGCACCAACATAATAGAGGTACAGAAACACCGTGGCCCCTTTCTTTGAGATAACTCTGCACTATTGCGAGCTGCAAATGCCACTTCCAGCTTAGCTGTGCAGAAGAAGAACAACAAGAATAAGAAATATTTCGAAATATGTCCGTCAGGCCCCTTCCCTTGAGATAAATCTGCAAATATCTCGGAAACGAAGCGAGCTACGGCAAAATGTTAAGCGACCTTTTTTGTAGAAAATTAGGTTTCCTACTTTTTATGTTCTATGATGTTTTTTGATCAGATGCGTAGTTCTCGAGATATATCAAGATATTTAAAAGTTCCGAAGCCGCACCAACATAATAGAGATACAGAAACACCGTGGCCCCTTTCTTTGAGATAACTCTGCACTACTGCGAGCTGCAAATGCCACTTCCACCTTAGCTGTGCAGAAGAAGAACAACAAGAAGAAGAAATATCTCGAAATATGTCCGTCAGGCCCCTTCCCTTGAGATAAATCTGCAAATATCTCGGAAACGAAGCGAGCTATGGCAAAATGTTAAGACACCTTTTTTGTAGAGAATTAAGTTTCCTACTTTTTATGTTCTATGATATTTTTTGATCAGATGCGTAGTTCTCGAGATATATCCAGATATTTAAAAGTTCCGAAGCGGCACCAACATAATAGAGATACAGAAACAGCGTGGCCCCTTTCTTTGAGGTAACTCTGCACTATTGCGAGCTGCAAATGCCACTTCCAGCTTAGCTGTGCAGAAGAAGAACAACAAGAAGAAGAAATATCTCGAAATATGTCCGTCAGGCCCCTTCCCTTGAGATAAATCTGCAAATATCTCGGAAACGAAGCGAACTATGGCAAAATCTTAAGAGACCTTTTTTGTAGAGAATTATGTTTCCTACAATTTACGTTCTCTGATATTTTTTGATCAGAAGCGTAGTTTTCGAGATATATCGAGATATTTAAAAGTTCCGAAGCCGCACCAACATAATAGAGATACAGAAACACCGTGGCCCCTTTCTTTGAGATAACTCTGCACTATTGCGAGCTGCAAATGCCACTTCCAGCTTAGCTGTGCAGAAGAAGAACAACAAGAAGAAGAAATATCTGGAAATATGTCCGTCAGGCCCCTTCCCTTGAGATAAATCTGCAAATATCTCGGAAACGAAGCGAGCTACGGCAAAATGTTAAGAGACCTTTTTTGTAGAAAATTAGGATTCCTACTTTTTATGTTCTATGATATTTTTTTATCAGATGCGTAGTTCTCGAGATATATCAAGATATTTAAAAGTTCCGAAGCCGCACCAACATAATAGAGATACAGAAACACCGTGGCCCCTTTCTTTGAGATAACTCTGCACTACTGCGAGCTGCAAATGCCACTTCCAGCTTAGCTGTGCAGAAGAAGAACAACAAGAAGAAGAAATATCTCGAAATATGTCCGTCAGGCCCCTTCCCTTGAGATAAATCTGCAAATATCTCGGAAACGAAGCGAGCTATGGCAAAATGTTAAGACACCTTTTTTGTAGAGAATTAAGTTTCCTACTTTTTATGTTCTATGATATTTTTTGATCAGATGCGTAGTTCTCGAGATATATCCAGATATTTAAAAGTTCCGAAGCGGCACCAACATAATAGAGATACAGAAACAGCGTGGCCCCTTTCTTTGAGGTAACTCTGCACTATTGCGAGCTGCAAATGCCACTTCCAGCTTAGCTGTGCAGAAGAAGAACAACAAGAAGAAGAAATATCTCGAAATATGTCCCTCAGGCCCCTTCCCTTGAGATAAATCTGCAAATATCTCGGAAACCAAGCGAGCTATGGCAAAATGTTAAGAGACCTTATTTGTAGAGAATTAAGTTTCCTACTTTTTATGTTCTACGATATTTTTTGATCAGATGCGTAGTTCTCGAGATATATCGAGATATTTAAAAGTTCCGAAGCCGCACCAACATAATAGAGATACAGAAACACCGTGGCCCCTTTCTTTGAGATAACTCTGCACTATTGCGACCTGCAAATGCCACTTCCAGCTTAGCTGTGCAGAAGAGGAACAACAAGAAGAAGAAATATCTCGGAATATGTCCGTCAGGCCCCTTCCCTTGAGATAAATCTGCAAATATCTCGGAAACGAAGCGAGCTATGGCAAAATGTTAAGAGACCTTTTTTGTAGAGAATTAAGTTTCCTACTTTTTATGTTCTATGATATTTTTTGATCAGATGCGTAGTTCTCGAGATATATCAAGATATTTAAAAGTTCCGAAGCCGCACCAACATAATAGAGATACAGAAACACCGTGGCCCCTTTCTTTGAGATAACTCTGCACTATTGCGCGCTGCAAATGGCACTTCCAGCTTAGCTGTGCAGAAGAAGAACAACAAGAAGAAGAAATATCTGGAAATATGTCCGTCAGGCCCCTTCCCTTGAGATAAATCTGCAAATATCTCGGAAACGAAGCGAGCTACGGCAAAATGTTAAGAGACCTTATTTGTAGAGAATTAAGTTTCCTACTTTTTATGTTCTATGATATTTTTTGATCAGATGCGTAGTTCTCGAGATATATCAAGATATTTAAAAGTTCCGAAGCCGCACCAACATAATAGAGATACAGAAACACCGTGGCCCCTTTCTTTGAGATAATTCTGCACTACTGCGAGCTGCAAATGCCACTTCCAGCTTAGCTGTGCAGAAGAAGAACAACAAGAAGAAGAAATATCTCGAAATATGTCCGTCAGGCCCCTTCCCTTGGGATAAATCTGCAAATATCTCGGAAACGAAGCGAGCTATGGCAAAATGTTAAGAGACCTTTTTTGTAGAGAATTAAGTTTCCTACTTTTTATGTTCTATGATATTTTTTGATCAGATGCCTAGTTCTCGAGATATATCCAGATATTTAAAAGTTCCGAAGCGGCACCAACATAATAGAGATACAGAAACACCGTGGCCCCTTTCTTTGAGGTAACTCTGCACTATTGCGACCTGCAAATGCCACTTCCAGCTTAGCTGTGCAGAAGAAGAACAACAAGAAGAAGAAATATCTCGAAATATGTCCCTCAGGCCCCTTCCCTTGAGATAAATCTGCAAATATCTCGGAAACCAAGCGAGCTATGGCAAAATGTTAAGAGACCTTATTTGTAGAGAATTAAGTTTCCTACTTTTTATGTTCTACGATATTTTTTGATCAGATGCGTAGTTCTCGAGATATATCAAGATATTTAAAAGTTCCGAAGCCGCACCAACATAATAGAGATACAGAAACACCGTGGCCCCTCTCTTTGAGATAACCCTGCACAATTGCGAGCTGCAAATGCCACTTCCAGCTTAGCTGTGCAGAAGAAGAACAACAAGAAGAAGAAATATCTCGAAATATGTCCGTCAGGCCCCTTCCCTTGAGATAAATCTGCAAATATCTCGGAAACCAAGCGAGCTATGGCAAAATGTTAAGAGACCTTATTTGTAGGGAATTAAGTTTCCTACTTTTTATGTTCTACGATATTTTTTGATCAGATGCGTAGTTCTCGAGATATATCAAGATATTTAAAAGTTCCGAAGCCGCACCAACATAATAGAGATACAGAAACACCGTGGCCCCTTTCTTTGAGATAACTCTGCACTATTGCGAGCTGCAAATGCCACTTCCAGCTTAGCTGTGCAGAAGAAGAACAACAAGAAGAAGAAATATCTCGAAATATGTCCGTCAGGCCCCTTCCCTTGAGATAAATCTGCAAATATCTCGGAAACGAAGCGAACTATGGCAAAATCTTAAGAGACCTTTTTTGTAGAGAATTATGTTTCCTACAATTTACGTTCTCTGATATTTTTTGATCAGAAGCGTAGTTTTCGAGATATATCGAGATATTTAAAAGTTCCGAAGCCGCACCAACATAATAGAGATACAGAAACACCGTGGCCCCTTTCTTTGAGATAACTCTGCACTATTGCGAGCTGCATATGCCACTTCCAGCTTAGCTGTGAAGAAGAAGAACAACAAGAAGAAGAAATATCTGGAAATATGTCCGTCAGGCCCCTTCCCTTGAGATAAATCTGCAAATATCTCGGAAACGAAGCGAGCTACGGCAAAATGTTAAGAGACCTTTTTTGTAGAAAATTAGGATTCCTACTTTTTATGTTCTATGATATTTTTTTATCAGATGCGTAGTTCTCGAGATATATCAAGATATTTAAAAGTTCCGAAGCCGCACCAACATAATAGAGATACAGAAACACCGTGGCCCCTTTCTTTGAGATAACTCTGCACTACTGCGAGCTGCAAATGCCACTTCCAGCTTAGCTGTGCAGAAGAAGAACAACAAGAAGAAGAAATATCTCGAAATATGTCCGTCAGGCCCCTTCCCTTGAGATAAATCTGCAAATATCTCGGAAACGAAGCGAGCTATGGCAAAATGTTAAGACACCTTTTTTGTAGAGAATTAAGTTTCCTACTTTTTATGTTCTATGATATTTTTTGATCAGATGCGTAGTTCTCGAGATATATCCAGATATTTAAAAGTTCCGAAGCGGCACCAACATAATAGAGATACAGAAACAGCGTGGCCCCTTTCTTTGAGGTAACTCTGCACTATTGCGAGCTGCAAATGCCACTTCCAGCTTAGCTGTGCAGAAGAAGAACAACAAGAAGAAGAAATATCTCGAAATATGTCCGTCAGGCCCCTTCCCTTGAGATAAATCTGCAAATATCTCGGAAACGAAGCGAACTATGGCAAAATCTTAAGAGACCTTTTTTGTAGAGAATTATGTTTCCTACAATTTACGTTCTCTGATATTTTTTGATCAGAAGCGTAGTTTTCGAGATATATCGAGATATTTAAAAGTTCCGAAGCCGCACCAACATAATAGAGATACAGAAACACCGTGGCCCCTTTCTTTGAGATAACTCTGCACTATTGCGAGCTGCAAATGCCACTTCCAGCTTAGCTGTGCAGAAGAAGAACAACAAGAAGAAGAAATATCTGGAAATATGTCCGTCAGGCCCCTTCCCTTGAGATAAATCTGCAAATATCTCGGAAACGAAGCGAGCTACGGCAAAATGTTAAGAGACCTTTTTTGTAGAAAATTAGGATTCCTACTTTTTATGTTCTATGATATTTTTTTATCAGATGCGTAGTTCTCGAGATATATCAAGATATTTAAAAGTTCCGAAGCCGCACCAACATAATAGAGATACAGAAACACCGTGGCCCCTTTCTTTGAGATAACTCTGCACTACTGCGAGCTGCAAATGCCACTTCCAGCTTAGCTGTGCAGAAGAAGAACAACAAGAAGAAGAAATATCTCGAAATATGTCCGTCAGGCCCCTTCCCTTGAGCTAAATCTGCAAATATCTCGGAAACGAAGCGAGCTATGGCAAAATGTTAAGACACCTTTTTTGTAGAGAATTAAGTTTCCTACTTTTTATGTTCTATGATATTTTTTGATCAGATGCGTAGTTCTCGAGATATATCCAGATATTTAAAAGTTCCGAAGCGGCACCAACATAATAGAGATACAGAAACAGCGTGGCCCCTTTCTTTGAGGTAACTCTGCACTATTGCGAGCTGCAAATGCCACTTCCAGCTTAGCTGTGCAGAAGAAGAACAACAAGAAGAAGAAATATCTCGAAATATGTCCCTCAGGCCCCTTCCCTTGAGATAAATCTGCAAATATCTCGGAAACCAAGCGAGCTATGGCAAAATGTTAAGAGACCTTATTTGTAGAGAATTAAGTTTCCTACTTTTTATGTTCTACGATATTTTTTGATCAGATGCGTAGTTCTCGAGATATATCGAGATATTTAAAAGTTCCGAAGCCGCACCAACATAATAGAGATACAGAAACACCGTGGCCCCTTTCTTTGAGATAACTCTGCACTATTGCGACCTGCAAATGCCACTTCCAGCTTAGCTGTGCAGAAGAGGAACAACAAGAAGAAGAAATATCTCGGAATATGTCCGTCAGGCCCCTTCCCTTGAGATAAATCTGCAAATATCTCGGAAACGAAGCGAGCTATGGCAAAATGTTAAGAGACCTTTTTTGTAGAGAATTAAGTTTCCTACTTTTTATGTTCTATGATATTTTTTGATCAGATGCGTAGTTCTCGAGATATATCAAGATATTTAAAAGTTCCGAAGCCGCACCAACATAATAGAGATACAGAAACACCGTGGCCCCTTTCTTTGAGATAACTCTGCACTATTGCGCGCTGCAAATGGCACTTCCAGCTTAGCTGTGCAGAAGAAGAACAACAAGAAGAAGAAATATCTGGAAATATGTCCGTCAGGCCCCTTCCCTTGAGATAAATCTGCAAATATCTCGGAAACGAAGCGAGCTACGGCAAAATGTTAAGAGACCTTATTTGTAGAGAATTAAGTTTCCTACTTTTTATGTTCTATGATATTTTTTGATCAGATGCGTAGTTCTCGAGATATATCAAGATATTTAAAAGTTCCGAAGCCGCACCAACATAATAGAGATACAGAAACACCGTGGCCCCTTTCTTTGAGATAATTCTGCACTACTGCGAGCTGCAAATGCCACTTCCAGCTTAGCTGTGCAGAAGAAGAACAACAAGAAGAAGAAATATCTCGAAATATGTCCGTCAGGCCCCTTCCCTTGGGATAAATCTGCAAATATCTCGGAAACGAAGCGAGCTATGGCAAAATGTTAAGAGACCTTTTTTGTAGAGAATTAAGTTTCCTACTTTTTATGTTCTATGATATTTTTTGATCAGATGCCTAGTTCTCGAGATATATCCAGATATTTAAAAGTTCCGAAGCGGCACCAACATAATAGAGATACAGAAACACCGTGGCCCCTTTCTTTGAGGTAACTCTGCACTATTGCGACCTGCAAATGCCACTTCCAGCTTAGCTGTGCAGAAGAAGAACAACAAGAAGAAGAAATATCTCGAAATATGTCCCTCAGGCCCCTTCCCTTGAGATAAATCTGCAAATATCTCGGAAACCAAGCGAGCTATGGCAAAATGTTAAGAGACCTTATTTGTAGAGAATTAAGTTTCCTACTTTTTATGTTCTACGATATTTTTTGATCAGATGCGTAGTTCTCGAGATATATCAAGATATTTAAAAGTTCCGAAGCCGCACCAACATAATAGAGATACAGAAACACCGTGGCCCCTCTCTTTGAGATAACCCTGCACAATTGCGAGCTGCAAATGCCACTTCCAGCTTAGCTGTGCAGAAGAAGAACAACAAGAAGAAGAAATATCTCGAAATATGTCCGTCAGGCCCCTTCCCTTGAGATAAATCTGCAAATATCTCGGAAACCAAGCGAGCTATGGCAAAATGTTAAGAGACCTTATTTGTAGGGAATTAAGTTTCCTACTTTTTATGTTCTACGATATTTTTTGATCAGATGCGTAGTTCTCGAGATATATCAAGATATTTAAAAGTTCCGAAGCCGCACCAACATAATAGAGATACAGAAACACCGTGGCCCCTTTCTTTGAGATAACTCTGCACTATTGCGAGCTGCAAATGCCACTTCCAGCTTAGCTGTGCAGAAGAAGAACAACAAGAAGAAGAAATATCTCGAAATATGTCCGTCAGGCCCCTTCCCTTGAGATAAATCTGCAAATATCTCGGAAACGAAGCGAACTATGGCAAAATCTTAAGAGACCTTTTTTGTAGAGAATTATGTTTCCTACAATTTACGTTCTCTGATATTTTTTGATCAGAAGCGTAGTTTTCGAGATATATCGAGATATTTAAAAGTTCCGAAGCCGCACCAACATAATAGAGATACAGAAACACCGTGGCCCCTTTCTTTGAGATAACTCTGCACTATTGCGAGCTGCATATGCCACTTCCAGCTTAGCTGTGCAGAAGAAGAACAACAAGAAGAAGAAATATCTGGAAATATGTCCGTCAGGCCCCTTCCCTTGAGATAAATCTGCAAATATCTCGGAAACGAAGCGAGCTACGGCAAAATGTTAAGAGACCTTTTTTGTAGAAAATTAGGATTCCTACTTTTTATGTTCTATGATATTTTTTTATCAGATGCGTAGTTCTCGAGATATATCAAGATATTTAAACGTTCCGAAGCCGCAACAACATAATAGAGATACAGAAACACCGTGGCCCCTTTCTTTGAGATAACTCTGCACTACTGCGAGCTGCAAATGCCACTTCCAGCTTAGCTGTGCAGAAGAAGAACAACAAGAAGAAGAAATATCTCGAAATATGTCCGTCAGGCCCCTTCCCTTGAGATAAATCTGCAAATATCTCGGAAACGAAGCGAGCTATGGCAAAATGTTAAGACACCTTTTTTGTAGAGAATTAAGTTTCCTACTTTTTATGTTCTATGATATTTTTTGATCAGATGCGTAGTTCTCGAGATATATCCAGATATTTAAAAGTTCCGAAGCGGCACCAACATAATAGAGATACAGAAACAGCGTGGCCCCTTTCTTTGAGGTAACTCTGCACTATTGCGAGCTGCAAATGCCACTTCCAGCTTAGCTGTGCAGAAGAAGAACAACAAGAAGAAGAAATATCTCGAAATATGTCCGTCAGGCCCCTTCCCTTGAGATAAATCTGCAAATATCTCGGAAACGAAGCGAACTATGGCAAAATCTTAAGAGACCTTTTTTGTAGAGAATTATGTTTCCTACAATTTACGTTCTCTGATATTTTTTGATCAGAAGCGTAGTTTTCGAGATATATCGAGATATTTAAAAGTTCCGAAGCCGCACCAACATAATAGAGATACAGAAACACCGTGGCCCCTTTCTTTGAGATAACTCTGCACTATTGCGAGCTGCAAATGCCACTTCCAGCTTAGCTGTGCAGAAGAAGAACAACAAGAAGAAGAAATATCTGGAAATATGTCCGTCAGGCCCCTTCCCTTGAGATAAATCTGCAAATATCTCGGAAACGAAGCGAGCTACGGCAAAATGTTAAGAGACCTTTTTTGTAGAAAATTAGGATTCCTACTTTTTATGTTCTATGATATTTTTTTATCAGATGCGTAGTTCTCGAGATATATCAAGATATTTAAAAGTTCCGAAGCCGCACCAACATAATAGAGATACAGAAACACCGTGGCCCCTTTCTTTGAGATAACTCTGCACTACTGCGAGCTGCAAATGCCACTTCCAGCTTAGCTGTGCAGAAGAAGAACAACAAGAAGAAGAAATATCTCGAAATATGTCCGTCAGGCCCCTTCCCTTGAGCTAAATCTGCAAATATCTCGGAAACGAAGCGAGCTATGGCAAAATGTTAAGACACCTTTTTTGTAGAGAATTAAGTTTCCTACTTTTTATGTTCTATGATATTTTTTGATCAGATGCGTAGTTCTCGAGATATATCCAGATATTTAAAAGTTCCGAAGCGGCACCAACATAATAGAGATACAGAAACAGCGTGGCCCCTTTCTTTGAGGTAACTCTGCACTATTGCGAGCTGCAAATGCCACTTCCAGCTTAGCTGTGCAGAAGAAGAACAACAAGAAGAAGAAATATCTCGAAATATGTCCCTCAGGCCCCTTCCCTTGAGATAAATCTGCAAATATCTCGGAAACCAAGCGAGCTATGGCAAAATGTTAAGAGACCTTATTTGTAGAGAATTAAGTTTCCTACTTTTTATGTTCTACGATATTTTTTGATCAGATGCGTAGTTCTCGAGATATATCGAGATATTTAAAAGTTCCGAAGCCGCACCAACATAATAGAGATACAGAAACACCGTGGCCCCTTTCTTTGAGATAACTCTGCACTATTGCGACCTGCAAATGCCACTTCCAGCTTAGCTGTGCAGAAGAGGAACAACAAGAAGAAGAAATATCTCGGAATATGTCCGTCAGGCCCCTTCCCTTGAGATAAATCTGCAAATATCTCGGAAACGAAGCGAGCTATGGCAAAATGTTAAGAGACCTTTTTTGTAGAGAATTAAGTTTCCTACTTTTTATGTTCTATGATATTTTTTGATCAGATGCGTAGTTCTCGAGATATATCAAGATATTTAAAAGTTCCGAAGCCGCACCAACATAATAGAGATACAGAAACACCGTGGCCCCTTTCTTTGAGATAACTCTGCACTATTGCGCGCTGCAAATGGCACTTCCAGCTTAGCTGTGCAGAAGAAGAACAACAAGAAGAAGAAATATCTGGAAATATGTCCGTCAGGCCCCTTCCCTTGAGATAAATCTGCAAATATCTCGGAAACGAAGCGAGCTACGGCAAAATGTTAAGAGACCTTTTTTGTAGAGAATTAAGTTTCCTACTTTTTATGTTCTATGATATTTTTTGATCAGATGCGTAGTTCTCGAGATATATCAAGATATTTAAAAGTTCCGAAGCCGCACCAACATAATAGAGATACAGAAACACCGTGGCCCCTTTCTTTGAGATAATTCTGCACTACTGCGAGCTGCAAATGCCACTTCCAGCTTAGCTGTGCAGAAGAAGAACAACAAGAAGAAGAAATATCTCGAAATATGTCCGTCAGGCCCCTTCCCTTGGGATAAATCTGCAAATATCTCGGAAACGAAGCGAGCTATGGCAAAATGTTAAGAGACCTTTTTTGTAGAGAATTAAGTTTCCTACTTTTTATGTTCTATGATATTTTTTGATCAGATGCCTAGTTCTCGAGATATATCCAGATATTTAAAAGTTCCGAAGCGGCACCAACATAATAGAGATACAGAAACACCGTGGCCCCTTTCTTTGAGGTAACTCTGCACTATTGCGACCTGCAAATGCCACTTCCAGCTTAGCTGTGCAGAAGAAGAACAACAAGAAGAAGAAATATCTCGAAATATGTCCCTCAGGCCCCTTCCCTTGAGATAAATCTGCAAATATCTCGGAAACCAAGCGAGCTATGGCAAAATGTTAAGAGACCTTATTTGTAGAGAATTAAGTTTCCTACTTTTTATGTTCTACGATATTTTTTGATCAGATGCGTAGTTCTCGAGATATATCAAGATATTTAAAAGTTCCGAAGCCGCACCAACATAATAGAGATACAGAAACACCGTGGCCCCTCTCTTTGAGATAACCCTGCACAATTGCGAGCTGCAAATGCCACTTCCAGCTTAGCTGTGCAGAAGAAGAACAACAAGAAGAAGAAATATCTCGAAATATGTCCGTCAGGCCCCTTCCCTTGAGATAAATCTGCAAATATCTCGGAAACGAAGCGAGCTATGGCAAAATGTTAACAGACCTTTTTTGTAGAGAATTATGTTTCCTACAATTTATGTTCTATGATATTTTTTGATCAGATGCGTAGTTCTCGAGATATATCAAGATATTTAAAAGTTCCGAAGCCGCACCAACATAATAGAGATACAGAAACACCGTGGCCCCTTTCTTTGAGATAACTCTGCACTATTGCGAGCTGCAAATGTCACTTCCAGCTTAGCTGTGCAGAAGAAGAACAACAAGAAGAAGAAATATCTGGAAATATGTCCGTCAGGCCCCTTCCCTTGAGATAAATCTGCAAATATCTCGGAAACGAAGCGAGCTACGGCAAAATGTTAAGAGACCTTTTTTGTAGAAAATTAGGATTCCTACTTTTTATGTTCTATGATATTTTTTGAACAGATGCGTAGTTCTCGAGATATATCAAGATATTTAAAAGTTCCGAAGCCGCACCAACATAATAGAGATACAGAAACACCGTGGCCCCTTTCTTTGAGATAACTCTGCACTATTGCGCGCTGCAAATGGCACTTCCAGCTTAGCTGTGCAGAAGAAGAACAACAAGAAGAAGAAATATCTCGAAATATGTCCGTCAGGCCCCTTCCCTTGAGATAAATCTGCAAATATCTCGGAAACGAAGCGAGCTACGGCAAAATGTTAAGAGACCTTTTTTGTAGAGAATTAAGTTTCCTACTTTTTATATTCTATGATATTTTTTGATCAGATGCGTAGTTCTCGAGATATATCAAGATATTTAAAAGTTCCGAAGCCGCACCAACATAATAGAGATACAGAAACACCGTGGCCCCTTTCTTTGAGATAATTCTGCACTACTGCGAGCTGCAAATGCCACTTCCAGCTTAGCTGTGCAGAAGAAGAACAACAAGAAGAAGAAATATCTCGAAATATGTCCGTCAGGCCCCTTCCCTTGGGATAAATCTGCAAATATCTCGGAAACGAAGCGAGCTATGGCAAAATGTTAAGAGACCTTTTTTGTAGAGAATTAAGTTTCCTACTTTTTATGTTCTATGATATTTTTTGATCAGATGCCTAGTTCTCGAGATATATCCAGATATTTAAAAGTTCCGAAGCGGCACCAACATAATAGAGATACAGAAACACCGTGGCCCCTTTCTTTGAGGTAACTCTGCACTATTGCGACCTGCAAATGCCACTTCCAGCTTAGCTGTGCAGAAGAAGAACAACAAGAAGAAGAAATATCTCGAAATATGTCCCTCAGGCCCCTTCCCTTGAGATAAATCTGCAAATATCTCGGAAACCAAGCGAGCTATGGCAAAATGTTAAGAGACCTTATTTGTAGAGAATTAAGTTTCCTACTTTTTATGTTCTACGATATTTTTTGATCAGATGCGTAGTTCTCGAGATATATCAAGATATTTAAAAGTTCCGAAGCCGCACCAACATAATAGAGATACAGAAACACCGTGGCCCCTCTCTTTGAGATAACCCTGCACAATTGCGAGCTGCAAATGCCACTTCCAGCTTAGCTGTGCAGAAGAAGAACAACAAGAAGAAGAAATATCTCGAAATATGTCCGTCAGGCCCCTTCCCTTGAGATAAATCTGCAAATATCTCGGAAACGAAGCGAGCTATGGCAAAATGTTAACAGACCTTTTTTGTAGAGAATTATGTTTCCTACAATTTATGTTCTATGATATTTTTTGATCAGATGCGTAGTTCTCGAGATATATCAAGATATTTAAAAGTTCCGAAGCCGCACCAACATAATAGAGATACAGAAACACCGTGGCCCCTTTCTTTGAGATAACTCTGCACTATTGCGAGCTGCAAATGTCACTTCCAGCTTAGCTGTGCAGAAGAAGAACAACAAGAAGAAGAAATATCTGGAAATATGTCCGTCAGGCCCCTTCCCTTGAGATAAATCTGCAAATATCTCGGAAACGAAGCGAGCTACGGCAAAATGTTAAGAGACCTTTTTTGTAGAAAATTAGGATTCCTACTTTTTATGTTCTATGATATTTTTTGAACAGATGCGTAGTTCTCGAGATATATCAAGATATTTAAAAGTTCCGAAGCCGCACCAACATAATAGAGATACAGAAACACCGTGGCCCCTTTCTTTGAGATAACTCTGCACTATTGCGCGCTGCAAATGGCACTTCCAGCTTAGCTGTGCAGAAGAAGAACAACAAGAAGAAGAAATATCTCGAAATATGTCCGTCAGGCCCCTTCCCTTGAGATAAATCTGCAAATATCTCGGAAACGAAGCGAGCTACGGCAAAATGTTAAGAGACCTTTTTTGTAGAGAATTAAGTTTCCTACTTTTTATGTTCTATGATATTTTTTGATCAGATGCGTAGTTCTCGAGATATATCAAGATATTTAAAAGTTCCGAAGCCGCACCAACATAATAGAGATACAGAAACACCGTGGCCCCTTTCTTTGAGATAACTCTGCACTATTGCGAGCTGCAAATGCCACTTCCAGCTTAGCTGTGCAGAAGAAGAACAACAAGAAGAAGAAATATCTCGAAATATGTCCGTCAGGCCCCTTCCCTTGAGATAAATCTGCAAATATCTCGGAAACGAAGCGAACTATGGCAAAATCTTAAGAGACCTTTTTTGTAGAGAATTATGTTTCCTACAATTTACGTTCTCTGATATTTTTTGATCAGAAGCGTAGTTTTCGAGATATATCGAGATATTTAAAAGTTCCGAAGCCGCACCAACATAATAGAGATACAGAAACACCGTGGCCCCTTTCTTTGAGATAACTCTGCACTATTGCGAGCTGCAAATGCCACTTCCAGCTTAGCTGTGCAGAAGAAGAACAACAAGAAGAAGAAATATCTGGAAATATGTCCGTCAGGCCCCTTCCCTTGAGATAATTCTGCAAATATCTCGGAAACGAAGCGAGCTACGGCAAAATGTTAAGAGACCTTTTTTGTAGAAAATTAGGATTCCTACTTTTTATGTTCTATGATATTTTTTTATCAGATGCGTAGTTCTCGAGATATATCAAGATATTTAAAAGTTCCGAAGCCGCACCAACATAATAGAGATACAGAAACACCGTGGCCCCTTTCTTTGAGATAACTCTGCACTACTGCGAGCTGCAAATGCCACTTCCAGCTTAGCTGTGCAGAAGAAGAACAACAAGAAGAAGAAATATCTCGAAATATGTCCGTCAGGCCCCTTCCCTTGAGATAAATCTGCAAATATCTCGGAAACGAAGCGAGCTATGGCAAAATGTTAAGACACCTTTTTTGTAGAGAATTAAGTTTCCTACTTTTTATGTTCTATGATATTTTTTGATCAGATGCGTAGTTCTCGAGATATATCCAGATATTTAAAAGTTCCGAAGCGGCACCAACATAATAGAGATACAGAAACAGCGTGGCCCCTTTCTTTGAGGTAACTCTGCACTATTGCGAGCTGCAAATGCCACTTCCAGCTTAGCTGTGCAGAAGAAGAACAACAAGAAGAAGAAATATCTCGAAATATGTCCCTCAGGCCCCTTCCCTTGAGATAAATCTGCAAATATCTCGGAAACCAAGCGAGCTATGGCAAAATGTTAAGAGACCTTATTTGTACAGAATTAAGTTTCCTACTTTTTATGTTCTACGATATTTTTTGATCAGATGCGTAGTTCTCGAGATATATCGAGATATTTAAAAGTTCCGAAGCCGCACCAACATAATAGAGATACAGAAACACCGTGGCCCCTTTCTTTGAGATAACTCTGCACTATTGCGACCTGCAAATGCCACTTCCAGCTTAGCTGTGCAGAAGAGGAACAACAAGAAGAAGAAATATCTCGGAATATGTCCGTCAGGCCCCTTCCCTTGAGATAAATCTGCAAATATCTCGGAAACGAAGCGAGCTATGGCAAAATGTTAAGAGACCTTTTTTGTAGAGAATTAAGTTTCCTACTTTTTATGTTCTATGATATTTTTTGATCAGATGCGTAGTTCTCGAGATATATCAAGATATTTAAAAGTTCCGAAGCCGCACCAACATAATAGAGATACAGAAACACCGTGGCCCCTTTCTTTGAGATAACTCTGCACTATTGCGCGCTGCAAATGGCACTTCCAGCTTAGCTGTGCAGAAGAAGAACAACAAGAAGAAGAAATATCTGGAAATATGTCCGTCAGGCCCCTTCCCTTGAGATAAATCTGCAAATATCTCGGAAACGAAGCGAGCTACGGCAAAATGTTAAGAGACCTTTTTTGTAGAGAATTAAGTTTCCTACTTTTTATGTTCTATGATATTTTTTGATCAGATGCGTAGTTCTCGAGATATATCAAGATATTTAAAAGTTCCGAAGCCGCACCAACATAATAGAGATACAGAAACACCGTGGCCCCTTTCTTTGAGATAATTCTGCACTACTGCGAGCTGCAAATGCCACTTCCAGCTTAGCTGTGCAGAAGAAGAACAACAAGAAGAAGAAATATCTCGAAATATGTCCGTCAGGCCCCTTCCCTTGGGATAAATCTGCAAATATCTCGGAAACGAAGCGAGCTATGGCAAAATGTTAAGAGACCTTTTTTGTAGAGAATTAAGTTTCCTACTTTTTATGTTCTATGATATTTTTTGATCAGATGCCTGGTTCTCGAGATATATCCAGATATTTAAAAGTTCCGAAGCGGCACCAACATAATAGAGATACAGAAACACCGTGGCCCCTTTCTTTGAGGTAACTCTGCACTATTGCGACCTGCAAATGCCACTTCCAGCTTAGCTGTGCAGAAGAAGAACAACAAGAAGAAGAAATATCTCGAAATATGTCCCTCAGGCCCCTTCCCTTGAGATAAATCTGCAAATATCTCGGAAACCAAGCGAGCTATGGCAAAATGTTAAGAGACCTTATTTGTAGAGAATTAAGTTTCCTACTTTTTATGTTCTACGATATTTTTTGATCAGATGCGTAGTTCTCGAGATATATCAAGATATTTAAAAGTTCCGAAGCCGCACCAACATAATAGAGATACAGAAACACCGTGGCCCCTCTCTTTGAGATAACCCTGCACAATTGCGAGCTGCAAATGCCACTTCCAGCTTAGCTGTGCAGAAGAAGAACAACAAGAAGAAGAAATATCTCGAAATATGTCCGTCAGGCCCCTTCCCTTGAGATAAATCTGCAAATATCTCGGAAACGAAGCGAGCTATGGCAAAATGTTAACAGACCTTTTTTGTAGAGAATTATGTTTCCTACAATTTATGTTCTATGATATTTTTTGATCAGATGCGTAGTTCTCGAGATATATCAAGATATTTAAAAGTTCCGAAGCCGCACCAACATAATAGAGATACAGAAACACCGTGGCCCCTTTCTTTGAGATAACTCTGCACTATTGCGAGCTGCAAATGTCACTTCCAGCTTAGCTGTGCAGAAGAAGAACAACAAGAAGAAGAAATATCTGGAAATATGTCCGTCAGGCCCCTTCCCTTGAGATAAATCTGCAAATATCTCGGAAACGAAGCGAGCTACGGCAAAATGTTAAGAGACCTTTTTTGTAGAAAATTAGGATTCCTACTTTTTATGTTCTATGATATTTTTTGAACAGATGCGTAGTTCTCGAGATATATCAAGATATTTAAAAGTTCCGAAGCCGCACCAACATAATAGAGATACAGAAACACCGTGGCCCCTTTCTTTGAGATAACTCTGCACTATTGCGCGCTGCAAATGGCACTTCCAGCTTAGCTGTGCAGAAGAAGAACAACAAGAAGAAGAAATATCTCGAAATATGTCCGTCAGGCCCCTTCCCTTGAGATAAATCTGCAAATATCTCGGAAACGAAGCGAGCTACGGCAAAATGTTAAGAGACCTTTTTTGTAGAGAATTAAGTTTCCTACTTTTTATGTTCTATGATATTTTTTGATCAGATGCGTAGTTCTCGAGATATATCAAGATATTTAAAAGTTCCGAAGCCGCACCAACATAATAGAGATACAGAAACACCGTGGCCCCTTTCTTTGAGATAACTCTGCACTATTGCGAGCTGCAAATGCCACTTCCAGCTTAGCTGTGCAGAAGAAGAACAACAAGAAGAAGAAATATCTGGAAATATGTCCGTCAGGCCCCTTCCCTTGAGATAAACCTGCAAATATCTCGGAAACGAAGCGAGCTACGGCAAAATGTTAAGAGACCTTTTTTGTAGAAAATTAGGATTGCTACTTTTTATGTTCTATGATATTTTTTGAACAGATGCGTAGTTCTCGAGATATATCAAGATATTTAAAAGTTCCGAAGCCGCACCAACATAATAGAGATACAGAAACACCGTGGCCCCTTTCTTTGAGATAACTCTGCACTATTGCGCGCTGCAAATGGCACTTCCAGCTTAGCTGTGCAGAAGAAGAACAACAAGAAGAAGAAATATCTCGAAATATGTCCCTCAGGCCCCTTCCCTTGGGATAAATCTGCAAATATCTCGGAAACCAAGCGAGCTATGGCAAAATGTTAAGAGACCTTATTTGTAGAGAATTAAGTTTCCTACTTTTTATGTTCTACGATATTTTTTGATCAGATGCGTAGTTCTCGAGATATATCAAGATATTTAAAAGTTCCGAAGCCGCACCAACATAATAGAGATACAGAAACACCGTGGCCCCTTTCTTTGCGATAACTCTGCACTATGGCGAGCTGCAAATGCCACTTCCAGCTTAGCTGTGCAGAAGAAGAACAACAAGAAGAAGAAATATCTCGAAATATGTCCCTCAGGCCCCTTCCCTTGAGATAAATCTGCAAATATCTCGGAAACCAAGCGAGCTATGGCAAAATGTTAAGAGACCTTATTTGTAGAGAATTAAGTTTCCTACTTTTTATGTTCTACGATATTTTTTGATCAGATGCGTAGTTCTCGAGATATATCGAGATATTTAAAAGTTCCGAAGCCGCACCAACATAATAGAGATACAGAAACACCGTGGCCCCTCTCTTTGAGATAACTCTGCACTATTGCGACCTGCAAATGCCACTTCCAGCTTAGCTGTGCAGAAGAGGAACAACAAGAAGAAGAAATATCTCGGAATATGTCCGTCAGGCCCCTTCCCTTGAG
Organism: Osmia lignaria lignaria; assembly: GCF_051020975.1. Classification (NCBI taxonomy): domain Eukaryota; kingdom Metazoa; phylum Arthropoda; class Insecta; order Hymenoptera; family Megachilidae; genus Osmia; species Osmia lignaria. The sequence goes on from NW_027478165.1 coordinate 7,150,285, forward strand.
ATAAATCTGCAAATATCTCGGAAACGAAGCGAGCTATGGCAAAATGTTAAGAGACCTTTTTTGTAGAGAATTAAGTTTCCTACTTTTTATGTTCTATGATATTTTTTGATAAGATGCGTAGTTCTCGAGATATATCAAGATATTTAAAAGTTCCGAAGCCGCACCAACATAATAGAGATACAGAAACACCGTGGCCCCTTTCTTTGAGATAACTCTGCACTATTGCGCGCTGCAAATGGCACTTCCAGCTTAGCTGTGCAGAAGAAGAACAACAAGAAGAAGAAATATCTGGAAATATGTCCGTCAGGCCCCTTCCCTTGAGATAAATCTGCAAATATCTCGGAAACGAAGCGAGCTACGGCAAAATGTTAAGAGACCTTTTTTGTAGAGAATTAAGTTTCCTACTTTTTATGTTCTATGATATTTTTTGATCAGATGCGTAGTTCTCGAGATATATCAAGATATTTAAAAGTTCCGAAGCCGCACCAACATAATAGAGATACAGAAACACCGTGGCCCCTTTCTTTGAGATAATTCTGCACTACTGCGAGCTGCAAATGCCACTTCCAGCTTAGCTGTGCAGAAGAAGAACAACAAGAAGAAGAAATATCTCGAAATATGTCCGTCAGGCCCCTTCCCTTGGGATAAATCTGCAAATATCTCGGAAACGAAGCGAGCTATGGCAAAATGTTAAGAGACCTTTTTTGTAGAGAATTAAGTTTCCTACTTTTTATGTTCTATGATATTTTTTGATCAGATGCCTGGTTCTCGAGATATATCCAGATATTTAAAAGTTCCGAAGCGGCACCAACATAATAGAGATACAGAAACACCGTGGCCCCTTTCTTTGAGGTAACTCTGCACTATTGCGACCTGCAAATGCCACTTCCAGCTTAGCTGTGCAGAAGAAGAACAACAAGAAGAAGAAATATCTCGAAATATGTCCCTCAGACCCCTTCCCTTGAGATAAATCTGCAAATATCTCGGAAACCAAGCGAGCTATGGCAAAATGTTAAGAGACCTTATTTGTAGAGAATTAAGTTTCCTACTTTTTATGTTCTACGATATTTTTTGATCAGATGCGTAGTTCTCGAGATATATCAAGATATTTAAAAGTTCCGAAGCCGCACCAACATAATAGAGATACAGAAACACCGTGGCCCCTCTCTTTGAGATAACCCTGCACAATTGCGAGCTGCAAATGCCACTTCCAGCTTAGCTGTGCAGAAGAAGAACAACAAGAAGAAGAAATATCTCGAAATATGTCCGTCAGGCCCCTTCCCTTGAGATAAATCTGCAAATATCTCGGAAACGAAGCGAGCTATGGCAAAATGTTAACAGACCTTTTTTGTAGAGAATTATGTTTCCTACAATTTATGTTCTATGATATTTTTTGATCAGATGCGTAGTTCTCGAGATATATCAAGATATTTAAAAGTTCCGAAGCCGCACCAACATAATAGAGATACAGAAACACCGTGGCCCCTTTCTTTGAGATAACTCTGCACTATTGCGAGCTGCAAATGTCACTTCCAGCTTAGCTGTGCAGAAGAAGAACAACAAGAAGAAGAAATATCTGGAAATATGTCCGTCAGGCCCCTTCCCTTGAGATAAATCTGCAAATATCTCGGAAACGAAGCGAGCTACGGCAAAATGTTAAGAGACCTTTTTTGTAGAAAATTAGGATTCCTACTTTTTATGTTCTATGATATTTTTTGAACAGATGCGTAGTTCTCGAGATATATCAAGATATTTAAAAGTTCCGAAGCCGCACCAACATAATAGAGATACAGAAACACCGTGGCCCCTTTCTTTGAGATAACTCTGCACTATTGCGCGCTGCAAATGGCACTTCCAGCTTAGCTGTGCAGAAGAAGAACAACAAGAAGAAGAAATATCTCGAAATATGTCCGTCAGGCCCCTTCCCTTGAGATAAATCTGCAAATATCTCGGAAACGAAGCGAGCTACGGCAAAATGTTAAGAGACCTTTTTTGTAGAGAATTAAGTTTCCTACTTTTTATGTTCTATGATATTTTTTGATCAGATGCGTAGTTCTCGAGATATATCAAGATATTTAAAAGTTCCGAAGCCGCACCAACATAATAGAGATACAGAAACACCGTGGCCCCTTTCTTTGAGATAACTCTGCACTATTGCGAGCTGCAAATGCCACTTCCAGCTTAGCTGTGCAGAAGAAGAACAACAAGAAGAAGAAATATCTGGAAATATGTCCGTCAGGCCCCTTCCCTTGAGATAAACCTGCAAATATCTCGGAAACGAAGCGAGCTACGGCAAAATGTTAAGAGACCTTTTTTGTAGAAAATTAGGATTGCTACTTTTTATGTTCTATGATATTTTTTGAACAGATGCGTAGTTCTCGAGATATATCAAGATATTTAAAAGTTCCGAAGCCGCACCAACATAATAGAGATACAGAAACACCGTGGCCCCTTTCTTTGAGATAACTCTGCACTATTGCGCGCTGCAAATGGCACTTCCAGCTTAGCTGTGCAGAAGAAGAACAACAAGAAGAAGAAATATCTCGAAATATGTCCCTCAGGCCCCTTCCCTTGGGATAAATCTGCAAATATCTCGGAAACCAAGCGAGCTATGGCAAAATGTTAAGAGACCTTATTTGTAGAGAATTAAGTTTCCTACTTTTTATGTTCTACGATATTTTTTGATCAGATGCGTAGTTCTCGAGATATATCAAGATATTTAAAAGTTCCGAAGCCGCACCAACATAATAGAGATACAGAAACACCGTGGCCCCTTTCTTTGCGATAACTCTGCACTATTGCGAGCTGCAAATGCCACTTCCAGCTTAGCTGTGCAGAAGAAGAACAACAAGAAGAAGAAATATCTCGAAATATGTCCCTCAGGCCCCTTCCCTTGAGATAAATCTGCAAATATCTCGGAAACCAAGCGAGCTATGGCAAAATGTTAAGAGACCTTATTTGTAGAGAATTAAGTTTCCTACTTTTTATGTTCTACGATATTTTTTGATCAGATGCGTAGTTCTCGAGATATATCGAGATATTTAAAAGTTCCGAAGCCGCACCAACATAATAGAGATACAGAAACACCGTGGCCCCTCTCTTTGAGATAACTCTGCACTATTGCGACCTGCAAATGCCACTTCCAGCTTAGCTGTGCAGAAGAGGAACAACAAGAAGAAGAAATATCTCGGAATATGTCCGTCAGGCCCCTTCCCTTGAGATAAATCTGCAAATATCTCGGAAACGAAGCGAGCTATGGCAAAATGTTAAGAGACCTTTTTTGTAGAGAATTAAGTTTCCTACTTTTTATGTTCTATGATATTTTTTGATCAGATGCGTAGTTCTCGAGATATATCAAGATATTTAAAAGTTCCGAAGCCGCACCAACATAATAGAGATACAGAAACACCGTGGCCCCTTTCTTTGAGATAACTCTGCACTATTGCGCGCTGCAAATGGCACTTCCAGCTTAGCTGTGCAGAAGAAGAACAACAAGAAGAAGAAATATCTGGAAATATGTCCGTCAGGCCCCTTCCCTTGAGATAAATCTGCAAATATCTCGGAAACGAAGCGAGCTACGGCAAAATGTTAAGAGACCTTTTTTGTAGAGAATTAAGTTTCCTACTTTTTATGTTCTACGATATTTTTTGATCAGATGCGTAGTTCTCGAGATATATCAAGATATTTAAAAGTTCCGAAGCCGCACCAACATAATAGAGATACAGAAACACCGTGGCCCCTTTCTTTGAGATAATTCTGCACTACTGCGAGCTGCAAATGCCACTTCCAGCTTAGCTGTGCAGAAGAAGAACAACAAGAAGAAGAAATATCTCGAAATATGTCCGTCAGGCCCCTTCCCTTGGGATAAATCTGCAAATATCTCGGAAACGAAGCGAGCTATGGCAAAATGTTAAGAGACCTTTTTTGTAGAGAATTAAGTTTCCTACTTTTTATGTTCTATGATATTTTTTGATCAGATGCCTGGTTCTCGAGATATATCCAGATATTTAAAAGTTCCGAAGCGGCACCAACATAATAGAGATACAGAAACACCGTGGCCCCTTTCTTTGAGGTAACTCTGCACTATTGCGACCTGCAAATGCCACTTCCAGCTTAGCTGTGCAGAAGAAGAACAACAAGAAGAAGAAATATCTCGAAATATGTCCCTCAGGCCCCTTCCCTTGAGATAAATCTGCAAATATCTCGGAAACCAAGCGAGCTATGGCAAAATGTTAAGAGACCTTATTTGTAGAGAATTAAGTTTCCTACTTTTTATGTTCTACGATATTTTTTGATCAGATGCGTAGTTCTCGAGATATATCAAGATATTTAAAAGTTCCGAAGCCGCACCAACATAATAGAGATACAGAAACACCGTGGCCCCTCTCTTTGAGATAACCCTGCACAATTGCGAGCTGCAAATGCCACTTCCAGCTTAGCTGTGCAGAAGAAGAACAACAAGAAGAAGAAATATCTCGAAATATGTCCGTCAGGCCCCTTCCCTTGAGATAAATCTGCAAATATCTCGGAAACGAAGCGAGCTATGGCAAAATGTTAACAGACCTTTTTTGTAGAGAATTATGTTTCCTACAATTTATGTTCTATGATATTTTTTGATCAGATGCGTAGTTCTCGAGATATATCAAGATATTTAAAAGTTCCGAAGCCGCACCAACATAATAGAGATACAGAAACACCGTGGCCCCTTTCTTTGAGATAACTCTGCACTATTGCGAGCTGCAAATGTCACTTCCAGCTTAGCTGTGCAGAAGAAGAACAACAAGAAGAAGAAATATCTGGAAATATGTCCGTCAGGCCCCTTCCCTTGAGATAAATCTGCAAATATCTCGGAAACGAAGCGAGCTACGGCAAAATGTTAAGAGACCTTTTTTGTAGAAAATTAGGATTCCTACTTTTTATGTTCTATGATATTTTTTGAACAGATGCGTAGTTCTCGAGATATATCAAGATATTTAAAAGTTCCGAAGCCGCACCAACATAATAGAGATACAGAAACACCGTGGCCCCTTTCTTTGAGATAACTCTGCACTATTGCGCGCTGCAAATGGCACTTCCAGCTTAGCTGTGCAGAAGAAGAACAACAAGAAGAAGAAATATCTCGAAATATGTCCGTCAGGCCCCTTCCCTTGAGATAAATCTGCAAATATCTCGGAAACGAAGCGAGCTACGGCAAAATGTTAAGAGACCTTTTTTGTAGAGAATTAAGTTTCCTACTTTTTATGTTCTATGATATTTTTTGATCAGATGCGTAGTTCTCGAGATATATCAAGATATTTAAAAGTTCCGAAGCCGCACCAACATAATAGAGATACAGAAACACCGTGGCCCCTTTCTTTGAGATAACTCTGCACTATTGCGAGCTGCAAATGCCACTTCCAGCTTAGCTGTGCAGAAGAAGAACAACAAGAAGAAGAAATATCTGGAAATATGTCCGTCAGGCCCCTTCCCTTGAGATAAACCTGCAAATATCTCGGAAACGAAGCGAGCTACGGCAAAATGTTAAGAGACCTTTTTTGTAGAAAATTAGGATTGCTACTTTTTATGTTCTATGATATTTTTTGAACAGATGCGTAGTTCTCGAGATATATCAAGATATTTAAAAGTTCCGAAGCCGCACCAACATAATAGAGATACAGAAACACCGTGGCCCCTTTCTTTGAGATAACTCTGCACTATTGCGCGCTGCAAATGGCACTTCCAGCTTAGCTGTGCAGAAGAAGAACAACAAGAAGAAGAAATATCTCGAAATATGTCCCTCAGGCCCCTTCCCTTGGGATAAATCTGCAAATATCTCGGAAACCAAGCGAGCTATGGCAAAATGTTAAGAGACCTTATTTGTAGAGAATTAAGTTTCCTACTTTTTATGTTCTACGATATTTTTTGATCAGATGCGTAGTTCTCGAGATATATCAAGATATTTAAAAGTTCCGAAGCCGCACCAACATAATAGAGATACAGAAACACCGTGGCCCCTTTCTTTGCGATAACTCTGCACTATTGCGAGCTGCAAATGCCACTTCCAGCTTAGCTGTGCAGAAGAAGAACAACAAGAAGAAGAAATATCTCGAAATATGTCCGTCAGGCCCCTTCCCTTGAGATAAATCTGCAAATACCTCGGAAACCAAGCGAGCTATGGCAAAATGTTAAGAGACCTTTTTTGTAGAGAATTAAGTTTCCTACTTTTTATGTTCTATGATATTTTTCGATCGGAGGCGTAGTTCTCGAGATATATCAAGATATTTAAAAGTTCCGAAGCCGCACCAACATAATAGAGATACAGAAACACCGTGGCCCCTTTCTTTGAGATAACTCTGCACGATTGCGAGCTGGAAATGCCACTTCCAGTTTAGCTGTGCAGAAGAAGAACAACAAGAAGAAGAAATATCTCGAAATATGTCCATCAGGACCCTTCCCTTGAGATAAATCTGCAAATATCTCGGAAACGAAGCGAGCTATGGCAAAATGTTAAGAGACCTTTTTTATAGAGAATTATGTTCCCTACAATTTATGTTCTATGATATTTTTTGATCAGATGCGTAGTTCTCGAGATATATCAAGATATTTAAAAGTTCCGAAGCCGCACCAACATAATAGAGATACAGAAACACCGTGGCCCCTTTCTTTGCGATAACTCTGCACTATTGCGAGCTGCAAATGCCACTTCCAGCTTAGCTGTGCAGAAGAAGAACAACAAGAAGAAGAAATATCTCGAAGTATGTCCGTCAGGCCCCTTCCCTTGAGATATATCTGCAAATATCTCGGAAACAAAGCGAGCTATGGCAAAATGTTAAGAGACCTTTTTTGTAGAGAATTATGTTTCCTACAATTTATGTTCTATGATATTTTTTGATCAGAAGCGTAGTTTTCGAGATATATCGAGATATTTAAAAGTTCCGAAGCCGCACCAACATAATAGAGATACAGAAACACCGTGGCCCCTTTCTTTCAGATAACTATGCACTATTGCGAGCTGCAAATGCCACTTCCAGCTTAGCTGTGCAGAAGAAGAACAACAAGAAGAAGAAATATCTCGAAATATGTCCGTCAGGCCCCTTCCCTTGAGATATATCTGCCAATATCTCGGAAACAAAGCGAGCTATGGCAAAATGTTAAGAGACCTTTTTTGTAGAGAATTATGTTTCCTACAATTTATGTTCTATGATATTTTTTGATCAGAAGCGTAGTTTTCGAGATATATCGAGATATTTAAAAGTTCCGAAGCCGCACCAACATAATAGAGATACAGAAACACCGTGGCCCCTTTCTTTCAGATAACTATGCACTATTGCGAGCTGCAAATGCCACTTCCAGCTTAGCTGTGCAGAAGAAGAACAACAAGAAGAAGAAATATCTCGAAATATGTCCGTCAGGCCCCTTACCTTGAGATAAATCTGCAAATATCTCGGAAACGAAGAGAGCTATGGCAAAATGTTAAGAGACCTTTTTTGTAGAGAATTAAGTTTCCTACTTTTTATCTTGTATGATATTTTCTGACCAGATTCGTAGTTCTCGAGATATATCAAGATATTTAAAAGTTCCAAAGCCGCACCAACATAATAGAGATACAGAAACACCGTGGCCCCTTTCTTTGCGATAACTCTGCACTATTGCGAGCTGCAAATGCCACTTCCAGCTTAGCTGTGCAGAAGAAGAACAACAAGAAGAAGAAATATCTCGAAATATGTCCGTCAGGCCCCTTCCCTTGAGATATATCTGCAAATATCTCGGAAACGAAGCGAGCTATGGCAAAATGTTAAGAGACCTTTTTTGTAGAGAATTATGTTTCCTACAATTTATGTTCTATGATATTTTTTGATCAGAAGCGTAGTTTTCAAGATATATCGAGATATTTAAAAGTTCCGAAGCCGCACCAACATAATAGAGATACAGAAACACCGTGGCCCCTTTCTTTCAGATAACTATGCACTATTGCGAGCTGCAAATGCCACTTCCAGCTTAGCTGTGCAGAAGAAGAACAACAAGAAGAAGAAATATCTCGAAATATGTCCGTCAGGCCCCTTCCCTTGAGATAAATCGGCAAGTATCTCGGAAACGAAGCGAGCTATGGCAAAATGTTAAGAGACCTTTTTTGTAGACAATTATGTTTCCTACAATTTATGTTCTATGATATTTTTTGATCAGATGCGTAGTTCTCGAGATATATCAAGATATTTAAAAGTTCCGAAGCCGCACCAACATAATAGAGATACAGAAACACCGTGGCCCCTTTCTTTGAGATAACTCTGCACTATTGCGAGCTGCAAATGCCACTTCCAGCTTAGCTGTGCAGAAGAAGAACAACAAGAAGAAGAAATATCTCGAAATATGTCCGTCAGGCCCCTTCCCTTGAGATAAATCTGCAAATATCTCGGAAACGAAGCGAGCTATGGCAAAATGTTAAGAGACCTTATGTGTAGAGAATTAAGTTTCCTACTTTTTATGTTCTATGGTATTTTTTGATCAGATGCGTAGTTCTCGAGATATATCAAGATATTCAAAAGTTCCGAAGCCGCACCAACATAATAGAGATACAGAAACACCGTGGCCCCTTTCTTTGAGATAACTCTGCACTATTGCGAGCTGCAAATGCCACTTCCAGTTAAGCTGTGCAGAAGAAGAACAACAAGAAGAAGAAATATCTCGAAATATGTCCGTCAGGCCCCTTCCCTTGAGATAAATCTGCAAATATCTCGGAAACGAAGAGAGCTATGGCAAAATGATAAGAGACCTTTTTTGTAGAGAATTAAGTTTCCTACTTTTTATGTTCTATGATATTTTTTGATCAGATGCGTAGTTCTCGAGATATATCAAGATATTTAAAAGTTAAGAAGCCGCACCAACATAATAGAGATACAGAAACACCGTGGCCCCTTTCTTTGAGATAACTCTGCACTATTGCGAGCTGCAAATGCCACTTCCAGCTTAGCTGTGCAGAGGAAGAACAACAAGAAGAAGAAATATCTCGAAATATGTCCGTCAGGCCAGTTCCTTTGAGCTGAGTCTGCAAATATCTCGGAAACGAAGCGAGCTATGGCAAAATGTTAAGAGACGTTTTTTGTAGAGAATTATGTTTCCTACAATTTATGTTCTATGATATTTTTTGATCAGAAGCGTAGTTTTCGAGATATATCGAGATATTTAAAAGTTCCGAAGCCGCACCAACATAATAGAGATACAGAAACACCGTGGCCCCTTTCTTTGAGATAACTCTGCACTAGTGCGAGCCGCAAATGCCACTTCCAGCTTAGCTGTGCAGAACAAGAACAACAAGAAGAAGAAATATCTCGAAATATGTCCGTCAGGCCCCTTCCCTTGAGATAAATCTGCAAATATCTCGGAAACGAAGCGAGCTATTGCAAAATGTTAAGAGACCTTTTTTGTAGAGAATTGAGTTTCCTACTTTTTATGTTCTATGATATTTTTTGATCAGATGCGTAGTTCTCGAGATATATCAAGATATTTAAAAGTTAAGAAGCCGCACCAACATAATAGAGATACAGAAACACCGTGGCCCCTTTCTTTGAGATAACTCTGCACTATTGCGAGCTGCAAATGCCACTTACAGCTTAGCTGTGCAGAAGAAGAACAACAAGAAGAAGAAATATCACGAAATATGTCCGTTAGGCCCCTTCCCTTGAGATAAATCTGCAAATATCTCGGAAACGAAGCGAGCTATGGCAAAATGTTAAGAGACCTTTTTTGTAGCGAATTAAGTTTCCTACTTTTTATGTTCTATGATATTTTCTGATCAGACGCGTAGTTCTCGAGATATATCAAGATATTTAAAAGTTCCGAAGCCGCACCAACATAATAGAGATACAGAAACACCGTGGCCCCTTTCTTTGAGATATCTCTGCACTATTGCGAGCTGCAAATGCCACTTCCAGCTTAGCTGCGCAGAAGAAGAACAACAAGAAGAAGAAATATCTCGAAATATGTCCGTCAGGCCACTTCCCTTGAGATAAATCTGCAAATATCTCGGAAACGAAGCGAGCTATGGCAAAATGTTAAGAGACGTTTTTTGTAGAGAATTATGTTTCCTACAATTTATGTTCTATGATATTTTTTGATCAGAAGCGTAGTTTTCGAGATATATCGAGATATCTAAAAGTTCCGAAGCCGCACCAACATAATAGAGATACAGAAACACCGTGGCCCCTTTCTTTGAGATAACTCTGCACTAGTGCGAGCCGCAAATGCCACTTCCAGCTTAGCTGTGCAGAAGAAGAGCAACAAGAAGAAGAAATATCTCGAAATATGTCCGACAGGCCCCTTCCCTTGAGATAAATCTGCAAATATCTCGGAAACGAAGCGAGCTATGGCGAAATGTTAAGAGACCTTTTTTGTAGAGAATTAAGTTTCCTACTTTTTATCTTCTATGATATTTTTTGATCAGATGCGTAGTTCTCGAGATAGATCAAGATACTTAAAAGTTCCGAAGCCGCACCAACATAATAGAGATACAGATACACCGTGGCCCCTTTCTTTGAGATAACTCTGCACTAGTGCGAGCCGCAAATGCCACTTCCAGCTTAGCTGTGCAGAAGAAGAGCAACAAGAAGAAGAAATATCTCGAAATATGTCCGTCAGGTCCCTTCCCTTGAGATAAATCTGCAAATATCTCGGAAACGAAGCGAGCTATGGCAAAATGTTAAGAGACCTTTTTTGTAGAGAATTAGGTTTCCTACTTTTTATGTTCTATGATATTTTTTGGTCAGATGCGTAGTTCTCGAGATATATCATGATATTTAAAAGTTCCGAAGCCGCACCAACATAATAGAGATACAGAAACACCGTGGCCCCTTTCTTTCAGATAACTCTGCACTAGTGCGAGCCGCAAATGCCACTTCCAGCTTAGCTGTGCAGAAGAAGAGCAACAAGAAGAAGAAATATCTCGAAATATGTCCGACAGGCCCCTTCCCTTGAGATAAATCTGCAAATATCTCGGAAACGAAGCGAGCTATGGCGAAATGTTAAGAGACCTTTTTTGTAGAGAATTAAGTTTCCTACTTTTTATCTTCTATGATATTTTTTGGTCAGATGCGTAGTTCTCGAGATAGATCAAGATACTTAAAAGTTCCGAAGCCGCACCAACATAATAGAGATACAGAAACACCGTGGCCCCTTTCTTTGGGATAACTCTGCACTATTGCGAGCTGCAAATGCCACTTCCAGCTTAGCTGTGCTGAAGAAGAACAACAAGAAGAAGAAATATCTCGAAATATGTCCGTCAGGCCCCTCCCCTTGAGATATATCTGCAAATATCTCGGAAACGGACCGAGCTATGGCAAAATGTTAAGAGACCGTTTTTGTAGAGAATTATGTTTCCTACTTTTTATGTTCTATGATATTTTTTGATCAGACGCGTAGTTCTCGAGATATATCAAGATATTTAAAAGTTCCGAAGCCGCACCAACATAATAGAGATACAGAAACACCGTGGCCCCTTTCTTTGAGATAACTCTGCACTAGTGCGAGCCGCAAATGCCACTTCCAGCTTAGCTGTGCAGAAGAAGAACAACAAGAAGAAGAAATATCTCGAAATATGTCCGTCAGGCCCCTTCCCTTGAGATAAATCTGCAAATATCTCGGAAACGAAGCGAGCTATGGCAAAATGTTAAGAGACCTTTTTTGTAGAGAATTAGGTTTCCTACTTTTTATGTTCTATGCTATTTTTTGATCAGATGCGTAGTTCTCGAGATATATCAAGATATTTAAAAGTTCCGAAGCCGCACCAACATAATAGGGATACAGAAACACCGTGGCCCCTTTCTTTGAGATAACTCTGCACTAGTGCGAGCCGCAAATGCCACTTCCAGCTTAGCTGTGCAGAAGAAGAGCAACAAGAAGAAGAAATATCTCGAAATATGTCCGACAGGCCCCTTCCCTTGAGATAAATCTGCAAATATCTAGGAAACGAAGCGAGCTATGGCAAAATGTTAAGAGACCTTTTTTGTAGAGAATTATGTTTCCTACAATTTATGTTCTGTGATATTTTTTGATCAGAAGCGTAGTTTTCGAGATATATCGAGATATTTAAAAGTTCCGAAGCCGCACCAACATAATAGAGATACAGAAACATCGTGGCCCCTTTCTTTGGGATAACTCTGCACTATTGCGAGCTGGAAATGCCACTTCCAGTTTAGCTGTGCAGAAGAAGAACAACAAGAAGAAGAAATATCTCGAAATATATCCGTCAGGACCCTTCCCTTGAGATAAATCTGCAAATATCTCGGAAACGAAGCGAGCTATTGCAAAACGTTAAGAGACCTTTTTTGTAGAGAATTAAGTTTCCTACTTTTTATGTTGTATGATATTTTTTATCAGAAGCGTAGTTTTCGAGATATATCGAGATATTTAAAAGTTCCGAAGCCGCACCAACATAATAGAGATACAGAAACACCGTGGCCCCTTTCTTTGGGATAACTCTGCACTGTTGCGAGCTGCAAATGCCACTTCCAGCTTAGCTGTGCAGAAGAAGAACAACAAGAAGAAGAAATATCTCGAAATATGTCCGTCAGGCCACTTCCCTTGAGATAAATCTGCAAATATCTCGGAAACGAAGCGAGCTATGGCAAAATGTTAAGAGACCTTTTTTGTAGAGAATTAAGTTTCCTACTTTTTATGTTCGATGATATTTTTTGATCAGATGCGTAGTTCTCGAGATATATCAAGATATTTAAAAGTTCCGAAGCTGCACCAACATAATAGAGGTACAGAAACACCGTGGCCTCTTTCTTTGAGATAACTCTGCACTATTGCGAGCTGCAAATGCCACTTCGAGCTTAGCTGTGCAGAAGAAGAACAACAAGAAGAAGAAATATCTCGAAATATGTCCGTCAGACCCCTTCCCTTGAGATGAATCTGCAAATATCTCGGAAACGAAGCGAGCTATGGCAAAATGTTAAGAGACCTTTTTTGTAGAGAATTAAGTTTCCTACTTTTTATGTTCTATGATATTTTTTGATCAGATGCGTAGTTCTCGAGATATATCAAGATATTTAAAAGTTCCGAAGCCGCACCAACATAATAGAGATACAGAAACACCGTGGCCCCTTTCTTTGAGATAACTCTGCACTAGTGCGAGCCGCAAATGCCACTTCCAGCTTAGCTGTGCAGAACAAGAACAACAAGAAGAAGAAATATCTCGAAATATGTCCGTCAGGCCCCTTCCCTTGAGATAAATATGCAAATATCTCGGAAACGAAGCGAGCTATGGCAAAATGTTAAGAGACCTTTTTTGTAGAGAATTAAGTTTCCTACTTTTTATGTTCTATGATATTTTTTGATCAGATGCGTAGTTCTCGAGATATATCAAGATATTTAAAAGTTCCGAAGCCGCACCAACATAATAGAGATACAGAAACACCGTGGCCCCTTTCTTTGAGATAACTCTGCACTATTGCGAGCTGCAAATGCCACTTCCAGCTTAGCTGTGCAGAGGAAGAACAACAAGAAGAAGAAATATCTCGAAATATGTCCGTCAGGCCAGTTCCTTTGAGCTGAATCTGCAAATATCTCGGAAACGAAGCGAGCTATGGCAAAATGTTAAGAGACGTTTTTTGTAGAGAATTATGTTTCCTACAATTTATGTTCTAGGATATTTTTTGATCAGAAGCGTAGTTTTCGAGATATATCGAGATATTTAAAAGTTCCGAAGACGCACCAACATAATAGAGATACAGAAACACCGTGGCCCCTTTCTTTGAGATAACTGTGCACCAGTGCGAGCCGCAAATGCCACTTCCAGCTTAGCTGTGCAGAAGAAGAACAACAAGAAGAAGAAATATCTCGAAATATGTCCGTCAGGCCCCTTCCCTTGAGATATATCTGCAAATATCTCGGAAACGAAGCGAGCTATGGCAAAATGTTAAGAGACCGTTTTTGTAGAGAATTATGTTTCCTACTTTTTATGTTCTATGATATTTTTTGATCAGACGCGTAGTTCTCGAGATATATCAAGATATTTAAAAGTTCCGAAGCCGCACCAACATAATAGAGATACAGAAACACCGTGGCCCCTTTCTTTGAGATAACTCTGCACTATTGCGAGCTGCAAATGCCACTTCCAGCTTAGCTGTGCAGAAGAAGAACAACAAGAAGAAGAAATATCTCGAAATATGTCCGTCAGGCCCCTTCCCTTGAGATAAATCTGCAAATATCTCGGAAACGAAGAGGGCTATGGCAAAATGTTAAGAGACCTTTTTTGTAGAGAATTAAGTTTCCTACTTTTCATGTTCTATGATATTTTTTGATCAGATGCGTAGTTCTCGAGATATATCAAGATATTTAAAAGTTCCGAAGCCGCACCAACATAATAGAGATACAGAAACACCGTGGCCCCTTTCTTTGAGATAACTCTGCACTAGTGCGAGCCGCAAATGCCACTTCCAGCTTAGCTGTGCAGAAGAAGAGCAACAAGAAGAAGAAATATCTCGAAATATGTCCGACAGGCCCCTTCCCTTGAGATAAATCTGCAAATATCTCGGAAACGAAGCGAGCTATGGCAAAATGTTAAGAGACCTTTTTTGTAGAGAATTATGTTTCCTACAATTTATGTTCTATGATATTTTTTGATCAGAAGCGTAGTTTTCGAGATATATCGAGATATTTAAAAGTTCCGAAGCCGCACCAACATAATAGAGATACCGAAACATCGTGGCCCCTTTCTTTGGGATAACTCTGCACTATTGCGAGCTGGAAATGCCACTTCCAGTTTAGCTGTGCAGAAGAAGAACAACAAGAAGAAGAAATATCTCGAAATATATCCGTCAGGACCCTTCCCTTGAGATAAATCTGCAAATATCTCGGAAACGAAGCGAGCTATTGCAAAACGTTAAGAGACCTTTTTTGTAGAGAATTATGTTTCCTACTTTTTATGTTGTATGATATTTTTTATCAGAAGCGTAGTTTTCGAGATATATCGAGATATTTAAAAGTTCCGAAGCCGCACCAACATAATAGAGATACAGAAACACCGTGGCCCCTTTCTTTGGGATAACTCTGCACTATTGCGAGCTGCAAATGCCACTTCCAGCTTAGCTGTGCAGAAGAAGAACAACAAGAAGAAGAAATATCTCGAAATATGTCCGTCAGGCCAGTTCCTTTGAGCTGAATCTGCAAATGTCTCGGAAACGAAGCGAGCTATGGCAAAATGTTAAGAGACGTTTTTTGTAGAGAATTATGTTTCCTACAATTTATGTTCTAGCATATTTTTTGATCAGATGCGCAGTTCTCGAGATATATCAAGATATTTAAAAGTTCCGAAGCTGCACCAACATAATAGAGGTACTGAAACACCGTGGCCTCTTTCTTTGAGATAACTCTGCACTATTGCGAGCTGCAAATGCCACTTCGAGCTTAGCTGTGCAGAAGAAGAACAACAAGAAGAAGAAATATCTCGAAATATGTCCGTCAGACCCCTTCCCTTGAGATGAATCTGCAAATATCTCGGAAACGAAGCGAGCTATGGCAAAATGTTAAGAGACCTTTTTTGTAGAGAATTAAGTTTCCTACTTTTTATGTTCTATGATATTTTTTGATCAGATGCGTAGTTCTCGAGATATATCAAGATATTTAAAAGTTCCGAAGCCGCACCAACATAATAGAGATACAGAAACACCGTGGCCCCTTTCTTTGAGATAACTCTGCACTAGTGCGAGCCGCAAATGCCACTTCCAGCTTAGCTGTGCAGAAGAAGAACAACAAGAAGAAGAAATATCTCGAAATATGTCCGTCAGGCCCCTTCCCTTGAGATAAATCTGCAAATATCTCGGAAACGAAGCGAGCTATGGCAAAATGTTAAGAGACCTTTTTTGTAGAGAATTAAGTTTCCTACTTTTTATGTTCTATGATATTTTTTGATCAGATGCGTAGTTCTCGAGATATATCAAGATATTTAAAAGTTCCGAAGCCGCACCAACATAATAGAGATACAGAAACACCGTGGCCCCTTTCTTTGAGATAACTCTGCACTAGTGCGAGCCGCAAATGCCACTTCCAGCTTAGCTGTGCAGAAGAAGAGCAACAAGAAGAAGAAATATCTCGAAATATGTCCGACAGGCCCCTTCCCTTGAGATAAATCTGCAAATATCTCGGAAACGAAGCGAGCTATGGCAAAATGTTAAGAGACCTTTTTTGTAGAGAATTATGTTTCCTACAATTTATGTTCTATGATATTTTTTGATCAGAAGCGTAGTTTTCGAGATATATCGAGATATTTAAAAGTTCCGAAGCCGCACCAACATAATAGAGATACCGAAACATCGTGGCCCCTTTCTTTGGGATAACTCTGCACTATTGCGAGCTGGAAATGCCACTTCCAGTTTAGCTGTGCAGAAGAAGAACAACAAGAAGAAGAAATATCTCGAAATATATCCGTCAGGACCCTTCCCTTGAGATAAATCTGCAAATATCTCGGAAACGAAGCGAGCTATTGCAAAACGTTAAGAGACCTTTTTTGTAGAGAATTATGTTTCCTACTTTTTATGTTGTATGATATTTTTTATCAGAAGCGTAGTTTTCGAGATATATCGAGATATTTAAAAGTTCCGAAGCCGCACCAACATAATAGAGATACAGAAACACCGTGGCCCCTTTCTTTGGGATAACTCTGCACTATTGCGAGCTGCAAATGCCACTTCCAGCTTAGCTGTGCAGAAGAAGAACAACAAGAAGAAGAAATATCTCGAAATATGTCCGTCAGGCCAGTTCCTTTGAGCTGAATCTGCAAATGTCTCGGAAACGAAGCGAGCTATGGCAAAATGTTAAGAGACGTTTTTTGTAGAGAATTATGTTTCCTACAATTTATGTTCTAGCATATTTTTTGATCAGATGCGCAGTTCTCGAGATATATCAAGATATTTAAAAGTTCCGAAGCTGCACCAACATAATAGAGGTACTGAAACACCGTGGCCTCTTTCTTTGAGATAACTCTGCACTATTGCGAGCTGCAAATGCCACTTCGAGCTTAGCTGTGCAGAAGAAGAACAACAAGAAGAAGAAATATCTCGAAATATGTCCGTCAGACCCCTTCCCTTGAGATGAATCTGCAAATATCTCGGAAACGAAGCGAGCTATGGCAAAATGTTAAGAGACCTTTTTTGTAGAGAATTAAGTTTCCTACTTTTTATGTTCTATGATATTTTTTGATCAGATGCGTAGTTCTCGAGATATATCAAGATATTTAAAAGTTCCGAAGCCGCACCAACATAATAGAGATACAGAAACACCGTGGCCCCTTTCTTTGAGATAACTCTGCACTAGTGCGAGCCGCAAATGCCACTTCCAGCTTAGCTGTGCAGAAGAAGAACAACAAGAAGAAGAAATATCTCGAAATATGTCCGTCAGGCCCCTTCCCTTGAGATAAATATGCAAATATCTCGGAAACGAAGCGAGCTATGGCAAAATGTTAAGAGACCTTTTTTGTAGAGAATTAAGTTTCCTACTTTTTATGTTCTATGATATTTTTTGATCAGATGCGTAGTTCTCGAGATATATCAAGATATTTAAAAGTTCCGAAGCCGCACCAACATAATAGAGATACAGAAACACCGTGGCCCCTTTCTTTGAGATAACTCTGCACTAGTGCGAGCCGCAAATGCCACTTCCAGCTTAGCTGTGCAGAAGAAGAACAACAAGAAGAAGAAATATCTCGAAATATGTCCGTCAGGCCCCTTCCCTTGAGATAAATCTGCAAATATCTCGGAAACGAAGCGAGCTATGGCAGAATGTTAAGAGACCTTTTTTGTAGAGAATTAAGTTTCCTACTTTTTATGTTCTATGATATTTTTTGATCAGATGCGTAGTTCTCGAGATATATCAAGATATTTAAAAGTTCCGAAGCCGCACCAACATAATAGGGATACAGAAACACCGTGGCCCCTTTCTTTGAGATAACTCTGCACTAGTGCGAGCCGCAAATGCCACCTCCAGCTTAGCTGTGCAGAAGAAGAACAACAAGAAGAAGAAATATCTCGAAATATGTCCGTCAGGCCCCTTCCCTTGAGATAAATCTGCAAATATCTCGGAAACGAAGCGAGCTATGGCAAAACGTTAAGAGACCTTTTTTGTAGAGAATTATGTTTCCTACAATTTATGTTCTATGATATTTTTTGATCAGAAGCGTAGTTTTCGAGATATATCGAGATATTTAAAAGTTCCGAAGCCGCACCAACATAATAGAGATACAGAAACACCGTGGCCCCTTTCTTTGAGATAACTCTGCACTATTGCGAGCTGTAAATGCCACTTCCAGCTTAGCTGTGCAGAAGAAGAACAACAAGAAGAAGAAATATCTCGAAATATGTCCGTCAGGCCCCTTCCCTTGAGATATATCTGCAAATATCTCGGAAACGAAGCGAGCTATGGCAAAATGTTAAGAGACCTTTTTTGTAGAGAATTAAGTTTCCTACTTTTCAGGTTCTATGATATTTTTTGATCAGATGCGTAGTTCTCGAGATATATCAAGATATTTAAAAGTTCCGAAGCCGCACCAACATAATAGAGATACAGAAACACCGTGGCCCCTTTCTTTGAGATAACTCTGCACTATTGCGAGCTGTAAATGCCACTTCCAGCTTAGCTGTGCAGAAGAAGAACAACAAGAAGAAGAAATATCTCGAAATATGTCCGTCAGGCCCCTTCCCTTGAGATATATCTGCAAATATCTCGGAAACGAAGCGAGCTATGGCAAAATGTTAAGAGACCTTTTTTGTAGAGAATTATGTTTCCTACAATTTATGTTCTATGATATTTTTTGATCAGAAGCGTAGTTTTCGAGATATATCGAGATATTTAAAAGTTCCGAAGCCGCACCAACATAATAGAGATACAGAAACACCGTGGCCCCTTTCTTTGAGATAACTCTGCACTAGTGCGAGCCGCAAATGCCACTTCCAGCTTAGCTGTGCAGAAGAAGAACAACAAGAAGAAGAAATATCTCGAAATATGTCCGTCAGGCCCCTTCCCTTGAGATAAATCTGCAAATATCTCGGAAACGAAGCGAGCTATGGCAAAATGTTAAGAGACCTTTTTTGTAGAGAATTAAGTTTCCTACTTTTTATGTTCTATGATATTTTTTGATCAGATGCGTAGTTCTCGAGATATATCAAGATATTTAAAAGTTCCGAAGCCGCACCAACATAATAGGGATACAGAAACACCGTGGCCCCTTTCTTTGAGATAACTCTGCACTAGTGCGAGCCGCAAATGCCACTTCCAGCTTAGCTGTGCAGAAGAAGAACAACAAGAAGAAGAAATATCTCGAAATATGTCCGTCAGGCCCCTTCCCTTGAGATAAATCTGCAAATATCTCGGAAACGAAGCGAGCTATGGCAAAACGTTAAGAGACCTTTTTTGTAGAGAATTATGTTTCCTACAATTTATGTTCTATGATATTTTTTGATCAGAAGCGTAGTTTTCGAGATATATCGAGATATTTAAAAGTTCCGAAGCTGCACCAACATAATAGAGATACAGAAACACCGTGGCCCCTTTCTTTGAGATAACTCTGCACTATTGCGAGCTGCAAATGCCACTTCCAGCTTAGCTGTGCAGAGGAAGAACAACAAGAAGAAGAAATATCTCGAAATATGTCCGTCAGGCCAGTTCCTTTGAGCTGAATCTGCAAATATCTCGGAAACGAAGCGACCTATGGCAAAATGTTAAGAGACGTTTTTTGTAGAGAATTATGTTTCCTACAATTTATGTTCTATGATATTTTTTGATCAGAAGCGTAGTTTTCGAGATATATCGAGATATTTAAAAGTTCCGAAGACGCACCAACATAATAGAGATACAGAAACACCGTGGCCCCTTTCTTTGAGATAACTGTGCACTAGTGCGAGCCGCAAATGCCACTTCCAGCTTAGCTGTGCAGAAGAAGAACAACAAGAAGAAGAAATATCTCGAAATATGTCCGTCAGGCCCCTTCCCTTGAGATATATCTGCAAATATCTCGGAAACGGAGCGAGCTGTGGCAAAATGTTAAGAGACCTTTTTTGTAGAGAATTATGTTTCCTACTTTTTATCTTCTATGATATTTTTTGATCAGATGCGTAGTTCTCGAGATATATCAAGATATTTAAAAGTTCCGAAGCCGCACCAACATAATAGGGATACAGAAACACCGTGGCCCCTTTATTTGAGATAACTCTGCACTAGTGCGAGCCGCAAATGCCACTTCCAGCTTAGCTGTGCAGAAGAAGAACAACAAGAAGAAGAAATATCTCGAAATATGTCCGTCAGGCCCCTTCCCTTGAGATAAATCTGCAAATATCTCGGAAACGAAGCGAGCTATGGCAAAACGTTAAGAGACCTTTTTTGTAGAGAATTATGTTTCCTACAATTTATGTTCTATGATATTTTTTGATCAGAAGCGTAGTTTTCGAGATATATCGAGATATTTAAAAGTTCCGAAGCTGCACCAACATAATAGAGATACAGAAACACCGTGGCCCCTTTCTTTGAGATAACTCTGCACTATTGCGAGCTGCAAATGCCACTTCCAGCTTAGCTGTGCAGAGGAAGAACAACAAGAAGAAGAAATATCTCGAAATATGTCCGTCAGGCCAGTTCCTTTGAGCTGAATCTGCAAATATCTCGGAAACGAAGCGACCTATGGCAAAATGTTAAGAGACGTTTTTTGTAGAGAATTATGTTTCCTACAATTTATGTTCTATGATATTTTTTGATCAGAAGCGTAGTTTTCGAGATATATCGAGATATTTAAAAGTTCCGAAGACGCACCAACATAATAGAGATACAGAAACACCGTGGCCCCTTTCTTTGAGATAACTGTGCACTAGTGCGAGCCGCAAATGCCACTTCCAGCTTAGCTGTGCAGAAGAAGAACAACAAGAAGAAGAAATATCTCGAAATATGTCCGTCAGGCCCCTTCCCTTGAGATATATCTGCAAATATCTCGGAAACGGAGCGAGCTGTGGCAAAATGTTAAGAGACCTTTTTTGTAGAGAATTATGTTTCCTACTTTTTATCTTCTATGATATTTTTTGATCAGATGCGTAGTTCTCGAGATATATCAAGATATTTAAAAGTTCCGAAGCCGCACCAACATAATAGAGATACAGAAACACCGTGGCCCCTCTCTTTGAGATAACTCTGCACTATTGCGAGCTGCAAATGCCACTTCCAGCTTAGCTGTGC
Organism: Osmia lignaria lignaria; assembly: GCF_051020975.1. Classification (NCBI taxonomy): domain Eukaryota; kingdom Metazoa; phylum Arthropoda; class Insecta; order Hymenoptera; family Megachilidae; genus Osmia; species Osmia lignaria. Next base: position 7,171,471 of record NW_027478165.1, read on the forward strand.
AGAAGAAGAACAACAAGAAGAAGAAATATCTCGAAATATGTCCGTCAGGCCCCTTCCCTTGAGATAAATCTGCAAATATCTCGGAAACGAAGCGAGCTATGGCAAAATGTTAAGAGACCTTTTTTGTAGAGAATTAAGTTTCCTACTTTTTATGTTCTATGATATTTTTTGATCAGATGCGTAGTTCTCGAGATATATCAAGATATTTAAAAGTTCCGAAGCCGCACCAACATAATAGAGATACAGAAACGCCGTGGCCCCTTTCTTTGAGATAACTCTGCACTATTGCGAGCTGCAAATGCCACTTCCAGCTTAGCTGTGCAGAGGAAGAACAACAAGAAGAAGAAATATCTCGAAATATGTCCGTCAGGCCAGTTCCTTTGAGATGAATCTGCAAATATCTCGGAAACGAAGCGAGCTATGGCAAAATGTTAAGAGACGTTTTTTATAGAGAATTATGTTTCCTACAATTTATGTTCTATGATATTTTTTGATCAGAAGCGTAGTTTTCGAGATACATCGAGATATTTAAAAGTTCCGAAGCCGCACCAACATAATAGAGATACAGAAACACCGTGGCCCCTTTCTTTGAGATAACTCTGCACTAGTGCGAGCCGCAAATGCCACTTCCAGCTTAGCTGTGCAGAAGAAGAACAACAAGAAGAAGAAATATCTCGAAATATGTCCGTCAGGCCCCTTCCCTTGAGATAAATCTGCAAATATCTCGGAAACGAAGAGAGCTATGGCAAAATGTTAAGAGACGTTTTTTATAGAGAATTATGTTTCCTACAATTTATGTTCTATGATATTTTTTGATCAGATGCGTAGTTCTCGAGATATATCAAGATATTTAAAAGTTCCGAAGCCGCACCAACATAATAGAGATACAGAAACGCCGTGGCCCCTTTCTTTGAGATAATTCTGCACTATTGCGAGCTGCAAATGCCACTTCCAGCTTAGCTGTGCAGAAGAAGAACAACAAGAAGAAGAAATATCTCGAAATATGTCCGTCAGGCCCCTTCCCTTGAGATATATCTGCAAATATCTCGGAAACGAAGCTAGCTATGGCAAAATGTTAAGACACCTTTTTTGTAGAGAATTACGTTTCCTACAATTTATGTTCTATGATATTTTTTGATCAGAAGCGTAGTTTTCGAGATATATCGAGATATTTAAAAGTTCCGAAGCCGCACCAACATAATAGGGATACAGAAACACCGTGGCCCCTTTCTTTGAGATAACTCTGCACTAGTGCGAGCCGCAAATGCCACTTCCAGCTTAGCTGTGCAGAAGAAGAACAACAAGAAGAAGAAATATCTCGAAATATGTCCGTCAGGCCCCTTCCCTTGAGATAAATCTGCAAATATCTCGGAAACGAAGCGAGCTATGGCAAAATGTTAAGAGACCTTTTTTGTAGAGAATTAAGTTTCCTACTTTTTATCTTGTATGATATTTTTTGATCAGATGCGTAGTTCTCGAGATATATCAAGATATTTAAAAGTTCCGAAGCCGCACCAACATAATAGAGATACAGAAACACCGTGGCCCCTTTCGTTGAGATAACTCTGCACTAGTGCGAGCCGCAAATGCCACTTCCAGCTTAGATGTGCAGAAGAAGAACAACAAGAAGAAGAAATATCTCGAAATATGTCCGTCAGGCCCCTTCCCTTGAGATAAATCTGCACATATCTCGGAAACGAAGCGAGCTATGGCTAAATGTTAAGAGACCTTTTTTGTAGAGAATTAAGTTTCCTACTTTTTATGTTCTATGATATTTTTTGATCAGATGCGTTGTTCTCGAGATATATCAAGTTATTTAAAAGTTCCGAAGCCGCACCAACATAATAGAGATACAGAAACACCGTGGCCCCTTTCTTTGAGATAACTCTGCACTATTGCGAGCTGCAAATGCCACTTCCAGCTTAGCTGTGCAGAGGAAGAACAACAAGAAGAAGAAATATCTCGAAATATGTCCGTCAGGCCAGTTCCTTTGAGCTGAATCTGCAAATATCTCGGAAACGAAGCGAGCTATGGCAAAATGTTAAGAGACGTTTTTTGTAGAGAATTATGTTTCCTACAATTTATGTTCTATGATATTTTTTGATCAGAAGCGTAGTTTTCGAGATATATCGAGATATTTAAAAGTTCCGAAGACGCACCAACATAATAGAGATACAGAAACACCGTGGCCCCTTTCTTTGAGATAACTGTGCACTAGTGCGAGCTGCAAATGCCACTTCCAGCTTAGCTGTGCAGAAGAAGAACAACAAGAAGAAGAAATATCTCGAAATATGTCCGTCAGGCCCCTTCCCTTGAGATATATCTGCAAATATCTCGGAAACGAAGCGAGCTATGGCAAAATGTTAAGAGACCTTTTTTGTAGAGAATTATGTTTCCTACAATTTATGTTGTATGATATTTTTTGATCAGAAGCGTAGTTTTCGAGATACATCGAGATATTTAAAAGTTCCGAAGCCGCACCAACATAATAGAGATACAGAAACACCGTGGCCCCTTTCTTTGAGATAACTCTGCACTAGTGCGAGCCGCAAATGCCACTTCCAGCTTAGCTGTGCAGAAGAAGAACAACAAGAAGAAGAAATATCTCGAAATATGTCCGTCAGGCCCCTTCCCTTGAGATAAATCTGCAAATATCTCGGAAACGAAGCGAGCTATGGCAAAATGTTAAGAGACCTTTTTTGTAGAGAATTAAGTTTCCTACTTTTCATGTTCTATGATATTTTTTGATCAGATGCGTAGTTCTCCAGATATATCAAGATATTTAAAAGTTCCGAAGCACCACCAACATAATAGAGATACAGAAACACCGTGGCCCCTTTCTTTGAGATAACTCTGCACTATTGCGACCTGCAAATGCCACTTCCAGCTCAGCTGTGCAGAGGAAGAACAACAAGAAGAAGAAATATCTCGAAATATGTCCGTCAGGCCCCTTCCCTTGAGATATATCTGCAAATATCTCGGAAACAAAGCGAGCTATGGCAAAATGTTAAGAGACCTTTTTTGTAGAGAATTATGCTTCCTACAATTTATGTTCTATGATATTTTTTGATCAGAAGCGTAGTTTTCGAGGTATATCGAGATATTTAAAAGTTCCGAAGCCGCACCAACATAATAGAGATACAGAAGCACCGTGGCCCCTTTCGTTGAGATAACTCTGCACTATTGCGAGCTGCAAATGCCACTTCCAGCTTAGCTGTGCAGAGGAAGAACAACAAGAAGAAGAAATATCTCGAAATATGTCCGTCAGGCCAGTTCCTTTGAGCTGAATCTGCAAATATCTCGGAAACGAAGCGAGCTATGGCAAAATGTTAACAGACGTTTTTTGTAGAGAATTATGTTTCCTACAATTTATGTTCTATGATATTTTTTGATCAGAAGCGTAGTTTTCGAGATATATCGAGATATTTAAAAGTTCCGAAGACGCACCAACATAATAGAGATACAGAAACACCGTGGCCCCTTTCTTTGAGATAACTCTGCACTAGTGCGAGCCGCAAATGCCACTTCCAGCTTAGCTGTGCAGAAGAAGAACAACAAGAAGAAGAAATATCTCGCAATATGTCCGTCAGGCCCCTTCCCTTGAGATATATCTGCAAATATCTCGGAAACGAAGAGAGCTATGGCAAAATGTTAAGAGACCTTTTTTGTAGAGAATTAAGTTTCCTACTTTTCATGTTCTATGATATTTTGTGATCGGATGCGTAGTTCTCGAGATATATCAAGATATTTAAAAGTTCCGAAGCCGCACCAACATAATAGAGATACAGAAACACCGTGGCCCCTTTCTTTGAGATAACTCTGCACTATTGCGAGCTGCAAATGCCACTTCCAGCTTAGCTGTGCAGAAGAAGAACAACTAGAAGAAGAAATATCTCGAAATATGTCCGTCAGGCCCCTTCCCTTGAGATATATCTGCAAATATCTCGGAAACGAAGAGAGCTACGGCAAAATGTTAAGAGACCTTTTTTGTAGAGAATTAAGTTTCCTACTTTTCATGTTCTATGATATTTTTTGATCAGATGCGTAGTTCTCGAGATATATCAAGATATTTAAAAGTTCCGAAGCCGCACCAACGTAATAGAGATACAGAAACACCGTGGCCCCTTTCTTTGAGATAACTCTGCACTATTGCGAGCTGTAAATGCCACTTCCAGCTTAGCTGTGCAGAAGAAGAACAACAAGAAGAAGAAATATCTCGAAATATGTCCATCAGGACCCTTCCCTTGAGATAAATCTGCAGATATCTCGGAAACGAAATGAGCTATGGCAAAATGTTAAGAGACCTTTTTTGTAGAGAATTATGTTTCCTACAATTTATGTTCTATGATATTTTTTGATCAGAAGCGTAGTTTTCGAGATATATCGAGATATGTAAAAGTTCCGAAGCCGCACCAACATAATAGAGATACAGAAACACCGTGGCCCCTTTCTTTGGGATAACTCTGCACTCTTGCGAGCTGCAAATGCCACTTCCTGCTTAGCTGTGCAGAAGAAGAACAACAAGAAGAAGAAATATCTCGAAATATGTCCGTCAGGCCACTTCCCTTGAGATAAATCTGCAAATATCTCGGAAACGAAGCGAGCTATGGCAAAATGTTAAGAGACCTTTTTTGTAGAGAATTAAGTTTCCTACTTTTTATGTTCGATGATATTTTTTGATCAGATGCGTAGTTCTCGAGATATATCAAGATATTTAAAAGTTCCGAAGCTGCACCAACATAATAGAGGTACAGAAACACCGTGGCCTCTTTCTTTGAGATAACTCTGCACTATTGCGAGCTGCAAATGCCACTTCGAGCTTAGCTGTGCAGAAGAAGAACAACAAGAAGAAGAAATATCTCGAAATATGTCCGTCAGGCCCCTTCCCTTGAGATATATCTGCAAATATCTCGGAAACGAAGAGAGCTATGGCAAAATGTTAAGAGACCTTTTTTGTAGAGAATTAAGTTTCCTACTTTTCATGTTCTATGATATTTTTTGATCAGATGCGTAGTTCTCGAGATATATCAAGATATTTAAAAGTTCCGAAGCACCACCAACATAATAGAGATACAGAAACACCGTGGCCCCTTTCTTTGAGATAACTCTGCACTATTGCGAGCTGTAAATGCCACTTCCAGCTTAGCTGTGCAGAAGAAGAACAACAAGAAGAAGAAATATCTCGAAATATGTCCGTCAGGCCCCTCCCCTTGAGATAAATATGCAAATATCTCGGAAACGAAGCGAGCTATGGCAAAATGTTAAGAGACCTTTTTTGTAGAGAATTAAGTTTCCTACTTTTTATGTTCTATGATATTTTTTGATCAGATGCGTAGTTCTCGAGATATATCAAGATATTTAAAAGTTCCGAAGCCGCACCAACATAATAGAGATACAGAAACACCGTGGCCCCTTTCTTTGAGATAACTGTGCACTATTGCGAGCTGCAAATGCCACTTCCAGCTTAGCTGTGCAGAGGAAGCACAACAAGAAGAAGAAATATCTCGAAATATGTCCGTCAGGCCAGTTCCTTTGAGCTGAATCTGCAAATATCTCGGAAACGAAACGAGCTATGGCAAAATGTTAAGAGACGTTTTTTGTAGAGAATTATGTTTCCTACAATTTATGTTCTATGATATTTTTTGATCAGAAGCGTAGTTTTCGAGATATATCGAGATATTTAAAAGTTCCGAAGACGCACCAACATAATAGAGATACAGAAACACCGTGGCCCCTTTCTTTGAGATAACTCTGCACTAGTGCGAGCCGCAAATGCCACTTCCAGCTTAGCTGTGCAGAAGAAGAACAACAAGAAGAAGAAATATCTCGAAATATGTCCGTCGGGCCCCTTCCCTTGAGATATATCTGCAAATATCTCGGAAACGAAGAGAGCTATGGCAAAATGTTAAGCGACCTTTTTTGTAGAGAATTAAGTTTCCTACTTTTTATGTTCTATGATATTTTTTGATCAGATGCGTAGTTCTCGAGATATATCAAGATATTTAAAAGTTCCGAAGCCGCACCAACATAATAGAGATACAGAAACACCGTGGCCCCTTTCTTTGAGATAACTGTACACTATTGCGCGCTGCAAATGCCACTTCCAGCTTAGCTGTGCAGAAGAAGAACAACTAGAAGAAGAAATATCTCGAAATATGTCCGTCAGGCCCCTTCCCTTGAGATATATCTGCAAATATCTCGGAAACGAAGAGAGCTACGGCAAAATGTTAAGAGACCTTTTTTGTAGAGAATTAAGTTTCCTACTTTTCATGTTCTATGATATTTTTTGATCAGATGCGTAGTTCTCGAGATATATCAAGATATTTAAAAGTTCCGAAGCCGCACCAACATAATAGAGATACAGAAACACCGTGGCCCCTTTCTTTGAGATAACTCTGCACTATTGCGAGCTGTAAATGCCACTTCCAGCTTAGCTGTGCAGAAGAAGAACAACAAGAAGAAGAAATATCTCGAAATATGTCCGTCAGGCCCCTTCCCTTGAGATAAATCTGCAAATATCTCGGTAACGAAGCGAGCTATGGCAAAATGTTAAGAGACCTTTTTTGTACAGAATTATGTTTCCTACTTTTTACGTTCTATGATATTTTTTGATCAGACGCGTAGTTCTCGAGATATATCAAGATATTTAAAAGTTCCGAAGCCGCACCAACATAATAGAGATACAGAAACACCGTGGCCCCTTTCTTTGAGATAACTCTGCACTATTGCGAGCTGCAAATGCCACTTCCAGCTTAGCTGTGCAGAAGAAGAACAACAAGAAGAAGAAATATCTGGAAATATGTGCGTCAGGCCCCTTCCCTTGAGATAAATCTGCAGATATCTCGGAAACGAAGCGAGCTACGGCAAAATGTTAAGAGACCTTTTTTGTAGAAAATTAGGATTCCTACTTTTTATGTTCTATGATATTTTTTGAACAGATGCGTAGTTCTCGAGATATATCAAGATATTTAAAAGTTCCGAAGCCGCACCAACATAATAGAGATTCAGAAACAACGTGGCCCCTTTCTTTGAGATAACTCTGCACTATTGCGCGCAGCAAATGCCACTTCCAGCTTAGCTGTGCAGAAGAAGAACAACAAGAAGAAGAAATATCTCGAAATATGTCCGTCAGGCCCCTTCCCTTGAGATAGATCTGCAAATATCTCGGAAACGAAGCGAGCTATGGCAAAATGTTAAGAGACCTTTTTTGTAGAGAATTAAGTTTTCTACTTTTTATGTTCTATGATATTTTTTGATCAGATGCGTAGTTCTCGAGATATATCAAGATATTTAAAAGTTCCGAAGCCGCACCAACATAATAGAGATACAGAAACACCGTGGCCCCTTTCTTTGAGGTAACTCTGCACTATTGCGAGCTGCAAATGCTACTTCCAGCTTAGCTGTGCAGAAGAAGAACAACAAGAAGAAGAAATATCTCGAAATATGTCCGTCAGGCCCCTTCCCTTGAGATAAATCTGCAAATATCTCGGAAACCAAGCGAGCTATCGCAAAATGTTAAGAGACCTTATTTGTAGAGAATTAAGTTTCCTACTTTTTATGTTCTACGATATTTTTTGATCAGATGCGTAGTTCTCGAGATATATCAAGATATTTAAAAGTTCCGAAGCCGCACCAACAGAATAGAGATACAGAAACACCGTGGCCCCTTTCTTTGAGATAACTCTGCACTATTGCGAGCTGCAAATGCCACTTCCAGCTTAGCTGTGCAGAAGAAGAACAACAAGAAGAAGAAATATCTGGAAATATGTCCGTCAGGCCCCTTCCCTTGAGATAAATCTGCAAATATCTCGGAAACGAAGCGAGCTACGGCAAAATGTTAAGAGACCTTTTTTGTAGAAAATTAGGATTCCTACTTTTTATGTTCTATGATATTTTTTGATCAGATGCGTAGTTCTCGAGATATATCCTGATATTTAAAAGTTCCGAAGCGGCACCAACATAATAGAGATACAGAAACACCGTGGCCCCTTTCTTTGAGGTAACTCTGCACTATTGCGAGCTGCAAATGCCACTTCCAGCTTAGCTGTGCAGAAGAAGAACAACAAGAAGAAGAAATATCTCGAAATATGTCCGTCAGGCCCCTTCCCTTGAGATAAATCTGCAAATATCTCGGAAACGAAGCGAGCTATGGCAAAATGTTAAGAGACCTTATTTGTAGAGCTTTAAGTTTCCTACTTTTTATGTTCTACGATATTTTTTGATCAGATGCGTAGTTCTCGAGATATATCAAGATATTTAAAAGTTCCGAAGCCGCACCAACATAATAGAGATACAGAAACACCGTGGCCCCTTTCTTTGAGATAACTCTGCACTATTGCGAGCTGCAAATGCCACTTCCAGCTTAGCTGTGCAGAAGAAGAACAACAAGAAGAAGAAATATCTGGAAATATGTCCGTCAGGCCCCTTCCCTTGAGATAATTCTGCAAATATCTCGGAAACGAAGCGAGCTACGGCAAAATGTTAAGAGACCTTTTTTGTAGAAAATTAGGATTCCTACTTTTTATGTTCTATGATATTTTTTGAACAGATGCGTAGTTCTCGAGATATATCAAGATATTTAAAAGTTCCGAAGCCGCACCAACATAATAGAGATACAGAAACACCGTGGCCCCTTTCTTTGAGATAACTGTGCACTATTGCGAGCTGCAAATGCCACTTCCAGCTTAGCTGTGCAGAGGAAGAACAACAAGAAGAAGAAATATCTCGAAATATGTCCGTCAGGCCAGTTCCTTTGAGCTGAATCTGCAAATATCTCGGAAACGAAACGAGCTATGGCAAAATGTTAAGAGACGTTTTTTGTAGAGAATTATGTTTCCTACAATTTATGTTCTATGATATTTTTTGATCAGAAGCGTAGTTTTCGAGATATATCGAGATATTTAAAAGTTCCGAAGACGCACCAACATAATAGAGATACAGAAACACCGTGGCCCCTTTCTTTGAGATAACTCTGCACTAGTGCGAGCCGCAAATGCCACTTCCAGCTTAGCTGTGCAGAAGAAGAACAACAAGAAGAAGAAATATCTCGAAATATGTCCGTCGGGCCCCTTCCCTTGAGATATATCTGCAAATATCTCGGAAACGAAGAGAGCTATGGCAAAATGTTAAGCGACCTTTTTTGTAGAGAATTAAGTTTCCTACTTTTTATGTTCTATGATATTTTTTGATCAGATGCGTAGTTCTCGAGATATATCAAGATATTTAAAAGTTCCGAAGCCGCACCAACATAATAGAGATACAGAAACACCGTGGCCCCTTTCTTTGAGATAACTGTACACTATTGCGCGCTGCAAATGCCACTTCCAGCTTAGCTGTGCAGAAGAAGAACAACTAGAAGAAGAAATATCTCGAAATATGTCCGTCAGGCCCCTTCCCTTGAGATATATCTGCAAATATCTCGGAAACGAAGAGAGCTACGGCAAAATGTTAAGAGACCTTTTTTGTAGAGAATTAAGTTTCCTACTTTTCATGTTCTATGATATTTTTTGATCAGATGCGTAGTTCTCGAGATATATCAAGATATTTAAAAGTTCCGAAGCCGCACCAACATAATAGAGATACAGAAACACCGTGGCCCCTTTCTTTGAGATAACTCTGCACTATTGCGAGCTGTAAATGCCACTTCCAGCTTAGCTGTGCAGAAGAAGAACAACAAGAAGAAGAAATATCTCGAAATATGTCCGTCAGGCCCCTTCCCTTGAGATAAATCTGCAAATATCTCGGAAACGAAGCGAGCTATGGCAAAATGTTAAGAGACCTTTTTTGTACAGAATTATGTTTCCTACTTTTTACGTTCTATGATATTTTTTGATCAGACGCGTAGTTCTCGAGATATATCAAGATATTTAAAAGTTCCGAAGCCGCACCAACATAATAGAGATACAGAAACACCGTGGCCCCTTTCTTTGAGATAACTCTGCACTATTGCGAGCTGCAAATGCCACTTCCAGCTTAGCTGTGCAGAAGAAGAACAACAAGAAGAAGAAATATCTGGAAATATGTCCGTCAGGCCCCTTCCCTTGAGATAAATCTGCAGATATCTCGGAAACGAAGCGAGCTACGGCAAAATGTTAAGAGACCTTTTTTGTAGAAAATTAGGATTCCTACTTTTTATGTTCTATGATATTTTTTGAACAGATGCGTAGTTCTCGAGATATATCAAGATATTTAAAAGTTCCGAAGCCGCACCAACATAATAGAGATTCAGAAACAACGTGGCCCCTTTCTTTGAGATAACTCTGCACTATTGCGCGCAGCAAATGCCACTTCCAGCTTAGCTGTGCAGAAGAAGAACAACAAGAAGAAGAAATATCTCGAAATATGTCCGTCAGGCCCCTTCCCTTGAGATAGATCTGCAAATATCTCGGAAACGAAGCGAGCTATGGCAAAATGTTAAGAGACCTTTTTTGTAGAGAATTAAGTTTTCTACTTTTTATGTTCTATGATATTTTTTGATCAGATGCGTAGTTCTCGAGATATATCAAGATATTTAAAAGTTCCGAAGCCGCACCAACATAATAGAGATACAGAAACACCGTGGCCCCTTTCTTTGAGGTAACTCTGCACTATTGCGAGCTGCAAATGCTACTTCCAGCTTAGCTGTGCAGAAGAAGAACAACAAGAAGAAGAAATATCTCGAAATATGTCCGTCAGGCCCCTTCCCTTGAGATAAATCTGCAAATATCTCGGAAACCAAGCGAGCTATCGCAAAATGTTAAGAGACCTTATTTGTAGAGAATTAAGTTTCCTACTTTTTATGTTCTACGATATTTTTTGATCAGATGCGTAGTTCTCGAGATATATCAAGATATTTAAAAGTTCCGAAGCCGCACCAACAGAATAGAGATACAGAAACACCGTGGCCCCTTTCTTTGAGATAACTCTGCACTATTGCGAGCTGCAAATGCCACTTCCAGCTTAGCTGTGCAGAAGAAGAACAACAAGAAGAAGAAATATCTGGAAATATGTCCGTCAGGCCCCTTCCCTTGAGATAAATCTGCAAATATCTCGGAAACGAAGCGAGCTACGGCAAAATGTTAAGAGACCTTTTTTGTAGAAAATTAGGATTCCTACTTTTTATGTTCTATGATATTTTTTGATCAGATGCGTAGTTCTCGAGATATATCCTGATATTTAAAAGTTCCGAAGCGGCACCAACATAATAGAGATACAGAAACACCGTGGCCCCTTTCTTTGAGGTAACTCTGCACTATTGCGAGCTGCAAATGCCACTTCCAGCTTAGCTGTGCAGAAGAAGAACAACAAGAAGAAGAAATATCTCGAAATATGTCCGTCAGGCCCCTTCCCTTGAGATAAATCTGCAAATATCTCGGAAACGAAGCGAGCTATGGCAAAATGTTAAGAGACCTTATTTGTAGAGCTTTAAGTTTCCTACTTTTTATGTTCTACGATATTTTTTGATCAGATGCGTAGTTCTCGAGATATATCAAGATATTTAAAAGTTCCGAAGCCGCACCAACATAATAGAGATACAGAAACACCGTGGCCCCTTTCTTTGAGATAACTCTGCACTATTGCGAGCTGCAAATGCCACTTCCAGCTTAGCTGTGCAGAAGAAGAACAACAAGAAGAAGAAATATCTGGAAATATGTCCGTCAGGCCCCTTCCCTTGAGATAATTCTGCAAATATCTCGGAAACGAAGCGAGCTACGGCAAAATGTTAAGAGACCTTTTTTGTAGAAAATTAGGATTCCTACTTTTTATGTTCTATGATATTTTTTGAACAGATGCGTAGTTCTCGAGATATATCAAGATATTTAAAAGTTCCGAAGCCGCACCAACATAATAGAGATACAGAAACACCGTGGCCCCTTTCTTTGAGATAACTCTGCACTATTGCGCGCTGCAAATGCCACTTCCAGCTTAGGTGTGCAGAAGAAGAACAACAAGAAGAAGAAATATCTGGAAATATGTCCGTCAGGCCCCTTCCCTTGAGATAAATCTGCAAATATCTCGGAAACGAAGCGAGCTATGGCAAAATGTTAAGAGACCTTTTTTGTAGAGAATTAAGTTTCCTACTTTTTATGTTCTATGATATTTTCTGATCAGATGCGTAGTTCTCGAGATATATCAGGATATTTAAAAGTTCCGAAGCCGCACCAACATAATAGAGATACAGAAAAACCGTGGCCCCTTTCTTTGAGATAACTCTGCACTACTGCGAGCTGCAAATGCCACTTCCAGCTTAGCTGTGCAGAAGAAGAACAACAAGAAGAAGAAATATCTCGAAATATGTCCGTCAGGCCCCTTCCCTTGAGATAAATCTGCAAATATCTCGGAAACGAAGCGAGCTATGGCAAAATGTTAAGAGACCTTTTTTGTAGAGAATTACGTTTCCTACAATTTATGTTCTATGATATTTTTTGATCAGATGCGTAGTTCTCGAGATATATCCTGATATTTAAAAGTTCCGAAGCGGCACCAACATAATAGAGATACAGAAACACCGTGGCCCCTTTCTTTGAGGTAACTCTGCACTATTGCGAGCTGCAAATGCCACTTCCAGCTTAGCTGTGCAGAAGAAGAACAACAAGAAGAAGGAATATCTCGAAATATGTCCGTCAGGCCCCTTCCCTTGAGATAAATCTGCAAATATCTCGGAAACCAAGCGAGCTATGGCAAAATGTTTAGAGACCTTATTTGTAGACAATTAAGTTTCCTACTTTTTATGTTCTACGATATTTTTTGATCAGATGCGTAGTTCTCGAGATATATCAAGATATTTAAAAGTTCCGAAGCCGCACCAACATAATAGAGATACAGAAACACCGTGGCCCCTTTCTTTGAGATAACTCTGCACTATTGCGAGCTGCAAATGCCACTTCCAGCTTAGCTGTGCAGAAGAAGAACAACAAGAAGAAGAAACATCTCGAAATATGTCCGTCAGGCCCCTTCCCTTGAGATAAATCTGCAAATATCTCGGAAACGAAGCGAGCTATGGCAAAATGTTTAGAGACCTTTCTTGTAGAGAATTAAGTTTCCTACTTTTTATGTAGTATGATATTTTTTGATCAGATGCGTAGTTCTCGAGATATATCAAGATATTTAAAAGTTCCGAAGCCGCACCAACATAATAGAGATACAGAAACACCGTGGCCCCTTTCTTTGAGATAACTCTGCACTATTGCGAGCTGCAAATGCCACTTCCAGCTTAGCTGTGCAGAAGAAGAACAACAAGAAGAAGAAACATCTCGAAATATGTCCGTCAGGCCCCTTCCCTTGAGATAAATCTGCAAATATCTCGGAAACGAAGCGAGCTATGGCAAAATGTTTAGAGACCTTTCTTGTAGAGAATTAAGTTTCCTACTTTTTATGTAGTATGATATTTTTTGATCAGATGCGTAGTTCTCGAGATATATCAAGATATTTAAAAGTTCCGAAGCCGCACCAACATAATAGAGATACAGAAACACCGTGGCCCCTTTCTTTGAGATAACTCTGCACTATTGCGCGCTGCAAATGCCACTTCCAGCTTAGCTGTGCAGAAGAAGAACAACAAGAAGAAGAAATATCTCGAAATATGTCCGTCAGGCCCCTTCCCTTGAGATAAATCTGCAAATATCTCGGAAACGAAGCGAGCTATGGCAAAATGTTAAGAGACGTTTTTTGTAGAGAATTAAGTTTCCTACTTTTTATGTTCTATGATATTTTTCGATCAGAGGCGTAGTTCTCGAGATATATCAAGATATTTAAAAGTTCCGAAGCCGCACCAACATAATAGAGATACAGAAACACCGTGGCCCCTTTCTTTGAGATAACTCTGCACGATTGCGAGCTGGAAATGCCACTTCCAGTTTAGCTGTGCAGAAGAAGAACAACAAGAAGAAGAAATATCTCGAAATATGTCCGTCAGACCCCTTCCCTTGAGATGAATCTGCAAATATCTCGGAAACGAAGCGAGCTATGGCAAAATGTTAAGAGACCTTTTTTGTAGAGAATAATGTTTCCTACAATTTACGTTCTATGATATTTTTCGATCAGAAGCGTAGTTTTCGAGATATATCGAGATATTTAAAAGTTCCGAAGACGCACCAACATAATAGAGATACAGAAACACCGTGGCCCCTTTCTTTGAGATAACTGTGCACTAGTGCGAGCCGCAAATGCCACTTCCAGCTTAGCTGTGCAGAAGAAGAACAACAAGAAGAAGAAATATCTCGAAATATGTCCGTCAGGCCCCTTCCCTTGAGATATATCTGCAAATATCTCGGAAACGAAGCGAGCTATGGCAAAATGTTAAGAGACGGTTTTTGTAGAGAATTAAGTTTCCTACTTTTTATGTTCTATGATATTTTTTGATCAGACGCGTAGTTCTCGAGATATATCGAGATATTTAAAAGTTCCGAAGCCGCACCAACATAATAGAGATACAGAAACACCGTGGCCCCTTTCTTTGAGATAACTGTGCACTAGTGCGAGCCGCAAATGCCACTTCCAGCGTAGCTGTGCAGAAGAAGAACAACAAGAAGAAGAAATATCTCGAAATATGTCCGTCAGGCCCCTTCCCTTGAGATATATCTGCAAATATCTCGGAAAAGAAGCGAGCTATGGCAAAATGTTAAGAGACCTTTTTTGTAGAGAATTAAGTTTCCTACTTTTTATGTTCTATGATATTTTTCGATCAGAGGCGTAGTTCTCGAGATATATCAAGATATTTAAAAGTTCCGAAGCCGCACCAACATAATAGAGATACAGAAACACCGTGGCCCCTTTCTTTGAGATAACTCTGCACTAGTGCGAGCCGCAAATGCCGCTTCCAGCTTAGCTGTGCAGAAGAAGAACAACAAGAAGAAGAAATATCTCGAAATATGTCCGTCAGGCCCCTTCCCTCGAGATAAATCTGCAAATATCTCGGAAACGAAGCGAGCTATGGCAAAATGTTAAGAGACCTTTTTTGTAGAGAATTAAGTTTCCTACTTTTTATGTTCTATGATATTTTTTGATCGGATGCGTAGTTCTCGAGATATATCGAGATATTTAAAAGTTCCGAAGCGGCACCAAGATAATAGAGATACAGAAACACCGTGGCCCCTTTCTTTGAGGTAACTCTGCACTATTGCGAGCTGCAAATGCCACTTCCAGCTTAGCTGTGCAGAAGAAGAACAACAAGAAGAAGAAATATCTCGAAATATGTCCGTCAGGCCCCTTCCCTTGAGATAAATCTGCAAATATCTCGGAAACCAAGCGAGCTATGGCAAAATGTTAAGAGACCTTATTTGTAGAGAATTAAGTTTCCTACTTTTTATGTTCTACGATATTTTTTGATCAGATGCGTAGTTCTCGAGATATATCAAGATATTTAAAAGTTCCGAAGCCGCACCAACATAATAGAGATACAGAAACACCGTGGCCCCTTTCTTTGAGATAACTCTGCACTATTGCGAGCTGCAAATGCCACTTCCAGCTTAGCTGTGCAGAAGAAGAACAACAAGAAGAAGAAATATCTGGAAATATGTCTGTCAGGCCCCTTCCCTTGAGATAATTCTGCAAATATCTCGGAAACGAAGCGAGCTACGGCAAAATGTTAAGAGACCTTTTTTGTAGAAAATTAAGTTTCCTACTTTTTATGTTCTATGATATTTTTTGATCGGATGCGTAGTTCTCGAGATATATCGAGATATTTAAAAGTTCCGAAGACGCACCAACATAATAGAGATACAGAAACACCGTGGCCCCTTTCTTTGAGATAACTCTGCACTATTGCGCGCTGCAAATGCCACTTCCAGCTTAGGTGTGCAGAAGAAGAACAACAAGAAGAAGAAATATCTGGAAATATGTCCGTCAGGCCCCTTCCCTTGAGATAAATCTGCAAATATCTCGGAAACGAAGCGAGCTATGGCAAAATGTTAAGAGACCTTTTTTGTAGAGAATTAAGTTTCCTACTTTTTATGTTCTATGATATTTTCTGATCAGATGCGTAGTTCTCGAGATATATCAGGATATTTAAAAGTTCCGAAGCCGCACCAACATAATAGAGATACAGAAAAACCGTGGCCCCTTTCTTTGAGATAACTCTGCACTACTGCGAGCTGCAAATGCCACTTCCAGCTTAGCTGTGCAGAAGAAGAACAACAAGAAGAAGAAATATCTCGAAATATGTCCGTCAGGCCCCTTCCCTTGAGATAAATCTGCAAATATCTCGGAAACGAAGCGAGCTATGGCAAAATGTTAAGAGACCTTTTTTGTAGAGAATTACGTTTCCTACAATTTATGTTCTATGATATTTTTTGATCAGATGCGTAGTTCTCGAGATATATCCTGATATTTAAAAGTTCCGAAGCGGCACCAACATAATAGAGATACAGAAACACCGTGGCCCCTTTCTTTGAGGTAACTCTGCACTATTGCGAGCTGCAAATGCCACTTCCAGCTTAGCTGTGCAGAAGAAGAACAACAAGAAGAAGGAATATCTCGAAATATGTCCGTCAGGCCCCTTCCCTTGAGATAAATCTGCAAATATCTCGGAAACCAAGCGAGCTATGGCAAAATGTTTAGAGACCTTATTTGTAGACAATTAAGTTTCCTACTTTTTATGTTCTACGATATTTTTTGATCAGATGCGTAGTTCTCGAGATATATCAAGATATTTAAAAGTTCCGAAGCCGCACCAACATAATAGAGATACAGAAACACCGTGGCCCCTTTCTTTGAGATAACTCTGCACTATTGCGAGCTGCAAATGCCACTTCCAGCTTAGCTGTGCAGAAGAAGAACAACAAGAAGAAGAAACATCTCGAAATATGTCCGTCAGGCCCCTTCCCTTGAGATAAATCTGCAAATATCTCGGAAACGAAGCGAGCTATGGCAAAATGTTTAGAGACCTTTCTTGTAGAGAATTAAGTTTCCTACTTTTTATGTAGTATGATATTTTTTGATCAGATGCGTAGTTCTCGAGATATATCAAGATATTTAAAAGTTCCGAAGCCGCACCAACATAATAGAGATACAGAAACACCGTGGCCCCTTTCTTTGAGATAACTCTGCACTATTGCGAGCTGCAAATGCCACTTCCAGCTTAGCTGTGCAGAAGAAGAACAACAAGAAGAAGAAACATCTCGAAATATGTCCGTCAGGCCCCTTCCCTTGAGATAAATCTGCAAATATCTCGGAAACGAAGCGAGCTATGGCAAAATGTTTAGAGACCTTTCTTGTAGAGAATTAAGTTTCCTACTTTTTATGTAGTATGATATTTTTTGATCAGATGCGTAGTTCTCGAGATATATCAAGATATTTAAAAGTTCCGAAGCCGCACCAACATAATAGAGATACAGAAACACCGTGGCCCCTTTCTTTGAGATAACTCTGCACTATTGCGCGCTGCAAATGCCACTTCCAGCTTAGCTGTGCAGAAGAAGAACAACAAGAAGAAGAAATATCTCGAAATATGTCCGTCAGGCCCCTTCCCTTGAGATAAATCTGCAAATATCTCGGAAACGAAGCGAGCTATGGCAAAATGTTAAGAGACGTTTTTTGTAGAGAATTAAGTTTCCTACTTTTTATGTTCTATGATATTTTTCGATCAGAGGCGTAGTTCTCGAGATATATCAAGATATTTAAAAGTTCCGAAGCCGCACCAACATAATAGAGATACAGAAACACCGTGGCCCCTTTCTTTGAGATAACTCTGCACGATTGCGAGCTGGAAATGCCACTTCCAGTTTAGCTGTGCAGAAGAAGAACAACAAGAAGAAGAAATATCTCGAAATATGTCCGTCAGACCCCTTCCCTTGAGATGAATCTGCAAATATCTCGGAAACGAAGCGAGCTATGGCAAAATGTTAAGAGACCTTTTTTGTAGAGAATAATGTTTCCTACAATTTACGTTCTATGATATTTTTCGATCAGAAGCGTAGTTTTCGAGATATATCGAGATATTTAAAAGTTCCGAAGACGCACCAACATAATAGAGATACAGAAACACCGTGGCCCCTTTCTTTGAGATAACTGTGCACTAGTGCGAGCCGCAAATGCCACTTCCAGCTTAGCTGTGCAGAAGAAGAACAACAAGAAGAAGAAATATCTCGAAATATGTCCGTCAGGCCCCTTCCCTTGAGATATATCTGCAAATATCTCGGAAACGAAGCGAGCTATGGCAAAATGTTAAGAGACGGTTTTTGTAGAGAATTAAGTTTCCTACTTTTTATGTTCTATGATATTTTTTGATCAGACGCGTAGTTCTCGAGATATATCGAGATATTTAAAAGTTCCGAAGCCGCACCAACATAATAGAGATACAGAAACACCGTGGCCCCTTTCTTTGAGATAACTGTGCACTAGTGCGAGCCGCAAATGCCACTTCCAGCGTAGCTGTGCAGAAGAAGAACAACAAGAAGAAGAAATATCTCGAAATATGTCCGTCAGGCCCCTTCCCTTGAGATATATCTGCAAATATCTCGGAAAAGAAGCGAGCTATGGCAAAATGTTAAGAGACCTTTTTTGTAGAGAATTAAGTTTCCTACTTTTTATGTTCTATGATATTTTTCGATCAGAGGCGTAGTTCTCGAGATATATCAAGATATTTAAAAGTTCCGAAGCCGCACCAACATAATAGAGATACAGAAACACCGTGGCCCCTTTCTTTGAGATAACTCTGCACTAGTGCGAGCCGCAAATGCCGCTTCCAGCTTAGCTGTGCAGAAGAAGAACAACAAGAAGAAGAAATATCTCGAAATATGTCCGTCAGGCCCCTTCCCTCGAGATAAATCTGCAAATATCTCGGAAACGAAGCGAGCTATGGCAAAATGTTAAGAGACCTTTTTTGTAGAGAATTAAGTTTCCTACTTTTTATGTTCTATGATATTTTTTGATCGGATGCGTAGTTCTCGAGATATATCGAGATATTTAAAAGTTCCGAAGCGGCACCAAGATAATAGAGATACAGAAACACCGTGGCCCCTTTCTTTGAGGTAACTCTGCACTATTGCGAGCTGCAAATGCCACTTCCAGCTTAGCTGTGCAGAAGAAGAACAACAAGAAGAAGAAATATCTCGAAATATGTCCGTCAGGCCCCTTCCCTTGAGATAAATCTGCAAATATCTCGGAAACCAAGCGAGCTATGGCAAAATGTTAAGAGACCTTATTTGTAGAGAATTAAGTTTCCTACTTTTTATGTTCTACGATATTTTTTGATCAGATGCGTTGTTCTCGAGATATATCAAGATATTTAAAAGTTCCGAAGCCGCACCAACATAATAGAGATACAGAAACACCGTGGCCCCTTTCTTTGAGATAACTCTGCACTATTGCGAGCTGCAAATGCCACTTCCAGCTTAGCTGTGCAGAAGAAGAACAACAAGAAGAAGAAATATCTCGAAATATGTCTGTCAGGCCCCTTCCCTTGAGATATATCTGCAAATATCTCGGAAACGAAGCGAGCTATGGCAAAATGTTGAAAGACCTTTTTTGTAGAAAATTAAGTTTCCTACTTTTTATGTTCTATGATATTTTTTGATCGGATGCGTAGTTCTCGAGATATATCGAGATATTTAAAAGTTCCGAAGACGCACCAACATAATAGAGATACAGAAACACCGTGGCCCCTTTCTTTGAGATAACTGTGCACTAGTGCGAGCCGCAAATGCCACTTCCAGCTTAGCTGTGCAGAAGAAGAACAACAAGAAGAAGAAATATCTCGAAATATGTCCGTCAGGCCCCTTCCCTTGAGATATATCTGCAAATATCTCGGAAACGAAGCGAGCTATGGCAAAATGTTAAGAGACGGTTTTTGTAGAGAATTAAGTTTCCTACTTTTTATGTTCTATGATATTTTTTGATCAGACGCGTGGTTCTCGAGATATATCGAGATATTTAAAAGTTCCGAAGCCGCACCAACATAATAGAGATACAGAAACACCGTGGCCCCTTTCTTTGAGATAACTGTGCACTAGTGCGAGCCGCAAATGCCACTTCCAGCTTTGCTGTGCAGAAGAAGAACAACAAGAAGAAGAAATATCTCGAAATATGTCCGTCAGGCCCCTTCCCTTGAGATATATCTGCAAATATCTCGGAAACGAAGCGAGCTATGGCAAAATGTTAAGAGACCTTTTTTGTAGAGAATTAAGTTTCCTACTTTTTATGGTCTATGATATTTTTCGATCAGAGGCGTAGTTCTCGAGATATATCAAGATATTTAAAAGTTCCGAAGCCGCACCAACAAAATAGAGATACAGAAACACCGTGGCCCCTTTCTTTGAGATAACTCTGCACTATTGCGCGCTGCAAATGCCACTTCCAGCTTAGCTGTGCAGAAGAAGAACAACAAGAAGAAGAAATATCTCGAAATATGTCCGTCAGACCCCTTCCCTTGAGATAAATCTGCAAATATCTCGGAAACGAAGCGAGCTATGGCAAAATGTTAAGAGACCTTTTTTGTAGAGAATTAAGTTTCCTACTTTTGATGTTCTATGATATTTTTTGATCAGATGCGTAGTTCTCGAGATATATCGAGATATTTAAAAGTTCCGAAGCCGCACCAACATAATAGAGATACAGAAACACCGTGGCCCCTTTCTTTGAGATAACTCTGCACTAGTGCGAGCCGCAAATGCCACTTCCAGCTTAGCTGTGCAGAAGAAGAACAACAAGAAGAAGAAATATCTCGAAATATGTCCGTCAGGCCCCTTCCCTTGAGATAAATATGCAAATATCTCGGAAACGAAGCGAGCTATGGCAAAATGTTAAGAGACCTTTTTTGTAGAGAATTAAGTTTCCTACTTTTTATGTTCTATGATATTTTTTGATCAGATGCGTTGTTTTCGAGATATATCAAGATATTTAAAAGTTCCGAAGCCGCACCAACATAATAGAGATACAGAAACACCGTGGCCCCTTTCTTTGAGATAACTCTGCACTATTGCGAGCTGCAAATGCCACTTCCAGCTTAGCTGTGCAGAAGAAGAACAACAGGAAGAAGAAATATGTCGAAATATGTCTGTCAGGCCCCTTCCCTTGAGATATATCTGCAAATATCTCGGAAACGAAGCGAGCTATGGCAAAATGTTGAGAGACCTTTTTTGTAGAGAATTAAGTTTCCTACTTTTTATGTTCTATGATATTTTTTGATCGGATGCGTAGTTCTCGAGATATATCAAGATATTTAAAAGTTCCGAAGCCGCACCAACATAATAGAGATACAGAAACACCGTGGCCCCTTTCTTTGAGATAACTCTGCACTATTGCGCGCTGCAAATGCCACTTCCAGCTTAGCTGTGCAGAAGAAGAACAACAAGAAGAAGAAATATCTCGAAATATGCCCGTCAGGCCCCTTCCATTGAGATAAATCTGCAAATATCTCGGAAACGAAGCGAGCTATGGCAAAATGTTAAGAGACCTTTTTTGTAGAGAATTAAGTTTCCTACTTTTTATGTTCTATGATATTTTTTGATCAGATGCGTAGTTCTCGAGATATATCAAGATATTTAAAAGTTCCGAAGCCGCACCAACATAATAGAGATACAGAAACACCGTGGCCCCTTTCTTTGAGGTAACTCTGCACTATTGCGAGCTGCAAATGCCACTTCCAGCTTAGCTGTGCAGAAGAAGAACAACAAGAAGAAGAAATATCTCGAAATATGTCCGTCAGGCCCCTTCCCTTGAGATAAATCTGCAAATATCTCGGAAACCAAGCGAGCTATGGCAAAATGTTAAGAGACCTTATTTGTAGAGAATTAAGTTTCCTACTTTTTATGTTCTACGATATTTTTTGATCAGATGCGTAGTTCTCGAGATATATCAAGATATTTAAAAGTTCCGAAGCCGCACCAACATAATAGAGATACAGAAACACCGTGGCCCCTTTCTTTGAGATAACTCTGCACTATTGCGCGCTGCAAATGCCACTTCCAGCTTAGCTGTGCAGAAGAAGAACAACAAGAAGAAGAAATATCTCGAAATATGCCCGTCAGGCCCCTTCCATTGAGATAAATCTGCAAATATCTCGGAAACGAAGCGAGCTATGGCAAAATGTTAGGAGACCTTTTTTGTAGAGAATTAAGTTTCCTACTTTTTATGTTCTATGATATTTTTTGATCAGATGCGTAGTTCTCGAGATATATCAAGATATTTAAAAGTTCCGAAGGCGCACCAACATAATAGAGATACAGAAACACCGTGGCCCCTTTCTTTGAGGTAACTCTGCGCTATTGCTAGCTGCAAATGCCACTTCCAGCTTAGCTGTGCAGAAGAAGAACAACAAGAAGAAGACATATCTCGAAATATGTCCGTCAGGCCCCTTCCCTTGAGATAAATCTGCAAATATCTGGGAAACCAAGCGAGCTATGGCAAAATGTTAAGAGACCTTATTTGTAGAGAATTAAGTTTCCTACTTTTTATGTTCTACGATATTTTTTGATCAGATGCGTAGTTCTCGAGATATATCAAGATATTTAAAAGTTCCGAAGCCGCACCAACATAATAGAGATACAGAAACACCGTGGCCCCTTTCTTTGAGATAACTCTGCACTATTGCGAACTGCAAATGCCACTTCCAGCTTAGCTGTGCAGAAGAAGAACAACAAGAAGAAGAAATATCTCGAAATATGTCCGTCAGACCCCTTCCCATGAGATAAATCTGCAAATATCTCGGAAACGAAGCGAGCTATGGCAAAATGTTAAGAGACCTTTTTTGTAGAGAATTAAGTTTCCTACTTTTTATGTTCTATGATATTTTTTGATCAGACGCGTGGTTCTCGAGATATATCGAGATATTTAAAAGTTCCGAAGCCGCACCAACATAATAGAGATACAGAAACACCGTGGCCCCTTTCTTTGAGATAACTGTGCACTAGTGCGAGCCGCAAATGCCACTTCCAGCTTAGCTGTGCAGAAGAAGAACAACAAGAAGAAGAAATATCTCGAAATATGTCCGTCAGGCCCCTTCCCTTGAGATATATCTGCAAATATCTCGGAAACGAAGCGAGCTATGGCAAAATGTTAAGAGACCTTTTTTGTAGAGAATTAAGTTTCCTACTTTTTATGGTCTATGATATTTTTCGATCAGAGGCGTAGTTCTCGGGATATATCAAGATATTTAAAAGTTCCGAAGCCGCACCAACAAAATAGAGATACAGAAACACCGTGGCCCCTTTCTTTGAGATAACTCTGCACTATTGCGCGCTGCAAATGCCACTTCCAGCTTAGCTGTGCAGAAGAAGAACAACAAGAAGAAGAAATATCTCGAAATATGTCCGTCAGACCCCTTCCCTTGAGATAAATCTGCAAATATCTCGGAAACGAAGCGAGCTATGGCAAAATGTTAAGAGACCTTTTTTGTAGAGAATTAAGTTTCCTACTTTTGATGTTCTATGATATTTTTTGATCAGATGCGTAGTTCTCGAGATATATCGAGATATTTAAAAGTTCCGAAGCCGCACCAACATAATAGAGATACAGAAACACCGTGGCCCCTTTCTTTGAGATAACTCTGCACTAGTGCGAGCCGCAAATGCCACTTCCAGCTTAGCTGTGCAGAAGAAGAACAACAAGAAGAAGAAATATCTCGAAATATGTCCGTCAGGCCCCTTCCCTTGAGATAAATATGCAAATATCTCGGAAACGAAGCGAGCTATGGCAAAATGTTAAGAGACCTTTTTTGTAGAGAATTAAGTTTCCTACTTTTTATGTTCTATGATATTTTTTGATCAGATGCGTTGTTTTCGAGATATATCAAGATATTTAAAAGTTCCGAAGCCGCACCAACATAATAGAGATACAGAAACACCGTGGCCCCTTTCTTTGAGATAACTCTGCACTATTGCGAGCTGCAAATGCCACTTCCAGCTTAGCGGTGCAGAAGAAGAACAACAAGAAGAAGAAATATGTCGAAATATGTCTGTCAGGCCCCTTCCCTTGAGATATATCTGCAAATATCTCGGAAACGAAGCGAGCTATGGCAAAATGTTGAGAGACCTTTTTTGTAGAGAATTAAGTTTCCTACTTTTTATGTTCTATGATATTTTTTGATCGGATGCGTAGTTCTCGAGATATATCAAGATATTTAAAAGTTCCGAAGCCGCACCAACATAATAGAGATACAGAAACACCGTGGCCCCTTTCTTTGAGATAACTCTGCACTATTGCGCGCTGCAAATGCCACTTCCAGCTTAGCTGTGCAGAAGAAGAACAACAAGAAGAAGAAATATCTCGAAATATGCCCGTCAGGCCCCTTCCATTGAGATAAATCTGCAAATATCTCGGAAACGAAGCGAGCTATGGCAAAATGTTAAGAGACCTTTTTTGTAGAGAATTAAGTTTCCTACTTTTTATGTTCTATGATATTTTTTGATCAGATGCGTAGTTCTCGAGATATATCAAGATATTTAAAAGTTCCGAAGCCGCACCAACATAATAGAGATACAGAAACACCGTGGCCCCTTTCTTTGAGGTAACTCTGCACTATTGCGAGCTGCAAATGCCACTTCCAGCTTAGCTGTGCAGAAGAAGAACAACAAGAAGAAGAAATATCTCGAAATATGTCCGTCAGGCCCCTTCCCTTGAGATAAATCTGCAAATATCTCGGAAACCAAGCGAGCTATGGCAAAATGTTAAGAGACCTTATTTGTAGAGAATTAAGTTTCCTACTTTTTATGTTCTACGATATTTTTTGATCAGATGCGTAGTTCTCGAGATATATCAAGATATTTAAAAGTTCCGAAGCCGCACCAACATAATAGAGATACAGAAACACCGTGGCCCCTTTCTTTGAGATAACTCTGCACTATTGCGCGCTGCAAATGCCACTTCCAGCTTAGCTGTGCAGAAGAAGAACAACAAGAAGAAGAAATATCTCGAAATATGCCCGTCAGGCCCCTTCCATTGAGATAAATCTGCAAATATCTCGGAAACGAAGCGAGCTATGGCAAAATGTTTAGAGACCTTTTTTGTAGAGAATTAAGTTTCCTACTTTTTATGTTCTATGATATTTTTTGATCAGATGCGTAGTTCTCGAGATATATCAAGATATTTAAAAGTTCCGAAGGCGCACCAACATAATAGAGATACAGAAACACCGTGGCCCCTTTCTTTGAGGTAACTCTGCGCTATTGCTAGCTGCAAATGCCACTTCCAGCTTAGCTGTGCAGAAGAAGAACAACAAGAAGAAGAAATATCTCGAAATATGTCCGTCAGGCCCCTTCCCTTGAGATAAATCTGCAAATATCTCGGAAACCAAGCGAGCTATGGCAAAATGTTAAGAGACCTTATTTGTAGAGAATTAAGTTTCCTACTTTTTATGTTCTACGATATTTTTTGATCAGATGCGTAGTTCTCGAGATATATCAAGATATTTAAAAGTTCCGAAGCCGCACCAACATAATAGAGATACAGAAACACCGTGGCCCCTTTCTTTGAGATAACTCTGCACTATTGCGAACTGCAAATGCCACGTCCAGCTTAGCTGTGCAGAAGAAGAACAACAAGAAGAAGAAATATCTCGAAATATGTCCGTCAGACCCCTTCCCATGAGATAAATCTGCAAATATCTCGGAAACGAAGCGAGCTATGGCAAAATGTTAAGAGACCTTTTTTGTAGAGAATTAAGTTTCCTACTTTTTATGTTCTATGATATTTTTTGATCAGATGCGTAGTTCTCGAGATATATCGAGATATTTAAAAGTTCCGAAGCCGCACCAACATAATAGAGATACAGAAACACCGTGGCCCCTTTCTTTGAGATAACTCTGCACTATTGCGAACTGCAAATGCCACTTCCAGCTTAGCTGTGCAGAAGAAGAACAACAAGAAGAAGAAATATCTCGAAATATGTCCGTCAGACCCCTTCCCATGAGATAAATCTGCAAATATCTCGGAAACGAAGCGAGCTATGGCAAAATGTTAAGAGACCTTTTTTGTAGAGAATTAAGTTTCCTACTTTTTATGTTCTATGATATTTTTTGATCAGATGCGTAGTTCTCGAGATATATCGAGATATTTAAAAGTTCCGAAGCCGCACCAACATAATAGAGATACAGAAACACCGTGGCCTCTTTCTTTGAGATAACTCTGCACTAGTGCGAGCCGCAAATGCCACTTCCAGCTTAGCTGTGCAGAAGAAGAACAACAAGAAGAAGAAATATCTCGAAATATGTCCGTCAGGCCCCTTCCCTTGAGATAAATATGCAAATATCTCGGAAACGAAGCGAGCTATGGCAAAATGTTAAGAGACCTTTTTTGTAGAGAATTAAGTTTCCTACTTTTTATGTTCTATGATATTTTTTGATCAGATGCGTTGTTCTCGAGATATATCAAGATATTTAAAAGTTCCGAAGCCGCACCAACATAATAGAGATACAGAAGCACCGTGGCCCCTTTCTTTGAGATAACTCTGCACTATTGCGAGCTGCAAATGCCACTTCCAGCTTAGCTGTGCAGAAGAAGAACAACAAGAAGAAGAAATATGTCGAAATATGTCTGTCAGGCCCCTTCCCTTGAGATATATCTGCAAATATCTCGGAAACGAAGCGAGCTATGGCAAAATGTTGAGAGACCTTTTTTGTAGAGAATTAAGTTTCCTACTTTTTATGTTCTATGATATTTTTTGATCGGATGCGTAGTTCTCGAGATATATCAAGATATTTAAAAGTTCCGAAGCCGCACCAACATAATAGAGATACAGAAACACCGTGGCCCCTTTCTTTGAGATAACTCTGCACTATTGCGCGCTGCAAATGCCACTTCCAGCTTAGCTGTGCAGAAGAAGAACAACAAGAAGAAGAAATATCTCGAAATATGCCCGTCAGGCCCCTTCCATTGAGATAAATCTGCAAATATCTCGGAAACGAAGCGAGCTATGGCAAAATGTTAAGAGACCTTTTATGTAGAGAATTAAGTTTCCTACTTTTTATGTTCTATGATATTTTTTGATCAGATGCGTAGTTCTCGAGATATATCAAGATATTTAAAAGTTCCGAAGCCGCACCAACATAATAGAGATACAGAAACACCGTGGCCCCTTTCTTTGAGGTAACTCTGCACTATTGCGAGCTGCAAATGCCACTTCCAGCTTAGCTGTGCAGAAGAAGAACAACAAGAAGAAGAAATATCTCGAAATATGTCCGTCAGGCCCCTTCCCTTGAGATAAATCTGCAAATATCTCGGAAACCAAGCGAGCTATGGCAAAATGTTAAGAGACTTTATTTGTAGAGAATTAAGTTTCCTACTTTTTATGTTCTACGATATTTTTTGATCAGATGCGTAGTTCTCGAGATATATCGAGATATTTAAAAGTTCCGAAGCCGCACCAACATAATAGAGATACAGAAACACCGTGGCCCCTTTCTTTGAGATAACTCTGCACTATTGCGCGCTGCAAATGCCACTTCCAGCTTAGCTGTGCAGAAGAAGAACAACAAGAAGAAGAAATATCTCGAAATATGCCCGTCAGGCCCCTTCCATTGAGATAAATCTGCAAATATCTCGGAAACGAAGCGAGCTATGGCAAAATGTTAAGAGACCTTTTATGTAGAGAATTAAGTTTCCTACTTTTTATGTTCTATGATATTTTTTGATCAGATGCGTAGTTCTCGAGATATATCAAGATATTTAAAAGTTCCGAAGCCGCACCAACATAATAGAGATACAGAAACACCGTGGCCCCTTTCTTTGAGGTAACTCTGCACTATTGCGAGCTGCAAATGCCACTTCCAGCTTAGCTGTGCAGAAGAAGAACAACAAGAAGAAGAAATATCTCGAAATATGTCCGTCAGGCCCCTTCCCTTGAGATAAATCTGCAAATATCTCGGAAACCAAGCGAGCTATGGCAAAATGTTAAGAGACTTTATTTGTAGAGAATTAAGTTTCCTACTTTTTATGTTCTACGATATTTTTTGATCAGATGCGTAGTTCTCGAGATATATCGAGATATTTAAAAGTTCCGAAGCCGCACCAACATAATAGAGATACAGAAACAGCGTGGCCCCTTTCTTTGGGATAACTCTGCACTATTGCGAGCTGGAAATGCCACTTCCAGTTTAGCTGTGCAGAAGAAGAAGAACAAGAAGAAGAAATATCTCGAAATATGTCCGTCAGGACCCCTCCCTTGAGATAAATCTGCAAATATCTCGGAAACGAAGCGAGCTATTGCAAAACGTTAAGAGACCTTTTTTGTAGAGAATTAGGTTTCCTACTTTTTATGTTCTATGATATTTTTTGATCAGATGCGTAGTTCTCGAGATATATCAAGATATTTAAAAGTTCCGAAGCCGCACCAACATAATAGAGATACAGAAACACCGTGGCCCCTTTCTTTGAGATAACTCTGCACTATTGCGAACTGCAAATGCCACTTCCAGCTTAGCTGTGCAGAAGAAGAACAACAAGAAGAAGAAATATCTCGAAATATGTCCGTCAGACCCCTTCCCATGAGATAAATCTGCAAATATCTCGGAAACGAAGCGAGCTATGGCAAAATGTTAAGAGACCTTTTTTGTAGAGAATTAAGTTTCCTACTTTTTATGTTCTATGATATTTTTTGATCAGAAGCGTAGTTTTCGAGATATATCGAGATATTTAAAAGTTCCGAAGCCGCACCAACATAATAGAGATACAGAAACACCGTGGCCCCTTTCTTTGAGATAACTCTGCACTAGTGCGAGCTGTAAATGCCACTTCCAGCTTAGCTGTGCAGAAGAAGAACAACAAGAAGAAGAAATATCTCGAAATATGTCCGTCAGGCCCCTTCCCTTGAGATAAATATGCAAATATCTCGGAAACGAAGCGAGCTATGGCAAAATGTTAAGAGACCTTTTTTGTAGAGAATTAAGTTTCCTACTTTTTATGTTCTATGATATTTTTTGATCAGATGCGTAGTTCTCGAGATATATCAAGATATTTAAAAGTTCCGAAGCCGCACCAACATAATAGAGATACAGAAACACCGTGGCCCCTTTCTTTTTGATAACTCTGCACTATTGCGAGCTGCAGATGCCACTTCCAGCTTAGCTGTGCAGAGGAAGAACAACAAGAAGAAGAAATATCTCGAAATATGTCCGTCAGGCCAGTTCCTTTGAGCTGAATCTGCAAATATCTCGGAAACGAAGCGAGCTATGGCAAAATGTTAAGAGACGTTTTTTGTAGAGAATTATGTTTTCTACAATTTATGTTCTATGATATTTTTTGATCAGAAGCGTAGTTTTCGAGATATATCGAGATATTTAAAAGTTCCGAAGCCTTACCAACATAATAGAGATACAGAAACACCGTGGCCCCTTTCTTTGAGATAACTGTGCACTAGTGCGAGCCGCAAATGCCACTTCCAGCTTAGCTGTGCAGAAGAAGAACAACAAGAAGAAGAAATATCTCGAAATATGTCCGTCAGGCCCCTTCCCTTGAGATAAATCTGCAAATATCTCGGAAACGAAGCGAGCTATGGCAAAATGTTAAGAGACCGTTTTTGTAGAGAATTAAGTTTCCTACTTTTTATGTTCTATGATATTTTTTGATCAGACGCGTAGTTCTCGAGATATATCAAGATATTTAAAAGTTCCGAAGCCGCACCAACATAATAGAGATACAGAAACACCGTGGCCCCTTTCTTTGAGATATCTCTGCACTATTGCGAGCTGCAAATGCCACTTGCAGCTTAGCTGTGCAGAAGAAGAACAACAAGAAGAAGAAATATCTCGAAATATGTCCGTCAGGCCCCTTCCCTTGAGATAAATCTGCAAATATCTCGGAAACGAAGCGAGCTATGGCAAAATGTTAAGAGACGTTTTTCGTAGAGAATTATGTTTGCTACAATTTATGTTCTATGATATTTTTTGATCAGAAGCGTAGTTTTCGAGATATATCGAGATATTTAAAAGTTCCGAAGCCGCACCAACATAATAGAGATACAGAAACACCGTGGCCCCTTTCTTTGAGATAACTCTGCACTATTGCGCGCTGCAAATGCCACTTCCAGCTTAGCTGTGCAGAAGAAGAACAACAAGAAGAAGAAATATCTCGAAATATGCCCGTCAGGCCCCTTCCATTGAGATAAATCTGCAAATATCTCGGAAACGAAGCGAGCTATGGCAAAATGTTAAGAGACCTTTTTTGTAGAGAATTAAGTTTCCTACTTTTTATGTTCTATGATATTTTTTGATCAGATGCGTAGTTCTCGAGATATATCAAGATATTTAAAAGTTCCGAAGCCGCACCAACATAATAGAGATACAGAAACACCGTGGCCCCTTTCTTTGAGGTAACTCTGCACTATTGCGAGCTGCAAATGCCACTTCCAGCTTAGCTGTGCAGAAGAAGAACAACAAGAAGAAGAAATATCTCGAAATATGTCCGTCAGGCCCCTTCCCTTGAGATAAATCTGCAAATATCTCGGAAACCAAGCGAGCTATGGCAAAATGTTAAGAGACCTTATTTGTAGAGAATTAAGTTTCCTACTTTTTATGTTCTACGATATTTTTTGATCAGATGCGTAGTTCTCGAGATATATCGAGATATTTAAAAGTTCCGAAGCCGCACCAACATAATAGAGATACAGAAACAGCGTGGCCCCTTTCTTTGGGATAACTCTGCACTATTGCGAGCTGGAAATGCCACTTCCAGTTTAGCTGTGCAGAAGAAGAAGAACAAGAAGAAGAAATATCTCGAAATATGTCCGTCAGGACCCCTCCCTTGAGATAAATCTGCAAATATCTCGGAAACGAAGCGAGCTATTGCAAAACGTTAAGAGACCTTTTTTGTAGAGAATTATGCTTCCTACAATTTATGTTCTATGATATTTTTTGATCAGAAGCGTAGTTTTCGAGATATATCGAGATATTTAAAAGTTCCGAAGCCGCACCAACATAATAGAGATACAGAAACACCGTGGCCCCTTTCTTTGAGATAACTCTGCACTAGTGCGAGCCGCAAATGCCACTTCCAGCTTAGCTGTGCAGAAGAAGAACAACAAGAAGAAGAAATATCTCGAAATATGTCCGTCAGGCCCCTTCCCTTGAGATAAATCGGCAAGTATCTCGGAAACGAAGCGAGCTATGGCAAAATGTTAAGAGACCTTTTCTGTAGAGAATTAAGTTTTCTACTTTTTATGTTCCATGATATTTTTTGATCAGATGCGTAGTTCTCGAGATATATCAAGATATTTAAAAGTTCCGAAGCCGCACCAACATAATAGAGATACAGAAACACCGTGGCCCCTTTCTTTGAGATAACTCTGCACTATTGCGAGCTGCAAATGCCACTTCCAGCTTAGCTGTGCAGAGGAAGAACAACAAGAAGAAGAAGTATCTCGAAATATGTCCGTCAGGCCCGTTCCTTTGAGCTGAATCTGCAAATATCTCGGAATCGAAGCGAGCTATGGCAAAATGTTAAGAGACGTTTTTTGTAGAGAATTATGTTTCCTACAATTTATGTTCTATGATATTTTTTGATCAGAAGCGTAGTTTTCGAGATATATCGAGATATTTAAAAGTTCCGAAGCCGCACCAACATAATAGAGATACAGAAACACCGTGGCCCCTTTCTTTGAGATAACTCTGCGCTAGTGCGAGCCGCAAATGCCACTTCCAGCTTAGCTGTGCAGAAGAAGAACAACAAGAAGAAGAAATATCTCGAAATATGTCCGACAGGCCCCTTCCCTTGAGATAAATCTGCAAATATCTCGGAAACGAAGCGAGCTATGGCGAAATGTTAAGAGACCTTTTTTGTAGAGAATTAAGTTTCCTACTTTTTATCTTCTATGATATTTTTTGATCAGATGCGTAGTTCTCGAAATATATCAAGATATTTAAAAGTTCCGAAGCCGCACCAACATAATAGAGATACAGAAACACCGTGGCCCCTCTCTTTGAGATAACTCTGCACTATTGTGAGCTGCAAATGCCACTTCCAGCTTAGCTGTGCAGAAGAAGAACAACAAGAAGAAGAAATATCTCGAAATATGTCCGTCACGCCCCTTCCCTTGAGATAAATCTGCAAATATCTCGGAAACGAAGCGAGCTATGGCAAAATGTTTAGAGACCTTTCTTGTAGAGAATTAAGTTTCCTACTTTTTATGTAGTATGATATTTTTTGATCAGATGCGTAGTTCTCGAGATATATCAAGATATTTAAAAGTTCCGAAG
Source organism: Osmia lignaria lignaria (assembly GCF_051020975.1). Taxonomy (NCBI): domain Eukaryota; kingdom Metazoa; phylum Arthropoda; class Insecta; order Hymenoptera; family Megachilidae; genus Osmia; species Osmia lignaria. Next base: position 7,203,570 of record NW_027478165.1, read on the forward strand.
CCGCACCAACATAATAGAGATACAGAAACACCGTGGCCCCTTTCTTTGATATAACTCTGCACTATTGCGCGCTGCAAATGCCACTTCCAGCTTAGCTGTGCAGAAGAAGGACAACAAAAAGAAGAAATATCTCGAAATATGTCCGTCAGGCCCCTTCCCTTGAGATAAATCTGCAAATATCTCGGAAACGAAGCGAGCTATGGCAAAATGTTAAGAGACCTTTTTTGTAGAGAATTAAGTTTCCTACTTTTTATGTTCTATGATATTTTTTGATCAGAAGCGTAGTTTTCGAGATATATCGAGATATTTAAAAGTTCCGAAGCCGCACCAACATAATAGAGATACAGAAACACCGTGGCCCCTTTCTTTGAGATAACTCTGCACTAGTGCGAGCCGCAAATGCCACTTCCAGCTTAGCTGTGCAGAAGAAGAACAACAAGAAGAAGAAATATCTCGAAATATGTCCGTCAGGCCCCTTCCCTTGAGATAAATATGCAAATATCTCGGAAACGAAGCGAGCTCTGGCAAAATGTTAAGAGACCGTTGTTGTAGAGAATTAAGTTTCCCACTTTTTATGTTCTATGACATTTTTTGATCAGACGCGTAGTTCTCGAGATATATCAAGATATTTAAAAGTTCCGAAGCCGCACCAACATAATAGAGATACAGAAACACCGTGGCCCCTTTCTTTGAGATAACTCTGCACTATTGCGAGCTGCAAATGCCACTTCCAGCTTAGCTGTGCAGAAGAAGAACAACAAGAAAAAGAAATATCTCGAAATATGTCCGTCAGGCCCCTTCCCTTGAGATAAATCTGCAAATATCTCGGAAACGAAGAGAGCTATGGCAAAATGTTAAGAGACCTTTTTTGTAGAGAATTATGTTTCCTACAATTTATGTTCTATGATATTTTTTGATCAGAAGCGTAGTTTTCGAGATATATCGAGATATTTAAAAGTTCCGAAGCCGCACCAACATAATAGAGATACAGAAACACCGTGGCCCCTTTCTTTGAGATAACTCTGCACTAGTGCGAGCCGCAAATGCCACTTCCAGCTTAGCTGTGCAGAAGAAGAACAACAAGAAGAAGAAATATCTCGAAATATGTCCGTCAGGCCAGTTCCTTTGAGCTGAATCTGCAAATATCTCGGAAACGAAGCGAGCTGTGGCAAAATGTTAAGAGACCGTTGTTGTAGAGAATTAAGTTTCCTACTTTTTATGTTCTATGACATTTTTTGATCAGACGCGTAGTTCTCGAGATATATCAAGATATTTAAAAGTTCCGAAGCCGCACCAACATAATAGAGATACAGAAACACCGTGGCCCCTTTCTTTGAGATAACTCTGCGCTATTGCGAGCTGCAAATGCCACTTCCAGCTTAGCTGTGCAGAAGAAGAACAACAAGAAGAAGAAATATCTCGAAATATGTCCGTCAGGCCCCTTCCCTTGAGATAAATCTGCAAATATCTCGGAAACGAAGCGAGCTATGGCAAAATGTTAAGAGACCTTTTTTGTAGAGAATTAAGTTTCCTACTTTTTATGTTCTATGATATTTTTTGATCAGAAGCGTAGTTTTCGAGATATATCGAGATATTTAAAAGTTCCGAAGCCGCACCAACATAATAGACATACAGAAACACCGTGGCCCCTTTCTTTGAGATAACTCTGCACTAGTGCGAGTCGCAAATGCCACTTCCAGCTTAGCTGTGCAGAGGAAGAACAACAAGAAGAAGAAATATCTCGAAATATGTCCGTCAGGCCAGTTCCTTTGAGCTGAATCTGCAAATATCTCGGAAACGAAGCGAGCTATGGCAAAATGTTAAGAGACCTTTTTTGTAGAGAATTAAGTTTCCTACTTTTTATGTTCGATGATATTTTTTGATCAGATGCGTAGTTCTCGAGATATATCAAGATATTTAAAAGTTCCGAAGCCGCACCAACATAATAGAGATACAGAAACACCGTTGCCCCTTTCTTTGAGATAACTCTGCACTATTGCGAGCTGGAAATGCCACTTCCAGTTTAGCTGTGCAGAAGAAGAACAACAAGAAGAAGAAATATCTCGAAATATGTCCGTCACGCCCCTTCCCTTGAGATAAATCTGCAAATATCTCGGAAACGAAGCGAGCTATGGCAAAATGTTTAGAGACCTTTCTTGTAGAGAATTAAGTTTCCTACTTTTTATGTAGTATGATATTTTTTGATCAGATGCGTAGTTCTCGAGATATATCAAGATATTTAAAAGTTCCGAAGCCGCACCAACATAATAGAGATACAGAAACACCGTGGCCCCTTTCTTTGATATAACTCTGCACTATTGCGCGCTGCAAATGCCACTTCCAGCTTAGCTGTGCAGAAGAAGGACAACAAAAAGAAGAAATATCTCGAAATATGTCCGTCAGGCCCCTTCCCTTGAGATAAATCTGCAAATATCTCGGAAACGAAGCGAGCTATGGCAAAATGTTAAGAGACCTTTTTTGTAGAGAATTAAGTTTCCTACTTTTTATGTTCTATGATATTTTTTGATCAGAAGCGTAGTTTTCGAGATATATCGAGATATTTAAAAGTTCCGAAGCCGCACCAACATAATAGAGATACAGAAACACCGTGGCCCCTTTCTTTGAGATAACTCTGCACTAGTGCGAGCCGCAAATGCCACTTCCAGCTTAGCTGTGCAGAAGAAGAACAACAAGAAGAAGAAATATCTCGAAATATGTCCGTCAGGCCCCTTCCCTTGAGATAAATATGCAAATATCTCGGAAACGAAGCGAGCTCTGGCAAAATGTTAAGAGACCGTTGTTGTAGAGAATTAAGTTTCCCACTTTTTATGTTCTATGACATTTTTTGATCAGACGCGTAGTTCTCGAGATATATCAAGATATTTAAAAGTTCCGAAGCCGCACCAACATAATAGAGATACAGAAACACCGTGGCCCCTTTCTTTGAGATAACTCTGCACTATTGCGAGCTGCAAATGCCACTTCCAGCTTAGCTGTGCAGAAGAAGAACAACAAGAAAAAGAAATATCTCGAAATATGTCCGTCAGGCCCCTTCCCTTGAGATAAATCTGCAAATATCTCGGAAACGAAGAGAGCTATGGCAAAATGTTAAGAGACCTTTTTTGTAGAGAATTATGTTTCCTACAATTTATGTTCTATGATATTTTTTGATCAGAAGCGTAGTTTTCGAGATATATCGAGATATTTAAAAGTTCCGAAGCCGCACCAACATAATAGAGATACAGAAACACCGTGGCCCCTTTCTTTGAGATAACTCTGCACTAGTGCGAGCCGCAAATGCCACTTCCAGCTTAGCTGTGCAGAAGAAGAACAACAAGAAGAAGAAATATCTCGAAATATGTCCGTCAGGCCAGTTCCTTTGAGCTGAATCTGCAAATATCTCGGAAACGAAGCGAGCTGTGGCAAAATGTTAAGAGACCGTTGTTGTAGAGAATTAAGTTTCCTACTTTTTATGTTCTATGACATTTTTTGATCAGACGCGTAGTTCTCGAGATATATCAAGATATTTAAAAGTTCCGAAGCCGCACCAACATAATAGAGATACAGAAACACCGTGGCCCCTTTCTTTGAGATAACTCTGCGCTATTGCGAGCTGCAAATGCCACTTCCAGCTTAGCTGTGCAGAAGAAGAACAACAAGAAGAAGAAATATCTCGAAATATGTCCGTCAGGCCCCTTCCCTTGAGATAAATCTGCAAATATCTCGGAAACGAAGCGAGCTATGGCAAAATGTTAAGAGACCTTTTTTGTAGAGAATTAAGTTTCCTACTTTTTATGTTCTATGATATTTTTTGATCAGAAGCGTAGTTTTCGAGATATATCGAGATATTTAAAAGTTCCGAAGCCGCACCAACATAATAGACATACAGAAACACCGTGGCCCCTTTCTTTGAGATAACTCTGCACTAGTGCGAGTCGCAAATGCCACTTCCAGCTTAGCTGTGCAGAGGAAGAACAACAAGAAGAAGAAATATCTCGAAATATGTCCGTCAGGCCAGTTCCTTTGAGCTGAATCTGCAAATATCTCGGAAACGAAGCGAGCTATGGCAAAATGTTAAGAGACCTTTTTTGTAGAGAATTAAGTTTCCTACTTTTTATGTTCGATGATATTTTTTGATCAGATGCGTAGTTCTCGAGATATATCAAGATATTTAAAAGTTCCGAAGCCGCACCAACATAATAGAGATACAGAAACACCGTTGCCCCTTTCTTTGAGATAACTCTGCACTATTGCGAGCTGGAAATGCCACTTCCAGTTTAGCTGTGCAGAAGAAGAACAACAAGAAGAAGAAATATCTCGAAATATGTCCGTTAGGCCCCTTCCCTTGAGATAAATCTGCAAATATCTCGGAAACGAAGCGAGCTATGGCAAAATGTTCAGAGACCTTTTTTGTAGAGAATTAAGTTTCCTACTTTTTACGTTCTATGATATTTTTTGATCAGAAGCGTAGTTTTCGAGATATATCGAGATATTTAAAAGTTCCGAAGCCGCACCAACATAATAGAGATACAGAAACACCGTGGCCCCTTTCTTTGAGATAACTCTGCACTAGTGCGAGCCGCAAATGCCACTTCCAGCTTAGCTGTGCAGAAGAAGAACAACAAGAAGAAGAAATATCTCGAAATATGTCCGTCAGGCCCCTTCCCTTGAGATAAATATGCAAATATCTCGGAAACGAAGCGAGCTATGGCAAAATGTTAAGAGACCTTTTTTGTAGAGAATTAAGCTTCCTAGCTTTTATGTTCTATGATATTTTTTGATCAGATGCGTAGTTCTCGAGATATATCAAGATATTTAAAAGTTCCGAAGCCGCACCAACATAATAGAGATACAGAAACACCGTGGCCCCTTTCTTTGAGATAACTCTGCACTATTGCGAGCTGCAAATGCCACTTCCAGCTTAGCTGTGCAGAGGAAGAACAACAAGAAGAAGAAATATCTCGAAATATGTCCGTCAGGCCCCTTCCCTTGAGATATATCTGCAAATATCTCGGAAACGAAGCGAGCTATGGCAAAATGTTAAGAGACCTTTTTTGTAGAGAATTATGTTTCCTACAATTTATGTTCTATGATATTTTTTGATCAGAAGCGTAGTTTTCGAGATATATCGAGATATTTAAAAGTTCCGAAGCCGCACCAACATAATAGAGATACAGAAACACCGTGGCCCCTTTCTTTGAGATAACTCTGCACTAGTGCGAGTCGCAAATGCCACTTCCAGCTTAGCTGTGCAGAGGAAGAACAACAAGAAGAAGAAATATCTCGAAATATGTCCGTCAGGCCAGTCCCTTTGAGCTGAATCTGCAAATATCTCGGAAACGAAGCGAGCTATGGCAAAATGTTAAGAGACCTTTTTTGTAGAGAATTAAGTTTCCTACTTTTTATGTTCGATGATATTTTTTGATCAGATGCGTAGTTCTCGAGATATATCAAGATATTTAAAAGTTCCGAAGCCGCACAAACATAATAGAGATACAGAAACACCGTGGCCCCTTTCTTTGAGATAACTCTGCACTATTGCGAGCTGGAAATGCCACTTCCAGTTTAGCTGTGCAGAAGAAGAACAACAAGAAGAAGAAATATCTCGAAATATGTCCGTTAGGCCCCTTCCCTTGAGATAAATCTGCAAATATCTCGGAAACGAAGCGAGCTATGGCAAAATGTTAAGAGACCTTTTTTGTAGAGAATTAAGTTTCCTACTTTTTACGTTCTATGATATTTTTTGATCAGATGCGTAGTTCTCGAGAAAATATCAAGATATTTAAAAGTTCCGAAGCCGCACCAACATAATAGAGATACAGAAACACCGTGGCCCCTTTCTTTGAGATAACTCTGCACTAGTGCGAGCCGCAAATGCCACTTCCAGCTTAGCTGTGCAGAAGAAGAACAACAAGAAGAAGAAATATCTCGAAACATGTCCGTCAGGCCCCTTCCCTTGAGATAAATATGCAAATATCTCGGAAACGAAGCGAGCTATGGCAAAATGTTAAGAGACCTTTTTTGTAGAGAATTAAGTTTCCTACTTTTTATGTTCTATGATATTTTTTGATCAGATGCGTAGTTCTCGAGATATATCAAGATATTTAAAAGTTCCGAAGCCGCACCAACATAATAGAGATACAGAAACACCGTGGCCCCTTTCTTTGAGATAACTCTGCACTAGTGCGAGCCGCAAATGCCACTTCCAGCTTAGCTGTGCAGAAGAAGAACAACAAGAAGAAGAAATATCTCGAAATATGTCCGTCAGGCCCCTTCCCTTGAGATAAATCTGCAAATATCTCGGAAACGAAGCGAGCTATGGCAAAATGTTAAGAGACCTTTTTTGTAGAGAATTAAGTTTCCTACTTTTTATGTTCTATGATATTTTTTGATCAGATGCGTAGTTCTCGAGATATATCAAGATATTTAAAAGTTCCGAAGCCGCACCAACATAATAGAGATACAGAAACACCGTGGCCCCTTTCTTTGAGATAACTCTGCACTATTGCGAGTTGGAAATGCCGCTTCCAGTTTAGCTGTGCAGAAGAAGAACAACAAGAAGAAGAAATATCTCGAAATATGTCCGTTAGGCCCCTTCCCTTGAGATAAATCTGCAAATATCTCGGAAACGAAGCGAGCTATGGCAAAATGTTAAGAGACCTTTTTTGTAGAGAATTAAGTATCCTACTTTTTATGTTCTATGATATTTTTTGATCAGATGCGTAGTTCTCGAGATATATCAAGATATTTAAAAGTTCCGAAGCCGCACCAACATAATAGAGATACAGAAACACCGTGGCCCCTTTCTTTGAGGTAACTCTGCACTATTGCGAGCTGCAAATGCCACTTCCAGCTTAGCTGTGCAGAAGAAGAACAACAAGAAGAAGAAATATCTCGAAATATGTCCGTCAGGACCCCTCCCTTGAGATAAATCTGCAAATATCTCGGAAACGAAGCGAGCTATTGCAAAACGTTAAGAGACCTTTTTTGTAGAGAATTAGGTTTCCTACTTTTTATGTTCTATGATATTTTTTGATCAGATGCGTAGTTCTCGAGATATATCAAGATATTTAAAAGTTCCGAAGCCGCACCAACATAATAGAGATACAGAAACACCGTGGCCCCTTTCTTTGAGATAACTCTGCACTATTGCGAGCTGCAAATGCCACTTCCAGCTTAGCTGTGCAGAAGAAGAACAACAAGAAGAAGAAATATCTCGAAATATGTCCGTCAGGCCCCTTCCCTTGAGATATATCTGCAAATATCTCGGAAACGAAGCGAGCTATGGCAAAATGTTAAGAGACCTTTTTTGTAGAGAATTATGTTTCCTACAATTTATGTTCTATGATATTTTTTGATCAGAAGCGTAGTTTTCGAGATATATCGAGATATTTAAAAGTTCCGAAGCCGCACCAACATAATAGAGATACAGAAACACTGTGGCCCCTTTCTTTGAGATAACTCTGCACTAGTGCGAGTCGCAAATGCCACTTCCAGCTTAGCTGTGCAGAGGAAGAACAACAAGAAGAAGAAATATCTCGAAATATGTCCGTCAGGCCAGTTCCTTTGAGCTGAATCTGCAAATATCTCGGAAACGAAGCGAGCTATGGCAAAATGTTAAGAGATCTTTTTTGTAGAGAATTAAGTTTCCTACTTTTTATGTTCGATGATATTTTTTGATCAGATGCGTAGTTCTCGAGATATATCAAGATATTTAAAAGTTCCGAAGCCGCACAAACATAATAGAGATACAGAAACACCGTGGCCCCTTTCTTTGAGATAACTCTGCACTATTGCGAGCTGGAAATGCCACTTCCAGTTTAGCTGTGCAGAAGAAGAACAACAAGAAGAAGAAATATCTCGAAATATGTCCGTTAGGCCCCTTCCCTTGAGATAAATCTGCAAATATCTCGGAAACGAAGCGAGCTATGGCAAAATGTTAAGAGACCTTTTTTGTAGAGAATTAAGTTTCCTACTTTTTATGTTCTATGATATTTTTTGATCAGAAGCGTAGTTTTCGAGATATATCGAGATATTTAAAAGTACCGAAGCCGCACCAACATAATAGCGATACAGAAACACCGTGGCCCCTTTCTTTGAGATAACTCTGCACTAGTGCGAGCCGCAAATGCCACTTCCAGCTTAGCTGTGCAGAAGAAGAACAACAAGAAGAAGAAATATCTCGAAATATGTCCCTCAGGCCCCTTCCCTTGAGATAAATATGCAAATATCTCGGAAACGAAGCGAGCTATGGCAAAATGTTAAGAGACCTTTTTTGTAGAGAATTAAGTTTCCTACTTTTTATGTTCTATGATATTTTTTGATCAGATGCGTAGTTCTCGAGATATATCAAGATATTTAAAAGTTCCGAAGCCGCACCAACATAATAGAGATACAGAAACACCGTGGCCCCTTTCTTTGAGATAACTCTGCACTAGTGCGAGCCGCAAATGCCACTTCCAGCTTAGCTGTGCAGAAGAAGAACAACAAGAAGAAGAAATATCTCGAAATATGTCCGTCAGGCCCCTTCCCTTGAGATAAATCTGCAAATATCTCGGAAACGAAGCGAGCTATGGCAGAATGTTAAGAGACCTTTTTTGTAGAGAATTAAGTTTCCTACTTTTTATGTTCTATGATATTTTTTGATCAGATGCGTAGTTCTCGAGATATATCAAGATATTTAAAAGTTCCGAAGCCGCACCAACATAATAGAGATACAGAAACACCGTGGCCCCTTTCTTTGAGATAACTCTGCACTATTGCGAGCTGGAAATGCCGCTTCCAGTTTAGCTGTGCAGAAGAAGAACAACAAGAAGAAGAAATATCTCGAAATATGTCCGTTAGGCCCCTTCCCTTGAGATAAATCTGCAAATATCTCGGAAACGAAGCGAGCTATGGCAAAATGTTAAGAGACCTTTTTTGTAGAGAATTAAGTATCCTACTTTTTATGTTCTATGATATTTTTTGATCAGATGCGTAGTTCTCGAGATATATCAAGATATTTAAAAGTTCCGAAGCCGCACCAACATAATAGAGATACAGAAACACCGTGGCCCCTTTCTTTGAGGTAACTCTGCACTATTGCGAGCTGCAAATGCCACTTCCAGCTTAGCTGTGCAGAAGAAGAACAACAAGAAGAAGAAATATCTCGAAATATGTCCGTCAGGACCCCTCCCTTGAGATAAATCTGCAAATATCTCGGAAACGAAGCGAGCTATTGCAAAACGTTAAGAGACCTTTTTTGTAGAGAATTAGGTTTCCTACTTTTTATGTTCTATGATATTTTTTGATCAGATGCGTAGTTCTCGAGATATATCAAGATATTTAAAAGCTCCGAAGCTGCACCAACATAATAGAGGTACAGAAACACCGTGGCCCCTTTCTTTGAGATAACTCTGCACTAGTGCGAGCCGCAAATGCCACTTCCAGCTTAGCTGTGCAGAAGAAGAACAACAAGAAGAAGAAATATCTCGAAATATGTCCGTCAGGCCCCTTCCCTTGAGATAAATCGGCAAGTATCTCGGAAACGAAGCGAGCTATGGCAAAATGTTAAGAGACCTTTTCTGTAGAGAATTAAGTTTTCTACTTTTTATGTTCCATGATATTTTTTGATCAGATGCGTAGTTCTCGAGATATATCAAGATATTTAAAAGTTCCGAAGCCGCACCAACATAATAGAGATACAGAAACACCGTGGCCCCTTTCTTTGAGATATCTCTGCACTATTGCGAGCTGCAAATGCCACTTCCAGCTTAGCTGCGCAGAAGAAGAACAACAAGAAGAAGAAATATCTCGAAATATGTCCGTCAGGCCCCTTCCCTTGAGATAAATCTGCAAATATCTCGGAAACGAAGCGAGCTATGGCAAAATGTTAAGAGACCTTTTTTGTAGAGAATTATGTTTCCTACTTTTTATGTTCTATGATATTTTTTGATCCGACGCGTAGTTCTCGAGATATATCAAGATATTTAAAAGTTCCGAAGCCGCACCAACATAATAGAGATACAGAAACACCGTGGCCCCTTTCTTTGAGATAACTCTGCACTATTGCGAGCTGCAAATGCCACTTCCAGCTTAGCTGTGCAGAAGAAGGACAACAAGAAGAAGAAATATCTCGAAATATGTCCGTCAGGCCCCTTCCCTTGAGATAAATCTGCAAATATCTCGGAAACGAAGAGAGCTATGGCAAAATGTTAAGCGACCTTTTTTGTAGAGAATTAAGTTTCCTACTTTTTATGTTCTATGATATTTTTTGATCAGATGCGTAGTTCTCGAGATATATCAAGATATTTAAAAGTTCCGAAGCCGCACCAACATAATAGAGATACAGAAACACCGTGGCCCCTTTCTTTGAGATAACTCTGCACTATTGCGAGCTGGAAATGCCACTTCCAGTTTAGCTGTGCACAAGAAGAACAACAAGAAGAAGAAATATCTCGAAATATGTCCGTTAGGCCCCTTCCCTTGAGATAAATCTGCAAATATCTCGGAAACGAAGCGAGCTATGGCAAAATGTTAAGAGACCTTTTTTGTAGAGAATTAAGTATCCTACTTTTTATGTTCTATGATATTTTTTGATCAGATGCGTAGTTCTCGAGATATATCAAGATATTTAAAAGTTCCGAAGCCGCACCAACATAATAGAGATACAGAAACACCGTGGCCCCTTTCTTTGAGGTAACTCTGCACTATTGCGAGCTGCAAATGCCACTTCCAGCTTAGCTGTGCAGAAGAAGAACAACAAGAAGAAGAAATATCTCGAAATATGTCCGTCAGGACCCCTCCCTTGAGATAAATCTGCAAATATCTCGGAAACGAAGCGAGCTATTGCAAAACGTTAAGAGACCTTTTTTGTAGAGAATTAGGTTTCCTACTTTTTATGTTCTATGATATTTTTTGATCAGATGCGTAGTTCTCGAGATATATCAAGATATTTAAAAGCTCCGAAGCTGCACCAACATAATAGAGGTACAGAAACACCGTGGCCCCTTTCTTTGAGATAACTCTGCACTAGTGCGAGCCGCAAATGCCACTTCCAGCTTAGCTGTGCAGAAGAAGAACAACAAGAAGAAGAAATATCTCGAAATATGTCCGTCAGGCCCCTTCCCTTGAGATAAATCGGCAAGTATCTCGGAAACGAAGCGAGCTATGGCAAAATGTTAAGAGACCTTTTCTGTAGAGAATTAAGTTTTCTACTTTTTATGTTCCATGATATTTTTTGATCAGATGCGTAGTTCTCGAGATATATCAAGATATTTAAAAGTTCCGAAGCCGCACCAACATAATAGAGATACAGAAACACCGTGGCCCCTTTCTTTGAGATATCTCTGCACTATTGCGAGCTGCAAATGCCACTTCCAGCTTAGCTGCGCAGAAGAAGAACAACAAGAAGAAGAAATATCTCGAAATATGTCCGTCAGGCCCCTTCCCTTGAGATAAATCTGCAAATATCTCGGAAACGAAGCGAGCTATGGCAAAATGTTAAGAGACCTTTTTTGTAGAGAATTAAGTTTCCTACTTTTTATGTTCGATGATATTTTTTGATCAGATGCGTAGTTCTCGAGATATATCAAGATATTTAAAAGTTCCGAAGCTGCACCAACATAATAGAGATACAGAAACACCGTGGCCCCTTTCTTTGAGATAACTCTGCACTATTGCGAGCTGCAAATGCCACTTCCAGCTTAGCTGTGCAGAAGAAGGACAACAAGAAGAAGAAATATCTCGAAATATGTCCGTCAGGCCCCTTCCCTTGAGATAAATCTGCAAATATCTCGGAAACGAAGAGAGCTATGGCAAAATGTTAAGCGACCTTTTTTGTAGAGAATTAAGTTTCCTACTTTTTATGTTCGATGATATTTTTTGATCAGATGCGTAGTTCTCGAGATATATCAAGATATTTAAAAGTTCCGAAGCTGCACCAACATAATAGAGGTACAGAAACACCGTGGCCTCTTTCTTTGAGATAACACTGCACTATTGCGAGCTGCAAATGCCACTTCGAGCTTAGCTGTGCAGAAGAAGAACCACAAGAAGAAGAAATATCTCGAAATATGTCCGTCAGACCCCTTCCCTTGAGATGAATCTGCAAATATCTCGGAAACGAAGCGAGCTATGGCAAAATGTTAAGAGACCTTTTTTGTAGAGAATTAAGTTTCCTACTTTTTATGTTCTATGATATTTTTTGATCAGAAGTGTAGTTTTCGAGATATATCGAGATATTTCAAAGTTCCGAAGCCGCACCAATATAATAGAGATACAGAAACACCGTGGCCCCTTTCTTTGAGATAACTCTGCACTATTGCGCGCTGCAAATGCCACTTCCAGCTTAGCTGTGCAGAAGAAGAACAACAAAAAGAAGAAATATCTCGAAATATGTCCGTCAGGCCCCTTCCCTTGAGATAAATCTGCAAATATCTCGGAAACGAAGCGAGCTATGGCAAAATGTTAAGAGACCTTTTTTGTAGAGAATTAAGTTTCCTACTTTTTATGTTCTATGATATTTTTTGATCAGAAGCGTAGTTTTCGAGATATATCGAGATATTTAAAAGTTCCGAAGCCGCACCAACATAATAGAGATACAGAAACACCGTGGCCCCTTTCTTTGAGATAACTCTGCACTATTGCGAGCTGCAAATGCCACTTCCAGCTTAGCTGTGCAGAAGAAGAACAACAAGAAGAAGAAATATCTCGAAATATGTCCGTCAGGCCCCTTCCCTTGAGATAAATCTGCAAATATCTCGGAAACGAAGCGAGCTATGGCAAAATGTTAAGAGACCTTTGTTGTAGAGAATTAAGTTTCCTACTTTTTATGTTCGATGATATTTTTTGATCAGATGCGTAGTTCTCGAGATATATCAAGATATTTAAAAGTTCCGAAGCTGCACCAACATAATAGAGGTACAGAAACACCGTGGCCTCTTTCTTTGAGATAACACTGCACTATTGCGAGCTGCAAATGCCACTTCGAGCTTAGCTGTGCAGAAGAAGAACCACAAGAAGAAGAAATATCTCGAAATATGTCCGTCAGACCCCTTCCCTTGAGATGAATCTGCAAATATCTCGGAAACGAAGCGAGGTATGGCAAAATGTTAAGAGACCTTTTTTGTAGAGAATTAAGTTTCCTACTTTTTATGTTCTATGATATTTTTTGATCAGAAGCGTAGTTTTCGAGATATATCGAGATATTTAAAAGTTCCGAAGCCGCACCAACATAATAGAGATACAGAAACACCGTGGCCCCTTTCTTTGAGATAACTCTGCACTAGTGCGAGTCGCAAATGCCACTTCCAGCTTAGCTGTGCAGAGGAAGAACAACAAGAAGAAGAAATATCTCGAAATATGTCCGTCAGGCCAGTTCCTTTGAGCTGAATCTGCAAATATCTCGGAAACGAAGAGAGCTATGGCAAAATGTTAAGAGACCTTTTTTGTAGAGAATGAAGTTTCCTACTTTTTATGTTCGATGATATTTTTTGATCAGATGCGTAGTTCTCGAGATATATCAAGATATTTAAAAGTTCCGAAGCCGCACCAACATAATAGAGATACAGAAACACCGTGGCCCCTTTCTTTGAGATAACTCTGCACTATTGCGAGCTGGAAATGCCACTTCCAGTTTAGCTGTGCAGAAGAAGAACAACAAGAAGAAGAAATATCTCGAAATATGTCCGTTAGGCCCCTTCCCTTGAGATAAATCTGCAAATATCTCGGAAACGAAGCGAGCTATGGCAAAATGTTAAGAGACCTTTTTTGTAGAGAATTAAGTTTCCTACTTTTTACGTTCTATGATATTTTTTGATCAGAAGCGTAGTTTTCGAGATATATCGAGATATTTAAAAGTTCCGAAGCCGCACCAACATAATAGAGATACAGAAACACCGTGGCCCCTTTCTGTGAGATAACTCTGCAATATTGCGAGCTGCAAATGCCACTTCCAGCTTAGCTGTGCAGAGGAAGAACAACAAGAAGAAGAAATATCTCGAAATATGTCCGTCAGTCCAGTTCCTTTGAGCTGAATCTGCAAATATCTCGGAAACGAAGCGAGCTATGGCAAAATGTTAAGAGACCTTTTTTGTAGAGAATTAAGTTTCCTACTTTTTATGTTCGATGATATTTTTTGATCAGATGCGTAGTTCTCGAGACATATCAAGATATTTAAAAGTTCCGAAGCTGCACCAACATAATAGAGGTACAGAAACACCGTGGCCTCTTTCTTTGAGATAACTCTGCACTATTGCGAGCTGCAAATGCCACTTCGAGCTTAGCTGTGCAGAAGAAGAACAACAAGAAGAAGAAATATCTCGAAATATGTCCGTCAGACCCCTTCCCTTGAGATGAATCTGCAAATATCTCGGAAACGAGGCGAGCTATGGCAAAATGTTAAGAGACCTTTTTTGTAGAGAATTATGTTTCCTACAATTTATGTTCTATGATATTTTTTGATCAGAAGCGTAGTTTTCGAGATATATCGAGATATTTAAAAGTTCCGAAGCCGCACCAACATAATAGAGATACAGAAACACCGTGGCCCCTTTCTTTGAGATAACTCTGCACTAGTGCGAGCCGCAAATGCCACTTCCAGCTTAGCTGTGCAGAAGAAGAACAACAAGAAGAAGAAATATCTCGAAATATGTCCGTCAGGCCCCTTCCCTTGAGATAAATATGCAAATATCTCGGAAACGAAGTGAGCTGTGGCAAAATGTTAAGAGACAGTTGTGGTAGAGAATTAAGTTTCCTACTTTTTATGTTCTATGATATTTTTTGATCAGACGCGTAGTTCTCGAGATATATCAAGATATTTAAAAGTTCCGAAGCCGCACCAACATAATAGAGATACAGAAACACCGTGGCCCCTTTCTTTGAGATAACTCTGCACTATTGCGAGCTGCAAATGCCACTTCCAGCTTAGCTGTGCAGAAGAAGAACAACAAGAAGAAGAAATATCTCGAAATATGTCCGTCAGGCCCCTTCCCTTGAGATAAATCTGCAAATATCTCGGAAACGAAGAGAGCTATGGCAAAATGTTAAGAGACCTTTTTTGTAGAGAATTATGTTTCCTACAATTTATGTTCTATGATATTTTTTGATCAGAAGCGTAGTTTTCGAGATATATCGAGATATTTAAAAGTTCCGAAGCCGCACCAACATAATAGAGATACAGAAACACCGTGGCCCCTTTCTTTGAGATAACTCTGCACTAGTGCGAGCCGCAAATGCCACTTCCAGCTTAGCTGTGCAGAAGAAGAACAACAAGAAGAAGAAATATCTCGAAATATGTCCGTCAGGCCCCTTCCCTTGAGATAAATCTGCAAATATCTCGGAAACGAAGCGAGCTATGGCAAAATGTTAAGAGACCTTTTTTGTAGAGAATTAAGTTTCCTACTTTTTATGTTCTATGATATTTTTTGATCAGATGCGTAGTTCTCGAGATATATCAAGGTATTTAAAAGTTCCGAAGCCGCACCAACATAATAGAGATACAGAAACACCGTGGCCCCTTTCTTTGAGATAACTCTGCACTATTGCGAGCTCGAAATGCCACTTCCAGTTTAGCTGTGCAGAAGAAGAACAACAAGAAGAAGAAATATCTCGAAATATGTCCGTTAGGCCCCTTCCCTTGAGATAAATCTGCAAATATCTCGGAAACGAAGCGAGCTATGGCAAAATGTTAAGAGACCTTTTTTGTAGAGAATTAAGTTTCCTACTTTTTATGTTCTATGATATTTTTTGATCAGAAGCGTAGTTTTCGAGATATATCGAGATATTTAAAAGTTCCGAAGCCGCACCAACATAATAGAGATACAGAAACACCGTGGCCCCTTTCTTTGAGATAACTCTGCACTAGTGCGAGCCGCAAATGCCACTTCCAGCTTAGCTGTGCAGAAGAAGAACAACAAGAAGAAGAAATATTTCGAAATATGTCCGTCAGGCCCCTTCCCTTGAGATAAATATGCAAATATCTCGGAAACGAAGCGAGCTGTGGCAAAATGTTAAGAGACCGTTGTGGTAGAGAACTAAGTTTCCTACTTTTTATGTTCTATGATATTTTTTGATCAGACGCGTAGTTCTCGAGATATATCAAGATATTTAAAAGTTCCGAAGCCGCACCAACATAATAGAGATACAGAAACACCGTGGCCCCTTTCTTTGAGATAACTCTGCACTATTGCGAGCCGCAAATGCCACCTCCAGCTTAGCTGTGCAGAAGAAGAACAACAAGAAGAAGAAATATCTCGAAATATGTCCGTCAGGCCCCTTCCCTTGAGATAAATATGCAAATATCTCGGAAACGAAGCGAGCTATGGCAAAATGTTAAGAGACTTTTTTTGTAGAGAATTAAGTTTCCTACTTTTTATGTTCTATGATATTTTTTGATCAGATGCTTAGTTCTCGAGATATATCAAGATATTTAAAAGTTCCGAAGCCGCACCAACATAATAGAGATACAGAAACACCGTGGCCCCTTTCTGTGAGATAACTCTGCAATATCGCTAGCTGCAAATGCCACTTCCAGCTTAGCTGTGCAGAGGAAGAACAACAAGAAGAAGAAATATCTCGAAATATGTCCGTCAGGCCAGTTCCTTTGAGCTGAATCTGCAAATATCTCGGAAACGAAGCGAGCTATGGCAAAATGTTAAGAGACCTTTTTTGTAGAGAATTAAGTTTCCTACTTTTTATGTTCGATGATATTTTTTGATCGGATGCGTAGTTCTCGAGATATATCAAGATATTTAAAAGTTCCGAAGCTGCACCAACATAATAGAGGTACAGAAACACCGTGGCCTCTTTCTTTGAGATAACTCTGCACTATTGCGAGCTGCAAATGCCACTTCGAGCTTAGCTGTGCAGAAGAAGAACAACAAGAAGAAGAAATATCTCGAAATATGTCCGTCAGACCCCTTCCCTTGAGATGAATCTGCAAATATCTCGGAAACGAAGCGAGCTATGGCAAAATGTTAAGAGACCTTTTTTGTCGAGAATTATGTTTCCTACAATTTATGTTCTATGATATTTTTTGATCAGAAGCGTAGTTTTCGAGATATATCGAGATATTTAAAAGTTCCGAAGCCGCACCAACATAATAGAGATACAGAAACACCGTGGCCCCTTTCTTTGAGATAACTCTGCACTAGTGCGAGCCGCAAATGCCACTTCCAGCTTAGCTGTGCAGAAGAAGAACAACAAGAAGAAGAAATATCTCGAAATATGTCCGTCAGGCCCCTTACCTTGAGATAAATATGCAAATATCTCGGAAACGAAGCGTGCTATGGCAAAATGTTAAGAGACCTTTTTTGTAGAGAATTAAGTTTCCTACTTTTTATGTTCTATGATATTTTTTGATCAGATGCGTAGTTCTCGAGATATATCAAGATATTTAAAAGTTCCGAAGCCGCACCAACATAATAGAGATACAGAAACACCGTGGCCCCTTTCTTTGAGATAACTCTGCACTATTGCGAGCTGCAAATGCCACTTCCAGCTTAGCTGTGCAGAGGAAGAACAACAAGAAGAAGAAATATCTCGAAATATGTCCGTCAGGCCCCTTCCCTTGAGATATATCTGCAAATATCTCGGAAACGAAGCGAGCTATGGCAAAATGTTAAGAGACCTTTTTTGTAGAGAATTATGTTTCCTACAATTTATGTTCTATGATATTTTTTGATCAGAAGCGTAGTTTTCGAGCTATATCGAGATATTTAAAAGTTCCGAAGCCGCACCAACATAATAGAGATACAGAAACACCGTGGCCCCTTTCTTTGAGATAACTCTGCACTAGTGCGAGCCGCAAATGCCACTTCCAGCTTAGCTGTGCAGAAGAAGAACAACAAGAAGAAGAAATATCTCGAAATATGTCCGTCAGGCCCCTTACCTTGAGATAAATATGCAAATATCTCGGAAACGAAGCGTGCTATGGCAAAATGTTAAGAGACCTTTTTTGTAGAGAATTAAGTTTCCTACTTTTTATGTTCTATGATATTTTTTGATCAGATGCGTAGTTCTCGAGATATATCAAGATATTTAAAAGTTCCGAAGCCGCACCAACATAATAGAGATACAGAAACACCGTGGCCCCTTTCTTTGAGATAACTCTGCACTATTGCGAGCTGCAAATGCCACTTCCAGCTTAGCTGTGCAGAGGAAGAACAACAAGAAGAAGAAATATCTCGAAATATGTCCGTCAGGCCCCTTCCCTTGAGATATATCTGCAAATATCTCGGAAACGAAGCGAGCTATGGCAAAATGTTAAGAGACCTTTTTTGTAGAGAATTATGTTTCCTACAATTTATGTTCTATGATATTTTTTGATCAGAAGCGTAGTTTTCGAGCTATATCGAGATATTTAAAAGTTCCGAAGCCGCACCAACATAATAGAGATACAGAAACACCGTGGCCCCTTTCTTTGAGATAACTCTGCACTAGTGCGAGCCGCAAATGCCACTTCCAGCTTAGCTGTGCAGAAGAAGAACAACAAGAAGAAGAAATATCTCGAAATATGTCCGTTAGGCCCCTTCCCTTGAGATAAATCTGCAAATATCTCGGAAACGAAGCGAGCTATGGCAAAATGTTAAGAGACCTTTTTTGTAGAGAATTAAGTATCCTACTTTTTATGTTCTATGATATTTTTTGATCAGAAGCGTAGTTTTCGAGATATATCGAGATATTTAAAAGTTCCGAAGCCGCACCAACATAATAGAGATACAGAAACACCGTGGCCCCTTTCTTTGAGATAACTCTGCACTAGTGCGAGCCGCAAATGCCACTTCCAGCTTAGCTGTGCAGAAGAAGAACAACAAGAAGAAGAAATATCTCGAAATATGTCCGTCAGGCCCCTTCCCTTGAGATAAATATGCAAATATCTCGGAAACGAAGCGAGCTGTGGCAAAATGTTAAGAGACCGTTGTGGTAGAGAATTAAGTTTCCTACTTTTTATGTTCTATGATATTTTTTGATCAGACGCGTAGTTCTCGAGATATATCAAGATATTTAAAAGTTCCGAAGCCGCACCAACATAATAGAGATACAGAAACACCGTGGCCCCTTTCTTTGAGATAACTCTGCACTATTGCGAGCTGCAAATGCCACTTCCAGCTTAGCTGTGCAGAAGAAGAACAACAAGAAGAAGAAATATCTCGAAATATGTCCGTCAGGCCCCTTCCCTTGAGATAAATCTGCAAATATCTCGGAAACGAAGAGAGCTATGGCAAAATGTTAAGAGACCTTTTTTGTAGAGAATTATGTTTCCTACAATTTATGTTCTATGATATTTTTTGATCAGAAGCGTAGTTTTCGAGATATATCGAGATATTTAAAAGTTCCGAAGCCGCACCAACATAATAGAGATACAGAAACACCGTGGCCCCTTTCTTTGAGATAACTCTGCACTAGTGCGAGCCGCAAATGCCACTTCCAGCTTAGCTGTGCAGAAGAAGAACAACAAGAAGAAGAAATATCTCGAAATATGTCCGTCAGGCCCCTTCCCTTGAGATAAATATGCAAATATCTCGGAAACGAAGCGAGCTATGGCAAAATGTTAAGAGACCTTTTTTGTAGAGAATTAAGTTTCCTACTTTTTATGTTCTATAATATTTTTTGATCAGATGCTTAGTTCTCGAGATATATCAAGATATTTAAAAGTTCCGAAGCCGCACCAACATAATAGAGATACAGAAACACCGTGGCCCCTTTCTGTGAGATAACTCTGCAATATTGCGAGCTGCAAATGCCACTTCCAGCTTAGCTGTGCAGAGGAAGAACAACAAGAAGAAGAAATATCTCGAAATATGTCCGTCAGTCCAGTTCCTTTGAGCTGAATCTGCAAATATCTCGGAAACGAAGCGAGCTATGGCAAAATGTTAAGAGACCTTTTTTGTAGAGAATTAAGTTTCCTACTTTTTATGTTCGATGATATTTTTTGATCAGATGCGTAGTTCTCGAGACATATCAAGATATTTAAAAGTTCCGAAGCTGCACCAACATAATAGAGGTACAGAAACACCGTGGCCTCTTTCTTTGAGATAACTCTGCACTATTGCGAGCTGCAAATGCCACTTCGAGCTTAGCTGTGCAGAAGAAGAACAACAAGAAGAAGAAATATCTCGAAATATGTCCGTCAGACCCCTTCCCTTGAGATGAATCTGCAAATATCTCGGAAACGAAGCGAGCTATGGCAAAATGTTAAGAGACCTTTTTTGTAGAGAATTATGTTTCCTACAATTTATGTTCTATGATATTTTTTGATCAGAAGCGTAGTTTTCGAGATATATCGAGATATTTAAAAGTTCCGAAGCCGCACCAACATAATAGAGATACAGAAACACCGTGGCCCCTTTCTTTGAGATAACTCTGCACTAGTGCGAGCCGCAAATGCCACTTCCAGCTTAGCTGTGCAGAAGAAGAACAACAAGAAGAAGAAATATCTCGAAATATGTCCGTCAGGCCCCTTCCCTTGAGATAAATATGCAAATATCTCGGAAACGAAGTGAGCTGTGGCAAAATGTTAAGAGACAGTTGTGGTAGAGAATTAAGTTTCCTACTTTTTATGTTCTATGATATTTTTTGATCAGACGCGTAGTTCTCGAGATATATCAAGATATTTAAAAGTTCCGAAGCCGCACCAACATAATAGAGATACAGAAACACCGTGGCCCCTTTCTTTGAGATAACTCTGCACTATTGCGAGCTGCAAATGCCACTTCGAGCTTAGCTGTGCAGAAGAAGAACAACAAGAAGAAGAAATATCTCGAAATATGTCCGTCAGACCCCTTCCCTTGAGATGAATCTGCAAATATCTCGGAAACGAAGCGAGCTATGGCAAAATGTTAAGAGACCTTTTTTGTAGAGAATTATGTTTCCTACAATTTATGTTCTATGATATTTTTTGATCAGAAGCGTAGTTTTCGAGATATATCGAGATATTTAAAAGTTCCGAAGCCGCACCAACATAATAGAGATACAGAAACACCGTGGCCCCTTTCTTTGAGATAACTCTGCACTAGTGCGAGCCGCAAATGCCACTTCCAGCTTAGCTGTGCAGAAGAAGAACAACAAGAAGAAGAAATATCTCGAAATATGTCCGTCAGGCCCCTTCCCTTGAGATAAATCTGCAAATATCTCGGAAACGAAGCGAGCTATGGCAAAATGTTAAGAGACCTTTTTTGTAGAGAATTAAGTTTCCTACTTTTTATGTTCTATGATATTTTTTGATCAGATGCGTAGTTCTCGAGATATATCAAGATATTTAAAAGTTCCGAAGCCGCACCAACATAATAGAGATACAGAAACACCGTGGCCCCTTTCTTTGAGATAACTCTGCACTATTGCGAGCTCGAAATGCCACTTCCAGTTTAGCTGTGCAGAAGAAGAACAACAAGAAGAAGAAATATCTCGAAATATGTCCGTTAGGCCCCTTCCCTTGAGATAAATCTGCAAATATCTCGGAAACGAAGCGAGCTATGGCAAAATGTTAAGAGACCTTTTTTGTAGAGAATTAAGTTTCCTACTTTTTATGTTCTATGATATTTTTTGATCAGAAGCGTAGTTTTCGAGATATATCGAGATATTTAAAAGTTCCGAAGCCGCACCAACATAATAGAGATACAGAAACACCGTGGCCCCTTTCTTTGAGATAACTCTGCACTAGTGCGAGCCGCAAATGCCACTTCCAGCTTAGCTGTGCAGAAGAAGAACAACAAGAAGAAGAAATATTTCGAAATATGTCCGTCAGGCCCCTTCCCTTGAGATAAATATGCAAATATCTCGGAAACGAAGCGAGCTGTGGCAAAATGTTAAGAGACCGTTGTGGTAGAGAACTAAGTTTCCTACTTTTTATGTTCTATGATATTTTTTGATCAGACGCGTAGTCCTCGAGATATATCAAGATATTTAAAAGTTCCGAAGCCGCACCAACATAATAGAGATACAGAAACACCGTGGCCCCTTTCTTTGAGATAACTCTGCACTATTGCGAGCCGCAAATGCCACCTCCAGCTTAGCTGTGCAGAAGAAGAACAACAAGAAGAAGAAATATCTCGAAATATGTCCGTCAGGCCCCTTCCCTTGAGATAAATATGCAAATATCTCGGAAACGAAGCGAGCTATGGCAAAATGTTAAGAGACCTTTTTTGTAGAGAATTAAGTTTCCTACTTTTTATGTTCTATGATATTTTTTGATCAGATGCTTAGTTCTCGAGATATATCAAGATATTTAAAAGTTCCGAAGCCGCACCAACATAATAGAGATACAGAAACACCGTGGCCCCTTTCTGTGAGATAACTCTGCAATATCGCTAGCTGCAAATGCCACTTCCAGCTTAGCTGTGCAGAGGAAGAACAACAAGAAGAAGAAATATCTCGAAATATGTCCGTCAGGCCAGTTCCTTTGAGCTGAATCTGCAAATATCTCGGAAACGAAGCGAGCTATGGCAAAATGTTAAGAGACCTTTTTTGTAGAGAATTAAGTTTCCTACTTTTTATGTTCGATGATATTTTTTGATCGGATGCGTAGTTCTCGAGATATATCAAGATATTTAAAAGTTCCGAAGCCGCACCAACATAATAGAGATACAGAAACACCGTGGCCCCTTTCTTTGAGATAACTCTGCACTAGTGCGAGCCGCTAATGCCACTTCCAGCTTAGCTGTGCAGAAGAAGAACAACAAGAAGAAGAAATATCTCGAAATATGTCCGTCAGGCCCCTTCCCTTGAGATAAATATGCAAATATCTCGGAAACGAAGCGAGCGATGGCAAAATGTTAAGAGACCTTTTTTGTAGAGAATTAAGTTTCCTACTTTTTATGTTCTATGATATTTTTTGATCAGATGCGTAGTGCTCGAGATATATCAAGATATTTAAAAGTTCCGAAGCCGCACCAACATAATAGAGATACAGAAACACCGTGGCCCCTTTCTTTGAGATAACTCTGCACCAGTGCGAGCCGCAAATGCCACTTCCAGCTTACCTGTGCAGAAGAAGAACAACAAGAAGAAGAAATATCTCGAAATATGTCCGCCAGGCCCCTTCCCTTGAGATAAATCTGCAAATATCTCGGAAACGAAGCGAGCTGTGGCAAAATGTTAAGAGACCTTTTTTGTAGAGAATTAAGTTTCCTACTTTTTATGTTCTATGATATTTTTTGATCAGATGCGTAGTTCTCGAGATATATCAAGATATTTAAAAGTTCCGAAGCCGCACCAACATAATAGAGATACAGAAACACCGTGGCCCCTTTCTTTGAGATAACTCTGCACTATTGCGAGCTCGAAATGCCACTTCCAGTTTAGCTGTGCAGAAGAAGAACAACAAGAAGAAGAAATATCTCGAAATATGTCCGTTAGGCCCCTTCCCTTGAGATAAATCTGCAAATATCTCGGAAACGAAGCGAGCTATGGCAAAATGTTAAGAGACCTTTTTTGTAGAGAATTAAGTTTCCTACTTTTTATGTTCTATGATATTTTTTGATCAGAAGCGTAGTTTTCGAGATATATCGAGATATTTAAAAGTTCCGAAGCCGCACCAACATAATAGAGATACAGAAACACCGTGGCCCCTTTCTTTGAGATAACTCTGCACTAGTGCGAGCCGCAAATGCCACTTCCAGCTTAGCTGTGCAGAAGAAGAACAACAAGAAGAAGAAATATTTCGAAATATGTCCGTCAGGCCCCTTCCCTTGAGATAAATCTGCAAATATCTCGGAAACGAAGCGAGCTATGGCAAAATGTTAAGAGACCTTTTTTGTAGAGAATTAAGTTTCCTACTTTTTATGTTCTATGATATTTTTTGATCAGATGCGTAGTTCTCGAGATATATCAAGATATTTAAAAGTTCCGAAGCCGCACCAACATAATAGAGATACAGAAACACCGTGGCCCCTTTCTGTGAGATAACTCTGCAATATCGCTAGCTGCAAATGCCACTTCCAGCTTAGCTGTGCAGAAGAAGAACAACAAGAAGAAGAAATATCTCGAAATATGTCCGTCAGACCCCTTCCCTTGAGATGAATCTGCAAATATCTCGGAAACGAAGCGAGCTATGGCAAAATGTTAAGAGACCTTTTTTGTAGAGAATTATGTTTCCTACAATTTATGTTCTATGATATTTTTTGATCAGAAGCGTAGTTTTCGAGATATATCGAGATATTTAAAAGTTCCGAAGCCGCACCAACATAATAGAGATACAGAAACACCGTGGCCCCTTTCTTTGAGATAACTCTGCACTAGTGCGAGCCGCAAATGCCACTTCCAGCTTAGCTGTGCAGAAGAAGAACAACAAGAAGAAGAAATATCTCGAAATATGTCCGTCAGGCCCCTTCCCTTGAGATAAATATGCAAATATCTCGGAAACGAAGCGAGCTGTGGCAAAATGTTAAGAGACCGTTGTGGTAGAGAACTAAGTTTCCTACTTTTTATGTTCTATGATATTTTTTGATCAGACGCGTAGTTCTCGAGATATATCAAGATATTTAAAAGTTCCGAAGCCGCACCAACATAATAGAGATACAGAAACACCGTGGCCCCTTTCTTTGAGATAACTCTGCACTATTGCGAGCCGCAAATGCCACCTCCAGCTTAGCTGTGCAGAAGAAGAACAACAAGAAGAAGAAATATCTCGAAATATGTCCGTCAGGCCCCTTCCCTTGAGATAAATATGCAAATATCTCGGAAAAGAAGCGAGCTATGGCAAAATGTTAAGAGACCTTTTTTGTAGAGAATTAAGTTTCCTACTTTTTATGTTCTATGATATTTTTTGATCAGATGCTTAGTTCTCGAGATATATCAAGATATTTAAAAGTTCCGAAGCCGCACCAACATAATAGAGATACAGAAACACCGTGGCCCCTTTCTGTGAGATAACTCTGCAATATCGCTAGCTGCAAATGCCACTTCCAGCTTAGCTGTGCAGAGGAAGAACAACAAGAAGAAGAAATATCTCGAAATATGTCCGTCAGGCCAGTTCCTTTGAGCTGAATCTGCAAATATCTCGGAAACGAAGCGAGCTATGGCAAAATGTTAAGAGACCTTTTTTGTAGAGAATTAAGTTTCCTACTTTTTATGTTCGATGATATTTTTTGATCAGATGCGTAGTTCTCGAGATATATCAAGATATTTAAAAGTTCCGAAGCTGCACCAACATAATAGAGGTACAGAAACACCGTGGCCTCTTTCTTTGAGATAACTCTGCACTATTGCGAGCTGCAAATGCCACTTCGAGCTTAGCTGTGCAGAAGAAGAACAACAAGAAGAAGAAATATCTCGAAATATGTCCGTCAGACCCCTTCCCTTGAGATGAATCTGCAAATATCTCGGAAACGAAGCGAGCTATGGCAAAATGTTAAGAGACCTTTTTTGTAGAGAATTAAGTTTCCTACAATTTATGTTCTATGATATTTTTTGATCAGAAGCGTAGTTTTCGAGATATATCGAGATATTGAAAAGTTCCGAAGCCGCACCAACATAATAGAGATACAGAAACACCGTGGCCCCTTTCTTTGAGATAACTCTGCACTAGTGCGAGCCGCAAATGCCACTTCCAGCTTAGCTGTGCAGAAGAAGAACAACAAGAAGAAGAAATATCTCGAAATATGTCCGTCAGGCCCCTTCCCTTGAGATAAATCTGCAAATATCTCGGAAACGAAGCGAGCTATGGCAAAATGTTAAGAGACCTTTTTTGTAGAGAATTAAGTTTCCTACTTTTTATGTTCTATGATATTTTTTGATCAGATGCGTAGTTCTCGAGATATATCAAGATATTTAAAAGTTCCGAAGCCGCACCAACATAATAGAGATACAGAAACACCGTGGCCCCTTTCTTTGAGATAACTCTGCACTAGTGCGAGCCGCAAATGCCACTTCCAGCTTAGCTGTGCAGAAGAAGAACAACAAGAAGAAGAAATATCTCGAAATATGTCCGTCAGGCCCCTTCCCTTGAGATATATCTGCAAATATCTCGGAAACGAAGCGAGCTATGGCAAAATGTTAAGAGACCTTTTTTGTCGAGAATTATGTTTCCTACAATTTATGTTCTATGATATTTTTTGATCAGAAGCGTAGTTTTCGAGATATATCGAGATATTTAAAAGTTCCGAAGCCGCACCAACATAATAGAGATACAGAAACACCGTGGCCCCTTTCTTTGAGATAACTCTGCACTAGTGCGAGCCGCAAATGCCACTTCCAGCTTAGCTGTGCAGAAGAAGAACAACAAGAAGAAGAAATATCTCGAAATATGTCCGTCAGGCCCCTTACCTTGAGATAAATATGCAAATATCTCGGAAACGAAGCGAGCTATGGCAAAATGTTAAGAGACCTTTTTTGTAGAGAATTAAGTTTCCTACTTTTTATGTTCTATGATATTTTTTGATCAGATGCGTAGTTCTCGAGATATATCAAGATATTTAAAAGTTCCGAAGCCGCACCAACATAATAGAGATACAGAAACACCGTGGCCCCTTTCTTTGAGATAACTCTGCACTATTGCGAGCTGCAAATGCCACTTCCAGCTTAGCTCTGCAGAGGAAGAACAACAAGAAGAAGAAATATCTCGAAATATGTCCGTCAGGCCAGTTCCTTTGAGCTGAATCTGCAAATATCTCGGAAACGAAGCGAGCTATGGCAAAATGTTAAGAGACCGTTTTTGTAGAGAATTAAGTTTCCTACTTTTTATGTTCTATGATATTTTTTGATGAGACGCGTAGTTCTCGAGATATATCAAGATATTTAAAAGTTCCGAAGCCGCACCAACATAATAGAGATACAGAAACACCGTGGCCCCTTTCTTTGAGATATCTCTGCACTATTGCGAGCTGCAAATGCCACTTCCAGCTTAGCTGTGCAGAAGAAGAACAACAAGAAGAAGAAATATCTCGAAATATGTCCGTCAGGCCCCTTCCCTTGACATAACTCTGCAAATATCTCGGAAACGAAGCGAGCTATGGCAAAATGTTAAGAGACCTTATTTGTAGAGAATTAAGTTTCCTACTTTTTACGTTCTACGATATTTTTTGATCAGATGCCTAGTTCTCGAGATATATCAAGATATTTAAAAGTTCCGAAACCGCACCAACATAATAGAGATACAGAAACACCGTGGCCCCTTTCTTTGAGATATCTCTGCACTATTGCGAGCTGCAAATGCCACTTCCAGCTTAGCTGTGCAGAAGAAGAACAACAAGAAGAAGAAATATCTCGAAATATGTCCGTCAGGCCCCTTCCCTTGACATAAATCTGCAAATATCTCGGAAACGAAGCGAGCTATGGCAAAATGTTAAGAGACCTTATTTGTAGAGAATTAAGTTTCCTACTTTTTACGTTCTATGATATTTTTTGATCAGATGCGTAGTTCTCGAGATATATCAAGATATTTAAAAGTTCCGAAACCGCACCAACATAATAGAGATACAGAAACACCGTGGCCCCTTTCTTTGAGATAACTCTACACTAGTGCGAGCCGCAAATGCCACTTCCAGCTTAGCTGTGCAGAGGAAGAACAACAAGAAGAAGAAATATCTCGAAATATGTCCGTCAGGCCCCTTCCCTTGAGATAAATCTGCAAATATCTCGGAAACGCAGCGAGCTATGGCAAAATGTTAAGAGACCGTTTTTGTAGCGAATTAAGTTTCCTACTTTTTATGTTCTATGATATTTTTTGATCAGACGCGTAGTTCTCGAGATATATCAAGATATTTAAAAGTTCCGAAGCCGCACCAACATAATAGAGATACAGAAACACCGTGGCCCCTTTCTTTGAGATAACTCTGCACTATTGCGAGCTGCAAATGCCACTTCCAGCTTAGCTGTGCAGAGGAAGAACAATAAGAAGAAGAAATATCTCGAAATATGTCCGTCAGGCCAGTTCCTTTGAGCTGAATCTGCAAATATCTCGGAAACGAAGCGAGCTATGACAAAATGTTAAGAGACGTTTTTTATAGAGAATTATGTTTCCTACAATTTATGTTTTATGATATTTTTTGATCAGAAGCGTAGTTTTCGAGATATATCGAGATATTTAAAAGTTCCGAAGCCGCACCAACATAATAGGGATACAGAAACACCGTGGCCCCTTTCTTTGAGATAACTCTGCACTAGTGCGAGCCGCAAATGCCACTTCCAGCTTAGCTGTGCAGAAGAAGAACAACAAGAAGAAGAAATATCTCGAAATATGTCCGTCAGGCCCCTTCCCTTGAGATAAATCTGCAAATATCTCGGAAACGAAGCGAGCTATGGCAAAATGTTAGAGACCTTTTTTGTAGAGAATTATGTTTCCTACAATTTATGTTCTATGATATTTTTTGATCAGAAGCGTAGTTTTCGAGATACATCGAGATATTTAAAAGTTCCGAAGCCGCACCAACATAATAGAGATACAGAAACACCGTGGCCCCTTTCTTTGAGATAACTCTGCACTAGTGCGAGCCGCAAATGCCACTTCCAGCTTAGCTGTGCAGAAGAAGAACAACAAGAAGAAGAAATATCTCGAAATATGTCCGTCAGGCCCCTTCCCTTGAGATAAATCTGCAAATATCTCGGAAACGAAGCGAGCTATGGCAAAATGGTAAGAGACCTTTTTTGTAGAGAATTAAGTTTCCTACTTTTTATGTTCTATGAGATTTTTTGATCAGATGCGTAGTTCTCGAGATATATCAAGATATTTAAAAGTTCCGAAGCCGCACCAACATAATAGAGATACAGAAACACCGTGGCCCCTTTCTTTGAGATAACTCTGCACTATTGCGAGCTGCAAATGCCACTTCCAGCTTAGCTGTGCAGAAGAAGAACAACAAGAACAAGAAATATCTCGAAATATGTCCGTTAGGCCCCTTCCCTTGAGATAAATCTGCAAATATCTCGGAAACGAAGCGAGCTATGGCAAAATCTTAAGAGACCTTTTTTGTAGAGAATTAAGTTTCCTACTTTTTATGTTCTATGATATTTTTTGATCAGATGCGTAGTTCTCGAGATATATCAAGATATTTAAAAGTTCCGAAGCCGCACCAACATAATAGAGATACAGAAACACCGTGGCCCCTTTCTTTGAGATAACTCTGCACTATTGCGAGCTGCAAATGCCACTTCCAGCTTAGCTGTGCAGAAGAAGAACAACAAGAAGAAGAAATATCTCGAAATATGTCCGTCAGGCCCCTTCCCTTGAGATATATCTGCAAATATCTCGGAAACGAAGCGAGCTATGGCAAAATGTTAAGAGACCTTTTTTGTAGAGAATTATGTTTCCTACAATTTATGTTCTATGATATTTGTTGGTCAGAAGCGTAGTTTTCGAGATATATCGAGATATTTAAAAGTTCCAAAGCCGCACCAACATAATAGAGACACAGAAACACCGTGGCCCCTTTCTTTGAGATAACTCTGCACTATTGCGAGCTGCAAATGCCACTTCCAGCTTAGCTGTGCAGAAGAAGAACAACAAGAAGAAGAAATATCTCGAAATATGTCCGTCAGGCCAGTTCCTTTGAGCTGAATCTGCAAATATCTCGGAAACGAAGCGAGCTATGGCAGAATGTTAAGAGACGTTTTTTATAGAGAATTATGTTTCCTACAATTTATGTTCTATGATATTTTTTGATCAGAAGCGTAGTTTTCGAGATATATCGAGATATTTAAAAGTTCCGAAGCCGCACCAACATAATAGGGATACAGAAACACCGTGGCCCCTTTCTTTGAGATAACTCTGCACTATTGCGAGCTGGAAATGCCACTTCCAGTTTAGCTGTGCAGAAGAAGAACAACAAGAAGAAGAAATATCTCGAAATATGTCCGTTAGGCCCCTTCCCGTGAGATACATCTGCAAATATCTCGGAAACGAAGCGAGCTATGGCAAAATGTTAAGAGACCTCTTTTGTAGAGAATTAAGTTTCCTACTTTTTATGTTCTATGATATTTTTTGATCAGATGCGTAGTTCTCGAGATATATCAAGATATTTAAAAGTTCCGAAGCCGCACCAACATAATAGAGATACAGAAACACCGTGGCCCCTTTCTTTCAGATAACTATGCACTATTGCGAGCTGCAAATGCCACTTCCAGCTTAGCTGTGCAGAAGAACAACAAGAAGAAGAAATATCTCGAAATATGTCCGTCAGGCCCCTTCCCTTGAGATAAATCTGCAAATATCTCGGAAACGAAGAGAGCTATGGCAAAATGTTAAGAGACTTTTTTTGTAGAGAATTAAGTTTCCTACTTTTCATGTTCTATGATATTTTTTGATCTGATGCGTAGTTCTCGAGATATATCAAGATATTTAAAAGTTCCGAAGCCGCACCAACATAATAGAGATACAGAAACACCGTGGCCCCTTTCTTTGAGATAACTCTGCACTATTGCGAGCTGGAAATGCCACTTCCAGCTTAGCTGTGCAGAAGAAGAACAACAAGAAGAAGAAATATCTCGAAATATGTCCGTCAGGCCCCTTCCCTTGAGATATATCAGCAAATATCTCGGAAACGAAGCGAGCTATGGCAAAATGTTAAGAGACCTTTTTTGTAGAGAATTATATTTCCTACAATTTATGTTCTATGATATTTGTTGGTCAGAAGCGTAGTTTTCGAGATATATCGAGATATTTAAAAGTTCCAAAGCCGCACCAACATAATAGAGATACAGAAACACCGTGGCCCCTTTCTTTGAGATAACTCTGCACTATTGCGAGCTGCAAATGCCACTTCCAGCTTAGCTGTGCAGAAGAAGAACAACAAGAAGAAGAAATATCTCGAAATATGTCCGTCAGGCCAGTTCCTTTGAGCTGAATCTGCAAATATCTCGGAAACGAAGCGAGCTATGGCAGAATGTTAAGAGACGTTTTTTATAGAGAATTATGTTTCCTACAATTTATGTTCTATGATATTTTTTGATCAGAAGCGTAGTTTTCGAGATACATCGAGATATTTAAAAGTTCCGAAGCCGCACCAACATAATAGAGATACAGAAACACCGTGGCCCCTTTCTTTGAGATAACTCTGCACTAGTGCGAGCCGCAAATGCCACTTCCAGCTTAGCTGTGCAGAAGAAGAACAACAAGAAGAAGAAATATCTCGAAATATGTCCGTCAGGCCCCTTCCCTTGAGATAAATCTGCAAATATCTCGGAAACGAAGCGAGCTATGGCAAAATGGTAAGAGACCTTTTTTGTAGAGAATTAAGTTTCCTACTTTTTATGTTCTATGAGATTTTTTGATCAGATGCGTAGTTCTCGAGATATATCAAGATATTTAAAAGTTCCGAAGCCGCACCAACATAATAGAGATACAGAAACACCGTGGCCCCTTTCTTTGAGATAACTCTGCACTATTGCGAGCTGCAAATGCCACTTCCAGCTTAGCTGTGCAGAAGAAGAACAACAAGAACAAGAAATATCTCGAAATATGTCCGTTAGGCCCCTTCCCTTGAGATAAATCTGCAAATATCTCGGAAACGAAGCGAGCTATGGCAAAATCTTAAGAGACCTTTTTTGTAGAGAATTAAGTTTCCTACTTTTTATGTTCTATGATATTTTTTGATCAGATGCGTAGTTCTCGAGATATATCAAGATATTTAAAAGTTCCGAAGCCGCACCAACATAATAGAGATACAGAAACACCGTGGCCCCTTTCTTTGAGATAACTCTGCACTATTGCGAGCTGCAAATGCCACTTCCAGCTTAGCTGTGCAGAAGAAGAACAACAAGAAGAAGAAATATCTCGAAATATGTCCGTCAGGCCCCTTCCCTTGAGATATATCTGCAAATATCTCGGAAACGAAGCGAGCTATGGCAAAATGTTAAGAGACCTTTTTTGTAGAGAATTATGTTTCCTACAATTTATGTTCTATGATATTTGTTGGTCAGAAGCGTAGTTTTCGAGATATATCGAGATATTTAAAAGTTCCAAAGCCGCACCAACATAATAGAGACACAGAAACACCGTGGCCCCTTTCTTTGAGATAACTCTGCACTATTGCGAGCTGCAAATGCCACTTCCAGCTTAGCTGTGCAGAAGAAGAACAACAAGAAGAAGAAATATCTCGAAATATGTCCGTCAGGCCAGTTCCTTTGAGGTGAATCTGCAAATATCTCGGAAACGAAGCGAGCTATGGCAGAATGTTAAGAGACGTTTTTTATAGAGAATTATGTTTCCTACAATTTATGTTCTATGATATTTTTTGATCAGAAGCGTAGTTTTCGAGATATATCGAGATATTTAAAAGTTCCGAAGCGGCACCAACATAATAGGGATACAGAAACACCGTGGCCCCTTTCTTTGAGATAACTCTGCACTATTGCGAGCTGGAAATGCCACTTCCAGTTTAGCTGTGCAGAAGAAGAACAACAAGAAGAAGAAATATCTCGAAATATGTCCGTTAGGCCCCTTCCCGTGAGATACATCTGCAAATATCTCGGAAACGAAGCGAGCTATGGCAAAATGTTAAGAGACCTCTTTTGTAGAGAATTAAGTTTCCTACTTTTTATGTTCTATGATATTTTTTGATCAGATGCGTAGTTCTCGAGATATATCAAGATATTTAAAAGTTCCGAAGCCGCACCAACATAATAGAGATACAGAAACACCGTGGCCCCTTTCTTTCAGATAACTATGCACTATTGCGAGCTGCAAATGCCACTTCCAGCTTAGCTGTGCAGAAGAACAACAAGAAGAAGAAATATCTCGAAATATGTCCGTCAGGCCCCTTCCCTTGAGATAAATCTGCAAATATCTCGGAAACGAAGAGAGCTATGGCAAAATGTTAAGAGACTTTTTTTGTAGAGAATTAAGTTTCCTACTTTTCATGTTCTATGATATTTTTTGATCTGATGCGTAGTTCTCGAGATATATCAAGATATTTAAAAGTTCCGAAGCCGCACCAACATAATAGAGATACAGAAACACCGTGGCCCCTTTCTTTGAGATAACTCTGCACTATTGCGAGCTGGAAATGCCACTTCCAGCTTAGCTGTGCAGAAGAAGAACAACAAGAAGAAGAAATATCTCGAAATATGTCCGTCAGGCCCCTTCCCTTGAGATATATCAGCAAATATCTCGGAAACGAAGCGAGCTATGGCAAAATGTTAAGAGACCTTTTTTGTAGAGAATTATATTTCCTACAATTTATGTTCTATGATATTTGTTGGTCAGAAGCGTAGTTTTCGAGATATATCGAGATATTTAAAAGTTCCAAAGCCGCACCAACATAATAGAGATACAGAAACACCGTGGCCCCTTTCTTTGAGATAACTCTGCACTATTGCGAGCTGCAAATGCCACTTCCAGCTTAGCTGTGCAGAAGAAGAACAACAAGAAGAAGAAATATCTCGAAATATGTCCGTCAGGCCAGTTCCTTTGAGCTGAATCTGCAAATATCTCGGAAACGAAGCGAGCTATGGCAGAATGTTAAGAGACGTTTTTTATAGAGAATTATGTTTCCTACAATTTATGTTCTATGATATTTTTTGATCAGAAGCGTAGTTTTCGAGATATATCGAGATATTTAAAAGTTCCGAAGCCGCACCAACATAATAGGGATACAGAAACACCGTGGCCCCTTTCTTTGAGATAACTCTGCACTATTGCGAGCTGGAAATGCCACTTCCAGTTTAGCTGTGCAGAAGAAGAACAACAAGAAGAAGAAATATCTCGAAATATGTCCGTTAGGCCCCTTCCCGTGAGATACATCTGCAAATATCTCGGAAACGAAGCGAGCTATGGCAAAATGTTAAGAGACCTCTTTTGTAGAGAATTAAGTTTCCTACTTTTTATGTTCTATGATATTTTTTGATCAGATGCGTAGTTCTCGAGATATATCAAGATATTTAAAAGTTCCGAAGCCGCACCAACATAATAGAGATACAGAAACACCGTGGCCCCTTTCTTTCAGATAACTATGCACTATTGCGAGCTGCAAATGCCACTTCCAGCTTAGCTGTGCAGAAGAACAACAAGAAGAAGAAATATCTCGAAATATGTCCGTCAGGCCCCTTCCCTTGAGATAAATCTGCAAATATCTCGGAAACGAAGAGAGCTATGGCAAAATGTTAAGAGACTTTTTTTGTAGAGAATTAAGTTTCCTACTTTTCATGTTCTATGATATTTTTTGATCTGATGCGTAGTTCTCGAGATATATCAAGATATTTAAAAGTTCCGAAGCCGCACCAACATAATAGAGATACAGAAACACCGTGGCCCCTTTCTTTGAGATAACTCTGCACTATTGCGAGCTGGAAATGCCACTTCCAGCTTAGCTGTGCAGAAGAAGAACAACAAGAAGAAGAAATATCTCGAAATATGTCCGTCAGGCCCCTTCCCTTGAGATATATCAGCAAATATCTCGGAAACGAAGCGAGCTATGGCAAAATGTTAAGAGACCTTTTTTGTAGAGAATTATATTTCCTACAATTTATGTTCTATGATATTTTTTGATCAGAAGCGTAGTTTTCGAGATACATCGAGATATTTAAAAGTTCCGAAGCCGCACCAACATAATAGAGATACAGAAACACCGTGGCCCCTTTCTTTGAGATAACTCTGCACTAGTGCGAGCCGCAAATGCCACTTCCAGCTTAGCTGTGCAGAAGAAGAACAACAAGAAGAAGAAATATCTCGAAATATGTCCGTCAGGCCCCTTCCCTTGAGATATATCTGCAAATATCTCGGAAACGAAGCGAGCTATGGCAAAATGTTAAGAGACCTTTTTTGTAGAGAATTCTGTTTCCTACAATTTATGTTCTATGATATTTTTTGATCAGAAGCGTAGTTTTCGAGATATATCGAGATATTTAAAAGTTCCGAAGCCGCACCAACATAATAGAGATACAGAAACACCGTGGCCCCTTTCTTTGAGATAACTCTGCACTAGTGCGAGCCGCAAATGCCACTTCCAGCTTAGCTGTGCAGAAGAAGAACAACAAGAAGAAGAAATATTTCGAAATATGTCCGTCAGGCCCCTTCCCTTGAGATAAATCTGCAAATATCTCGGAAACGAAGCGAGCTATGGCAAAATGTTAAGAGACCTTTTTTGTAGAGAATTAAGTTTCCTACTTTTTATGTTCTATGATATTTTTTGATCAGATGCGTAGTTCTCGAGATATATCAAGATATTTAAAAGTTCCGAAGCCGCACCAACATAATAGAGATACAGAAACACCGTGGCCCCTTTCTTTGAGATAACTCTGCACTATTGCGAGCTGCAAATGCCACTTCCAGCTTAGCTGTGCAGAGGAAGAACAACAAGAAGAAGAAATATCTCGAAATATGTCCGTCAGGCCAGTTCCTTTGAGCTGAATCTGCAAATATCTCGGAAAGGAAGCGAGCTATGACAAAATGTTAAGAGACGTTTTTTGTAGAGAATTATGTTTCCTACAATTTATGTTCTATGATATTTTTTGATCAGAAGCGTAGTTTTCGAGATATATCGAGATATTTAAAAGTTCCGAAGCCGCACCAACATAATAGGGATACAGAAACACCGTGGCCCCTTTCTTTGAGATAACTCTGCACTAGTGCGAGCCGCAAATGCCACTTCCAGCTTAGCTGTGCAGAAGAAGAACAACAAGAAGAAGAAATATCTCGAAATATGTCCGTCAGGCCCCTTCCCTTGAGATAAATCTGCAAATATCTCGGAAACGAAGCGAGCTATGGCAAAATGTTAAGAGACCTTTTTTGTAGAGAATTAAGTTTCCTACTTTTTATGTTCTATGATATTTTTTGATCAGATGCGTAGTTCTCGAGATATATCAAGATATTTAAAAGTTCCGAAGCCGCACCAACATAATAGAGATACAGAAACACCGTGGCCCCTTTCTTTGAGATAACTCTGCACTATTGCGAGCTGCAAATGCCACTTCCAGCTTAGCTGTGCAGAAGAAGAACAACAAGAAGAAGAAATATCTCGAAATATGTCCGTCAGGCCCCTTCCCTTGAGATATATCTGCAAATATCTCGGAAACGAAGCGAGCTATGGCAAAATGTTAAGAGACCTTTTTTGTAGAGAATTATGTTTCCTACAATTTATGTTCTATGATATTTGTTGGTCAGAAGCGTAGTTTTCGAGATATATCGAGATATTTAAAAGTTCCAAAGCCGCACCAACATAATAGAGACACAGAAACACCGTGGCCCCTTTCTTTGAGATAACTCTGCACTATTGCGAGCTGCAAATGCCACTTCCAGCTTAGCTGTGCAGAAGAAGAACAACAAGAAGAAGAAATATCTCGAAATATGTCCGTCAGGCCAGTTCCTTTGAGGTGAATCTGCAAATATCTCGGAAACGAAGCGAGCTATGGCAGAATGTTAAGAGACGTTTTTTATAGAGAATTATGTTTCCTACAATTTATGTTCTATGATATTTTTTGATCAGAAGCGTAGTTTTCGAGATATATCGAGATATTTAAAAGTTCCGAAGCGGCACCAACATAATAGGGATACAGAAACACCGTGGCCCCTTTCTTTGAGATAACTCTGCACTATTGCGAGCTGGAAATGCCACTTCCAGTTTAGCTGTGCAGAAGAAGAACAACAAGAAGAAGAAATATCTCGAAATATGTCCGTTAGGCCCCTTCCCGTGAGATACATCTGCAAATATCTCGGAAACGAAGCGAGCTATGGCAAAATGTTAAGAGACCTCTTTTGTAGAGAATTAAGTTTCCTACTTTTTATGTTCTATGATATTTTTTGATCAGATGCGTAGTTCTCGAGATATATCAAGATATTTAAAAGTTCCGAAGCCGCACCAACATAATAGAGATACAGAAACACCGTGGCCCCTTTCTTTCAGATAACTATGCACTATTGCGAGCTGCAAATGCCACTTCCAGCTTAGCTGTGCAGAAGAACAACAAGAAGAAGAAATATCTCGAAATATGTCCGTCAGGCCCCTTCCCTTGAGATAAATCTGCAAATATCTCGGAAACGAAGAGAGCTATGGCAAAATGTTAAGAGACTTTTTTTGTAGAGAATTAAGTTTCCTACTTTTCATGTTCTATGATATTTTTTGATCTGATGCGTAGTTCTCGAGATATATCAAGATATTTAAAAGTTCCGAAGCCGCACCAACATAATAGAGATACAGAAACACCGTGGCCCCTTTCTTTGAGATAACTCTGCACTATTGCGAGCTGGAAATGCCACTTCCAGCTTAGCTGTGCAGAAGAAGAACAACAAGAAGAAGAAATATCTCGAAATATGTCCGTCAGGCCCCTTCCCTTGAGATATATCAGCAAATATCTCGGAAACGAAGCGAGCTATGGCAAAATGTTAAGAGACCTTTTTTGTAGAGAATTATATTTCCTACAATTTATGTTCTATGATATTTGTTGGTCAGAAGCGTAGTTTTCGAGATATATCGAGATATTTAAAAGTTCCAAAGCCGCACCAACATAATAGAGATACAGAAACACCGTGGCCCCTTTCTTTGAGATAACTCTGCACTATTGCGAGCTGCAAATGCCACTTCCAGCTTAGCTGTGCAGAAGAAGAACAACAAGAAGAAGAAATATCTCGAAATATGTCCGTCAGGCCAGTTCCTTTGAGCTGAATCTGCAAATATCTCGGAAACGAAGCGAGCTATGGCAGAATGTTAAGAGACGTTTTTTATAGAGAATTATGTTTCCTACAATTTATGTTCTATGATATTTTTTGATCAGAAGCGTAGTTTTCGAGATATATCGAGATATTTAAAAGTTCCGAAGCCGCACCAACATAATAGGGATACAGAAACACCGTGGCCCCTTTCTTTGAGATAACTCTGCACTATTGCGAGCTGGAAATGCCACTTCCAGTTTAGCTGTGCAGAAGAAGAACAACAAGAAGAAGAAATATCTCGAAATATGTCCGTTAGGCCCCTTCCCGTGAGATACATCTGCAAATATCTCGGAAACGAAGCGAGCTATGGCAAAATGTTAAGAGACCTCTTTTGTAGAGAATTAAGTTTCCTACTTTTTATGTTCTATGATATTTTTTGATCAGATGCGTAGTTCTCGAGATATATCAAGATATTTAAAAGTTCCGAAGCCGCACCAACATAATAGAGATACAGAAACACCGTGGCCCCTTTCTTTCAGATAACTATGCACTATTGCGAGCTGCAAATGCCACTTCCAGCTTAGCTGTGCAGAAGAACAACAAGAAGAAGAAATATCTCGAAATATGTCCGTCAGGCCCCTTCCCTTGAGATAAATCTGCAAATATCTCGGAAACGAAGAGAGCTATGGCAAAATGTTAAGAGACTTTTTTTGTAGAGAATTAAGTTTCCTACTTTTCATGTTCTATGATATTTTTTGATCTGATGCGTAGTTCTCGAGATATATCAAGATATTTAAAAGTTCCGAAGCCGCACCAACATAATAGAGATACAGAAACACCGTGGCCCCTTTCTTTGAGATAACTCTGCACTATTGCGAGCTGGAAATGCCACTTCCAGCTTAGCTGTGCAGAAGAAGAACAACAAGAAGAAGAAATATCTCGAAATATGTCCGTCAGGCCCCTTCCCTTGAGATATATCAGCAAATATCTCGGAAACGAAGCGAGCTATGGCAAAATGTTAAGAGACCTTTTTTGTAGAGAATTATATTTCCTACAATTTATGTTCTATGATATTTTTTGATCAGAAGCGTAGTTTTCGAGATACATCGAGATATTTAAAAGTTCCGAAGCCGCACCAACATAATAGAGATACAGAAACACCGTGGCCCCTTTCTTTGAGATAACTCTGCACTAGTGCGAGCCGCAAATGCCACTTCCAGCTTAGCTGTGCAGAAGAAGAACAACAAGAAGAAGAAATATCTCGAAATATGTCCGTCAGGCCCCTTCCCTTGAGATATATCTGCAAATATCTCGGAAACGAAGCGAGCTATGGCAAAATGTTAAGAGACCTTTTTTGTAGAGAATTCTGTTTCCTACAATTTATGTTCTATGATATTTTTTGATCAGAAGCGTAGTTTTCGAGATATATCGAGATATTTAAAAGTTCCGAAGCCGCACCAACATAATAGAGATACAGAAACACCGTGGCCCCTTTCTTTGAGATAACTCTGCACTAGTGCGAGCCGCAAATGCCACTTCCAGCTTAGCTGTGCAGAAGAAGAACAACAAGAAGAAGAAATATTTCGAAATATGTCCGTCAGGCCCCTTCCCTTGAGATAAATCTGCAAATATCTCGGAAACGAAGCGAGCTATGGCAAAATGTTAAGAGACCTTTTTTGTAGAGAATTAAGTTTCCTACTTTTTATGTTCTATGATATTTTTTGATCAGATGCGTAGTTCTCGAGATATATCAAGATATTTAAAAGTTCCGAAGCCGCACCAACATAATAGAGATACAGAAACACCGTGGCCCCTTTCTTTGAGATAACTCTGCACTATTGCGAGCTGCAAATGCCACTTCCAGCTTAGCTGTGCAGAGGAAGAACAACAAGAAGAAGAAATATCTCGAAATATGTCCGTCAGGCCAGTTCCTTTGAGCTGAATCTGCAAATATCTCGGAAAGGAAGCGAGCTATGACAAAATGTTAAGAGACGTTTTTTGTAGAGAATTATGTTTCCTACAATTTATGTTCTATGATATTTTTTGATCAGAAGCGTAGTTTTCGAGATATATCGAGATATTTAAAAGTTCCGAAGCCGCACCAACATAATAGGGATACAGAAACACCGTGGCCCCTTTCTTTGAGATAACTCTGCACTAGTGCGAGCCGCAAATGCCACTTCCAGCTTAGCTGTGCAGAAGAAGAACAACAAGAAGAAGAAATATCTCGAAATATGTCCGTCAGGCCCCTTCCCTTGAGATAAATCTGCAAATATCTCGGAAACGAAGCGAGCTATGGCAAAATGTTAAGAGACCTTTTTTGTAGAGAATTAAGTTTCCTACTTTTTATGTTCTATGATATTTTTTGATCAGATGCGTAGTTCTCGAGATATATCAAGATATTTAAAAGTTCCGAAGCCGCACCAACATAATAGAGATACAGAAACACCGTGGCCCCTTTCTTTGAGATAACTCTGCACTATTGCGAGCTGTAAATGCCACTTCCAGCTTAGCTGTGCAGAAGAAGAACAACAAGAAGAAGAAATATCTCGAAATATGTCCGTCAGGCCCCTTCCCTTGAGATATATCTGCAAATATCTCGGAAACCAAGCAAGCTATGGCAAAATGTTAAGAGACCTTTTTTGTAGAGAATTATGTTTCCTACAATTTATGTTCTATGATATTTTTTGATCAGAAGCGTAGTTTTCGAGATACATCGAGATATTTAAAAGTTCCGAAGCCGCACCAACATAATAGGGATACAGAAACACCGTGGCCCCTTTCTTTGAGATAACTCTGCACTAGTGCGAGCCGCAAATGCCACTTCCAGCTTAGCTGTGCAGAAGAAGAACAACAAGAAGAAGCAATATCTCGAAATA
The DNA here is from genome assembly GCF_051020975.1 of Osmia lignaria lignaria. Lineage (NCBI taxonomy): Eukaryota > Metazoa > Arthropoda > Insecta > Hymenoptera > Megachilidae > Osmia > Osmia lignaria. The sequence goes on from NW_027478165.1 coordinate 7,243,944, forward strand.
TGTCCGTCAGGCCCCTTCCCTTGAGATAAATCTGCAAATATCTCGGAAACGAAGCGAGCTATGGCAAAATGTTAAGAGACCTTTTTTGTAGAGAATTAAGTTTCCTACTTTTTATGTTCTATGATATTTTTTGATCAGATGCGTAGTTCTCGAGATATATCAAGATATTTAAAAGTTCCGAAGCCGCACCAACATAATAGAGATACAGAAACACCGTGGCCCCTTTCTTTGAGATAACTCTGCACTATTGCGAGCTGCACATGCCACTTCCAACTTAGCTGTGCAGAGGAAGAACAACAAGAAGAAGAAATATCTCGAAATATGTCCGTCAGGCCAGTTCCTTTGAGCTGAATCTGCAAATATCTCGGAAAGGAAGCGAGCTATGACAAAATGTTAAGAGACGTTTTTTGTAGAGAATTATGTTTCCTACAATTTATGTTCTATGATATTTTTTGATCAGAAGCGTAGTTTTCGAGATATATCGAGATATTTAAAAGTTCCGAAGCCGCACCAACATAATAGGGATACAGAAACACCGTGGCCCCTTTCTTTGAGATAACTCTGCACTAGTGCGAGCCGCAAATGCCACTTCCAGCTTAGCTGTGCAGAAGAAGAACAACAAGAAGAAGAAATATCTCGAAATATGTCCGTCAGGCCCCTTCCCTTGAGATAAATCTGCAAATATCTCGGAAACGAAGCGAGCTATGGCAAAATGTTAAGAGACCTTTTTTGTAGAGAATTAAGTTTCCTACTTTTTATGTTCTATGATATTTTTTGATCAGATGCGTAGTTCTCGAGATATATCAAGATATTTAAAAGTTCCGAAGCCGCACCAACATAATAGAGATACAGAAACACCGTGGCCCCTTTCTTTGAGATAACTCTGCACTATTGCGAGCTGTAAATGCCACTTCCAGCTTAGCTGTGCAGAAGAAGAACAACAAGAAGAAGAAATATCTCGAAATATGTCCGTCAGGCCCCTTCCCTTGAGATATATCTGCAAATATCTCGGAAACGAAGCAAGCTATGGCAAAATGTTAAGAGACCTTTTTTGTAGAGAATTATGTTTCCTACAATTTATGTTCTATGATATTTTTTGATCAGAAGCGTAGTTTTCGAGATACATCGAGATATTTAAAAGTTCCGAAGCCGCACCAACATAATAGGGATACAGAAACACCGTGGCCCCTTTCTTTGAGATAACTCTGCACTAGTGCGAGCCGCAAATGCCACTTCCAGCTTAGCTGTGCAGAAGAAGAACAACAAGAAGAAGCAATATCTCGAAATATGTCCGTCAGGCCCCTTCCCTTGAGATAAATCTGCAAATATCTCGGAAACGAAGCGAGCTATGGCAAAATGTTAAGAGACCTTTTTTGTAGAGAATTAAGTTTCCTACTTTTTATGTTCTATGATATTTTTTGATCAGATGCGTAGTTCTCGAGATATATCAAGATATTTAAAAGTTCCGAAGCCGCACCAACATAATAGAGATACAGAAACACCGTGGCCCCTTTCTTTGAGATAACTCTGCACTATTGCGAGCTGCACATGCCACTTCCAGCTTAGCTGTGCAGAGGAAGAACAACAAGAAGAAGAAATATCTCGAAATATGTCCGTCAGGCCAGTTCCTTTGAGCTGAATCTGCAAATATCTCGGAAAGGAAGCGAGCTATGACAAAATGTTAAGAGACGTTTTTTGTAGAGAATTATGTTTCCTACAATTTATGTTCTATGATATTTTTTGATCAGAAGCGTAGTTTTCGAGATATATCGAGATATTTAAAAGTTCCGAAGCCGCACCAACATAATAGGGATACAGAAACACCGTGGCCCCTTTCTTTGAGATAACTCTGCACTAGTGCGAGCCGCAAATGCCACTTCCAGCTTAGCTGTGCAGAAGAAGAACAACAAGAAGAAGAAATATCTCGAAATATGTCCGTCAGGCCCCTTCCCTTGAGATAAATCTGCAAATATCTCGGAAACGAAGCGAGCTATGGCAAAATGTTAAGAGACCTTTTTTGTAGAGAATTAAGTTTCCTACTTTTTATGTTCTATGATATTTTTTGATCAGATGCGTAGTTCTCGAGATATATCAAGATATTTAAAAGTTCCGAAGCCGCACCAACATAATAGAGATACAGAAACACCGTGGCCCCTTTCTTTGAGATAACTCTGCACTATTGCGAGCTGTAAATGCCACTTCCAGCTTAGCTGTACAGAAGAAGAACAACAAGAAGAAGAAATATCTCGAAATATGTCCGTCAGGCCCCTTCCCTTGAGATATATCTGCAAATATCTCGGAAACGAAGCGAGCTATGGCAAAATGTTAAGAGACCTTATTTGTAGAGAATTATGTTTCCTACAATTTATGTTCTATGATATTTCTTGATCAGAAGCGTAGTTTTCGAGATACATCGAGATATTTAAAAGTTCCGAAGCCGCACCAACATAATAGGGATACAGAAACACCGTGGCCCCTTTCTTTGAGATAACTCTGCACTAGTGCGAGCCGCAAATGCCACTTCCAGCTTAGCTGTGCAGAAGAAGAACAACAAGAAGAAGAAATATCTCGAAATATGTCCGTCAGGCCCCTTCCCTTGAGATAAATCTGCAAATATCTCGGAAACGAAGCGAGCTATGGCAAAATGTTAAGAGACCTTTTTTGTAGAGAATTAAGTTTCCTACTTTTTATGTTCGATGATATTTTTTGATCAGATGCGTAGTTCTCGAGATATATCAAGATATTTAAAAGTTCCGAAGCCGCACCAACATAATAGAGATACAGAAACACCGTGGCCCCTTTCTTTGAGATAACTCTGCACTATTGCGAGCTGCAAATGCCACTTCCAGCTTAGCTGTGCAGAGGAAGAACAACAAGAAGAAGAAATATCTCGAAATATGTCCGTCAGGCCAGTTCCTTTGAGCTGAATCTGCAAATATCTCGGAAACGAAGCGAGCTATGGCAAAATGTTAAGAGACGTTTTTTATAGAGAATTATGTTTCCTACAATTTATGTTCTATGATATTTTTTGATCAGAAGCGTAGTTTTCGAGATATATCGAGATATTTAAAAGTTCCGAAGCCGCACCAACATAATAGGGATACAGAAACACCGTGGCCCCTTTCTTTGAGATAACTCTGCACTAGTGCGAGCCGCAAATGCCACTTCCAGCTTAGCTGTGCAGAAGAAGAACAACAAGAAGAAGAAATATCTCGAAATATGTCCGTCAGGCCCCTTCCCTTGAGATAAATCTGCAAATATCTCGGAAACGAAGCGAGCTATGGCAAAATGTTAAGAGACCTTTTTTGTAGAGAATTAAGTTTCCTACTTTTATGATCTATGATATTTTTTGATCAGATGCGTAGTTCTCGAGATATATCAAGATATTTAAAAGTTCCGAAGCCGCACCAACATAATAGAGATACAGAAACACCGTGGCCCCTTTCTTTGAGATAACTCTGCACTATTGCGAGCTGTAAATGCCACTTCCAGCTTAGCTGTGCAGAAGAAGAACAACAAGAAGAAGAAATATCTCGAAATATGTCCGTCAGGCCCCTTCCCTTGAGATATATCTGCAAATATCTCGGAAACGAAGCGAGCTATGGCAAAATGTTAAGAGACCTTTTTTGTAGAGAATTCTGTTTCCTACAATTTATGTTCTATGATATTTTTTGATCAGAAGCGTAGTTTTCGAGATATATCGAGATATTTAAAAGTTCCGAAGCCGCACCAACATAATAGAGATACAGAAACACCGTGGCCCCTTTCTTTGAGATAACTCAGCACTATTGCGAGCTGCAAATGCCACTTCCAGCTTAGCTGTGCAGAAGAAGAACAACAAGAAGAAGAAATATCTGGAAATATGTCCGTCAGGCCCCTTCCCTTGAGATAAATCTGCAAATATCTCGGAAACGAAGCGAGCTATGGCAAAATGTTAAGAGACCTTTTTTGTAGAGAATTAAGTTTCCTACTTTTTATGTTCTATGATATTTTTTGATCAGAAGCGTAGTTTTCGAGATATATCGAGATATTTAAAAGTTCCGAAGCCGCACCAACATAATAGGGATACAGAAACACCGTGGCCCCTTTCTTTGAGATAACTCTGCACTAGTGCGAGCCGCAAATGCCACTTCCAGCTTAGCTGTGCAGAAGAAGAACAACAAGAAGAAGAAATATCTCGAAATATGTCCGTCAGGCCCCTTCCCTTGAGATAAATCTGCAAATATCTCGGAAACGAAGCGAGCTATGGCAAAATGTTAAGAGACCTTTTTTGTAGAGAATTAAGTTTCCTACTTTTTATGTTCTATGATATTTTTTGATCAGATGCGTAGTTCTCGAGATATATCAAGATATTTAAAAGTTCCGAAGCCGCACCAACATAATAGAGATACAGAAACACCGTGGCCCCTTTCTTTGAGATAACTCTGCACTATTGCGAGCTGTAAATGCCACTTCCAGCTTAGCTGTGCAGAAGAAGAACAACAAGAAGAAGAAATATCTCGAAATATGTCCGTCAGGCCCCTTCCCTTGAGATATATCTGCAAATATCTCGGAAACGAAGCGAGCTATGGCAAAATGTTAAGAGACCTTTTTTGTAGAGAATTATGTTTCCTACAATTTATGTTCTATGATATTTTTTGATCAGAAGCGTAGTTTTCGAGATATATCGAGATATTTAAAAGTTCCGAAGCCGCACCAACATAATAGGGATACAGAAACCCCGTGGCCCCTTTCTTTGAGATAACTCTGCACTAGTGCGAGCCGCAAATGCCACTTCCAGCTTAGCTGTGCAGAAGAAGAACAACAAGAAGAAGAAATATCTCGAAATATGTCCGTCAGGCCCCTTCCCTTGCGATATATCTGCAAATATCTCGGAAACGAAGCGAGCTATGGCAAAATGTTAAGAGACCTTTTTTGTAGAGAATTAAGTTTCCTACTTTTTATGTTCTATAATATTTTTTGATCAGATGCGTAGTTCTCGAGATATATCAAGATATTTAAAAGTTCCGAAGCCGCACCAACATAATAGAGATACAGAAACACCGTGGCCCCTTTCTTTGAGATAACTCTGCACTATTGCGAGCTGTAAATGCCACTTCCAGCTTAGCTGTGCAGAAGAAGAACAACAAGAAGAAGAAATATCTCGAAATATGTCCGTCAGGCCCCTTCCCTTGAGATATATCTGCAAATATCTCGGAAACGAAGCGAGCTATGGCAAAATGTTAAGAGACCTTTTTTGTAGAGAATTATGTTTCCTACAAATTATGTTCTATGATATTTTTTGATCAGAAGCGTAGTTTTCGAGATACATCGAGATATTTAAAAGTTCCGAAGCCGCACCAACATAATAGGGATACAGAAACACCGTGGCCCCTTTCTTTGAGATAACTCTGCACTAGTGCGAGCCGCAAATGCCACTTCCAGCTTAGCTGTGCAGAAGAAGAACAACAAGAAGAAGAAATATCTCGAAATATGTCCGTCAGGCCCCTTCCCTTGAGATAAATCTGCAAATATCTCGGAAACGAAGCGAGCTATGGCAAAATGTTAAGAGACCTTTTTTGTAGACAATTAAGTTTCCTACTTTTTATGTTCTATGATATTTTTTGATCAGATGCGTAGTTTTCGAGATATATCGAGATATTTAAAAGTTCCGAAGCCGCACCAACATAATAGGGATACAGAAACACCGTGACCCCTTTCTTTGAGATAACTCTGCACTAGTGCGAGCCGCAAATGCCACTTCCAGCTTAGCTGTGCAGAAGAAGAACAACAAGAAGAAGAAATATCTCGAAATATGTCCGTCAGGCCCCTTCCCTTGAGATAAATCTGCAAATATCTCGGAAACGAAGCAAGCTATGGCAAAATGTTAAGAGACCTTTTTTGTAGAGAATTAAGTTTCCTACTTTTTATGTTCTATGATATTTTTTGATCAGATGCGTAGTTCTCGAGATATATCAAGATATTTAAAAGTTCCGAAGCCGCACCAACATAATAGAGATACAGAAACACCGTGGCCCCTTTCTTTGAGATAACTCTGCACTATTGCGAGCTGTAAATGCCACTTCCAGCTTAGCTGTGCAGAAGAAGAACAACAAGAAGAAGAAATATCTCGAAATATGTCCGTCAGGCCCCTTCCCTTGAGATATATCTGCAAATATCTCGGATACGAAGCGAGCTATGGCAAAATGTTAAGAGACCTTTTTTGTAGAGAATTATGTTTCCTACAATTCACGTTCTATGATATTTTTTGATCAGATGCGTAGTTCTCGAGATATATCAAGATATTTAAAAGTTCCGAAGCCGCACCAACATAATAGAGATACAGAAACACCGTGGCCCCTTTCTTTGAGATAACTCTGCACTATTGCGAGCTGCAAATGCCACTTCCAGCTTAGCTGTGCAGAGGAAGAGCAACAAGAAGAAGAAATATCTCGAAATATGTCCGTCAGGCCAGTTCCTTTGAGCTGAATCTGCAAATATCTCGGAAACGAAGCGAGCTATGGCAAAATGTTAAGAGACGTTTTTTATAGAGAATTATGTTTCCTACAATTTATGTTCTATGATATTTTTTGATCAGAAGCGTAGTTTTCGAGATACATCGAGATATTTAAAAGTTCCGAAGCCGCACCAACATAATAGAGATACAGAAACACCGTGGCCCCTTTCTTTGAGATAACTCTGCACTATTGCGAGCTGCAAATGCCACTTCCAGCTTAGCTGTGCAGAAGAAGAACAACAAGAAGAAGAAATATCTCGAAATATGTCCGTCAGGCCCCTTCCCTTGAGATAAATCTGCAAATATCTCGGAAACGAAGCGAGCTATGGCAAAATGTTAAGAGACCTTTTTTGTAGAGAATTAAGTTTCCTACTTTTTATGTTCTATGATATTTTTTGATCAGATGCGTAGTTCTCGAGATATATCAAGATATTTAAAAGTTCCGAAGCCGCACCAACATAATAGAGATACTGAAACACCGTGGCCCCTTTCTTTGAGATAACTCTGCGCTATTGCGAGCTGCAAATGCCACTTCCAGCTTAGCTGTGCAGAAGAAGAACAACAAGAAGAAGAAATATCTCGAAATATGTCCGTCAGGCCCCTTCCCTTGAGATAAATCTGCAAATATCTCGGAAACGAAGCGAGCTATGGCAAAATGTTAAGAGACCTTTTTTGTAGACAATTAAGTTTCCTACTTTTTATGTTCTATGATATTTTTTGATCAGATGCGTAGTTTTCGAGATATATCGAGATATTTAAAAGTTCCGAAGCCGCACCAACATAATAGGGATACAGAAACACCGTGACCCCTTTCTTTGAGATAACTCTGCACTAGTGCGAGCCGCAAATGCCACTTCCAGCTTAGCTGTGCAGAAGAAGAACAACAAGAAGAAGAAATATCTCGAAATATGTCCGTCAGGCCCCTTCCCTTGAGATAAATCTGCAAATATCTCGGAAACGAAGCAAGCTATGGCAAAATGTTAAGAGACCTTTTTTGTAGAGAATTAAGTTTCCTACTTTTTATGTTCTATGATATTTTTTGATCAGATGCGTAGTTCTCGAGATATATCAAGATATTTAAAAGTTCCGAAGCCGCACCAACATAATAGAGATACAGAAACACCGTGGCCCCTTTCTTTGAGATAACTCTGCACTATTGCGAGCTGTAAATGCCACTTCCAGCTTAGCTGTGCAGAAGAAGAACAACAAGAAGAAGAAATATCTCGAAATATGTCCGTCAGGCCCCTTCCCTTGAGATATATCTGCAAATATCTCGGATACGAAGCGAGCTATGGCAAAATGTTAAGAGACCTTTTTTGTAGAGAATTATGTTTCCTACAATTCACGTTCTATGATATTTTTTGATCAGATGCGTAGTTCTCGAGATATATCAAGATATTTAAAAGTTCCGAAGCCGCACCAACATAATAGAGATACAGAAACACCGTGGCCCCTTTCTTTGAGATAACTCTGCACTATTGCGAGCTGCAAATGCCACTTCCAGCTTAGCTGTGCAGAGGAAGAGCAACAAGAAGAAGAAATATCTCGAAATATGTCCGTCAGGCCAGTTCCTTTGAGCTGAATCTGCAAATATCTCGGAAACGAAGCGAGCTATGGCAAAATGTTAAGAGACGTTTTTTATAGAGAATTATGTTTCCTACAATTTATGTTCTATGATATTTTTTGATCAGAAGCGTAGTTTTCGAGATACATCGAGATATTTAAAAGTTCCGAAGCCGCACCAACATAATAGAGATACAGAAACACCGTGGCCCCTTTCTTTGAGATAACTCTGCACTATTGCGAGCTGCAAATGCCACTTCCAGCTTAGCTGTGCAGAAGAAGAACAACAAGAAGAAGAAATATCTCGAAATATGTCCGTCAGGCCCCTTCCCTTGAGATAAATCTGCAAATATCTCGGAAACGAAGCGAGCTATGGCAAAATGTTAAGAGACCTTTTTTGTAGAGAATTAAGTTTCCTACTTTTTATGTTCTATGATATTTTTTGATCAGATGCGTAGTTCTCGAGATATATCAAGATATTTAAAAGTTCCGAAGCCGCACCAACATAATAGAGATACTGAAACACCGTGGCCCCTTTCTTTGAGATAACTCTGCGCTATTGCGAGCTGCAAATGCCACTTCCAGCTTAGCTGTGCAGAGGAAGAACAACAAGAAGAAGAAATATCTCGAAATATGTCCGTCAGGCCAGTTCCTTTGAGCTGAATCTGCAAATATCTCGGAAACGAAGCGAGCTATGACAAAATGTTAAGAGACGTTTTTTATAGAGAATTATGTTTCCTACAATTTATGTTCTATGATATTTTTTGATCAGAAGCGTAGTTTTCGAGATATATCGAGATATTTAAAAGTTCCGAAGCCGCACCAACATAATAGGGATACAGAAACACCGTGGCCCCTTTCTTTGAGATAACTCTGCACTAGTGCGAGCCGCAAATGCCACTTCCAGCTTAGCTGTGCAGAAGAAGAACAACAAGAAGAAGAAATATCTCGAAATATGTCCGTCAGGCCCCTTCCCTTGAGATAAATCTGCAAATATCTCGGAAACGAAGCGAGCTATGGCAAAATGTTAAGAGACCTTTTTTGTAGAGAATTAAGTTTCCTACTTTTTATGTTCTATGATATTTTTTGATCAGATGCGTAGTTCTCGAGATATATCAAGATATTTAAAAGTTCCGAAGCCGCACCAACATAATAGAGATACAGAAACACCGTGGCCCCTTTCTTTGACATAACTCTGCACTATTGCGAGCTGTAAATGCCACTTCCAGCTTAGCTGTGCAGAAGAAGAACAACAAGAAGAAGAAATATCTCGAAATATGTCCGTCAGGCCCCTTCCCTTGAGATATATCTGCAAATATCTCGGATACGAAGCGAGCTATGGCAAAATGTTAAGAGACCTTTTTTGTAGAGAATTATGTTTCCTACAATTTATGTTCTATGATATTTTTTGATCAGATGCGTAGTTCTCGAGATATATCAAGATATTTAAAAGTTCCGAAGCCGCACCAACATAATAGAGATACAGAAACACCGTGGCCCCTTTCTTTGAGATAAGTCTGCACTATTGCGAGCTGCAAATGCCACTTCCAGCTTAGCTGTGCAGAGGAAGAACAACAAGAAGAAGAAATATCTCGAAATATGTCCGTCAGGCCAGTTCCTTTGAGCTGAATCTGCAAATATCTCGGAAACGAAGCGAGCTATGACAAAATGTTAAGAGACGTTTTTTATAGAGAATTATGTTTCCTACAATTTATGTTCTATGATATTTTTTGATCAGAAGCGTAGTTTTCGAGATACATCGAGATATTTAAAAGTTCCGAAGCCGCACCAACATAATAGGGATACAGAAACACCGTGGCCCCTTTCTTTGAGATAACTCTGCACTAGTGCGAGCCGCAAATGCCACTTCCAGCTTAGCTGTGCAGAAGAAGAACAACAAGAAGAAGAAATATCTCGAAATATGTCCGTCAGGCCCCTTCCCTTGATATAAATCTGCAAATATCTCGGAAACGAAGCGAGCTATGGCAAAATGTTAAGAGACCTTTTTTGTAGAGAATTAAGTTTCCAACTTTTTATGTTCTATGATATTTTTTGATCAGATGCGTAGTTCTCGAGATATATCAAGATATTTAAAAGTTCCGAAGCCGCACCAACATAATAGAGATACAGAAACACCGTGGCCCCTTTCTTTGAGATAACTCTGCACTATTGCGAGCTGTAAATGCCACTTCCAGCTTAGCTGTGCAGAAGAAGAACAACAAGAAGAAGAAATATCTCGAAATATGTCCGTCAGGCCCCTTCCCTTGAGATATATCTGCAAATATCTCGGAAACGAAGCGAGCTATGGCAAAATGTTAAGAGACCTTTTTTGTAGAGAATTATGTTTCCTACAATTTATGTTCTATGATATTTTTTGATCAGAAGCGTAGTTTTCGAGATATATCGAGATATTTAAAAGTTCCGAAGCCGCACCAACATAATAGGGATACAGAAACACCGTGGCCCCTTTCTTTGAGATAACTCTGCACTAGTGCGAGCCGCAAATGCCACTTCCAGCTTAGCTGTGCAGAAGAAGAGCAACAAGAAGAAGAAATATCTCGAAATATGTCCGTCAGGCCCCTTCCCTTGAGATAAATCTGCAAATATCTCGGAAACGAAGCGAGCTATGGCAAAATGTTAAGAGACCTTTTTTGTAGAGAATTAAGTTTCCTACTTTTTATGTTCTATGATATTTTTTGATCAGATGCGTAGTTCTCGAGATATATCAAGATATTTAAAAGTTCCGAAGCCGCACCAACATAATAGAGATACAGAAACACCGTGGCCCCTTTCTTTGAGATAACTCTGCACTATTGCGAGCTGCAAATGCCATTTCCAGCTTAGCTGTGCAGAAGAAGAACAACAAGAAGAAGAAATATCTCGAAATATGTCCGTCAGGCCCCTTCCCTTGAGATAAATCTGCAAATATCTCGGAAACGAAGCGAGCTATGGCAAAATGTTAAGAGACCTTTTTTGTAGAGAATTAAGTTTCCTACTTTTTATGTTCTATGATATTTTTTGATCAGATGCGTAGTTCTCGAGATATATCAAGATATTTAAAAGTTCCGAAGCCGCACCAACATAATAGAGATACAGAAACACCGTGGCCCCTTTCTTTGAGATAAGTCTGCACTATTGCGAGCTGCAAATGCCACTTCCAGCTTAGCTGTGCAGAGGAAGAACAACAAGAAGAAGAAATATCTCGAAATATGTCCGTCAGGCCAGTTCCTTTGAGCTGAATCTGCAAATATCTCGGAAACGAAGCGAGCTATGACAAAATGTTAAGAGACGTTTTTTATAGAGAATTATGTTTCCTACAATTTATGTTCTATGATATTTTTTGATCAGAAGCGTAGTTTTCGAGATATATCGAGATATTTAAAAGTTCCGAAGCCGCACCAACATAATAGGGATACAGAAACCCCGTGGCCCCTTTCTTTGAGATAACTCTGCACTAGTGCGAGCCGCAAATGCCACTTCCAGCTTAGCTGTGCAGAAGAAGAACAACAAGAAGAAGAAATATCTCGAAATATGTCCGTCAGGCCCCTTCCCTTGAGATATATCTGCAAATATCTCGGAAACGAAGCGAGCTATGGCAAAATGTTAAGAGACCTTTTTTGTAGAGAATTATGTTTCCTACAATTTATGTTCTATGATATTTTTTGATCAGAAGCGTAGTTTTCGAGATACATCGAGATATTTAAAAGTTCCGAAGCCGCACCAACATAATAGGGATACAGAAACACCGTGGCCCCTTTCTTTGAGATAACTCTGCACTAGTGCGAGCCGCAAATGCCACTTCCAGCTTAGCTGTGCAGAAGAAGAACAACAAGAAGAAGAAATATCTCGAAATATGTCCGTCAGGCCCCTTCCCTTGAGATAAATCTGCAAATATCTCGGAAACGAAGCGAGCTATGGCAAAATGTTAAGAGACCTTTTTTGTAGAGAATTAAGTTTCCTACTTTTTATGTTCTATGATATTTTTTGATCAGATGCGTAGTTCTCGAGATATATCAAGATATTTAAAAGTTCCGAAGCCGCACCAACATAATAGAGATACAGAAACACCGTGGCCCCTTTCTTTGAGATAACTCTGCACTATTGCGAGCTGCAAATGCCACTTCCAGCTTAGCTGTGCAGAGGAAGAGCAACAAGAAGAAGAAATATCTCGAAATATGTCCGTCAGGCCAGTTCCTTTGAGCTGAATCTGCAAATATCTCGGAAACGAAGCGAGCTATGGCAAAATGTTAAGAGACGTTTTTTATAGAGAATTATGTTTCCTACAATTTATGTTCTATGATATTTTTTGATCAGAAGCGTAGTTTTCGAGATATATCGAGATATTTAAAAGTTCCGAAGCCGCACCAACATAATAGGGATACAGAAACACCGTGGCCCCTTTCTTTGAGATAACTCTGCACTAGTGCGAGCCGCAAATGCCACTTCCAGCTTAGCTGTGCAGAAGAAGAACAACAAGAATAAGAAATATCTCGAAATATGTCCGTCAGGCCCCTTCCCTTGATATAAATCTGCAAATATCTCGGAAACGAAGCGAGCTATGGCAAAATGTTAAGAGACCTTTTTTGTAGAGAATTAAGTTTCCAACTTTTTATGTTCTATGATATTTTTTGATCAGATGCGTAGTTCTCGAGATATATCAAGATATTTAAAAGTTCCGAAGCCGCACCAACATAATAGAGATACAGAAACACCGTGGCCCCTTTCTTTGAGATAACTCTGCACTATTGCGAGCTGTAAATGCCACTTCCAGCTTAGCTGTGCAGAAGAAGAACAACAAGAAGAAGAAATATCTCGAAATATGTCCGTCAGGCCCCTTCCCTTGAGATATATCTGCAAATATCTCGGAAACGAAGCGAGCTATGGCAAAATGTTAAGAGACCTTTTTTGTAGAGAATTAAGTTTCCAACTTTTTATGTTCTATGATATTTTTTGATCAGATGCGTAGTTCTCGAGATATATCAAGATATTTAAAAGTTCCGAAGCCGCACCAACATAATAGAGATACAGAAACACCGTGGCCCCTTTCTTTGAGATAACTCTGCACTATTGCGAGCTGTAAATGCCACTTCCAGCTTAGCTGTGCAGAAGAAGAACAACAAGAAGAAGAAATATCTCGAAATATGTCCGTCAGGCCCCTTCCCTTGAGATATATCTGCAAATATCTCGGAAACGAAGCGAGCTATGGCAAAATGTTAAGAGACCTTTTTTGTAGAGAATTATGTTTCCTACAATTTATGTTCTATGATATTTTTTGATCAGAAGCGTAGTTTTCGAGATACATCGAGATATTTAAAAGTTCCGAAGCCGCACCAACATAATAGAGATACAGAAACACCGTGGCCCCTTTCTTTGAGATAACTCTGCACTAGTGCGAGCCGCAAATGCCACTTCCAGCTTAGCTGTGTAGAAGAAGAACAACAAGAAGAAGAAATATCTCGAAATATGTCCGTCAGGCCCCTTCCCTTGAGATAAATCTGCAAATATCTCGGAAACGAAGCGAGCTATGGCAAAATGTTAAGAGACCTTTTTTGTAGAGAATTAAGTTTCCTACTTTTTATGTTCTATGATATTTTTTGATCAGATGCGTAGTTCTCGAGATATATCAAGATATTTAAAAGTTCCGAAGCCGCACCAACATAATAGAGATACAGAAACACCGTGGCCCCTTTCTTTGAGATAAGTCTGCACTATTGCGAGCTGCAAATGCCACTTCCAGCTTAGCTGTGCAGAGGAAGAACAACAAGAAGAAGAAATATCTCGAAATATGTCCGTCAGGCCAGTTCCTTTGAGCTGAATCTGCAAATATCTCGGAAACGAAGCGAGCTATGACAAAATGTTAAGAGACGTTTTTTATAGAGAATTATGTTTCCTACAATTTATGTTCTATGATATTTTTTGATCAGAAGCGTAGTTTTCGAGATATATCGAGATATTTAAAAGTTCCGAAGCCGCACCAACATAATAGGGATACAGAAACACCGTGGCCCCTTTCTTTGAGATAACTCTGCACTAGTGCGAGCCGCAAATGCCACTTCCAGCTTAGCTGTGCAGAAGAAGAACAACAGGAAGAAGAAATATCTCGAAATATGTCCGTCAGGCCCCTTCCCTTGAGATAAATCTGCAAATATCTCGGAAACGAAGCGAGCTATGGCAAAATGTTAAGAGACCTTTTTTGTAGAGAATTAAGTTTCCTACTTTTTATGTTCTATGATATTTTTTGATCAGATGCGTAGTTCTCGAGATATATCAAGATATTTAAAAGTTCCGAAGCCGCACCAACATAATAGAGATACAGAAACACCGTGGCCCCTTTCTTTGAGATAAGTCTGCACTATTGCGAGCTGCAAATGCCACTTCCAGCTTAGCTGTGCAGAGGAAGAACAACAAGAAGAAGAAATATCTCGAAATATGTCCGTCAGGCCAGTTCCTTTGAGCTGAATCTGCAAATATCTCGGAAACGAAGCGAGCTATGGCAAAATGTTAAGAGACGTTTTTTATAGAGAATTATGTTTCCTACAATTTATGTTCTATGATATTTTTTGATCAGAAGCGTAGTTTTCGAGATACATCGAGATATTTAAAAGTTCCGAAGCCGCACCAACATAATAGAGATACAGAAACACCGTGGCCCCTTTCTTTGAGATAACTCTGCACTAGTGCGAGCCGCAAATGCCACTTCCAGCTTAGCTGTGCAGAAGAAGAACAACAAGAAGAAGAAATATCTCGAAATATGTCCGTCAGGCCCCTTCCCTTGAGATAAATCTGCAAATATCTCGGAAACGAAGCGAGCTATGGCAAAATGTTAAGAGACCTTTTTTGTAGAGAATTAAGTTTCCTACTTTTTATGTTCTATGATATTTTTTGATCAGATGCGTAGTTCTCGAGATATATCAAGATATTTAAAAGTTCCGAAGCCGCACCAACATAATAGAGATACAGAAACACCGTGGCCCCTTTCTTTGAGATAACTCTGCACTATTGCGAGCTGCAAATGCCATTTCCAGCTTAGCTGTGCAGAAGAAGAACAACAAGAAGAAGAAATATCTCGAAATATGTCGGTCAGGCCCCTTCCCTTGAGATAAATCTGCAAATATCTCGGAAACGAAGCGAGCTATGGCAAAATGTTAAGAGACCTTTTTTGTAGAGAATTAAGTTTCCTACTTTTTATGTTCTATGATATTTTTTGATCAGATGCGTAGTTCTCGAGATATATCAAGATATTTAAAAGTTCCGAAGCCGCACTAACATAATAGAGATACAGAAACACCGTGGCCCCTTTCTTTGAGATAAGTCTGCACTATTGCGAGCTGCAAATGCCACTTCCAGCTTAGCTGTGCAGAGGAAGAACAACAAGAAGAAGAAATATCTCGAAATATGTCCGTCAGGCCAGTTCCTTTGAGCTGAATCTGCAAATATCTCGGAAACGAAGCGAGCTATGACAAAATGTTAAGAGACGTTTTTTATAGAGAATTATGTTTCCTACAATTTATGTTCTATGATATTTTTTGATCAGAAGCGTAGTTTTCGAGATATATCGAGATATTTAAAAGTTCCGAAGCCGCACCAACATAATAGGGATACAGAAACCCCGTGGCCCCTTTCTTTGAGATAACTCTGCACTAGTGCGAGCCGCAAATGCCACTTCCAGCTTAGCTGTGCAGAAGAAGAACAACAAGAAGAAGAAATATCTCGAAATATGTCCGTCAGGCCCCTTCCCTTGAGATATATCCGCAAATATCTCGGAAACGAAGCGAGCTATGGCAAAATGTTAAGAGACCTTTTTTGTAGAGAATTATGTTTCCTACAATTTATGTTCTATGATATTTTTTGATCAGAAGCGTAGTTTTCGAGATACATCGAGATATTTAAAAGTTCCGAAGCCGCACCAACATAATAGGGATACAGAAACACCGTGGCCCCTTTCTTTGAGATAACTCTGCACTAGTGCGAGCCGCAAATGCCACTTCCAGCTTAGCTGTGCAGAAGAAGAACAACAAGAAGAAGAAATATCTCGAAATATGTCCGTCAGGCCCCTTCCCTTGAGATAAATCTGCAAATATCTCGGAAACGAAGCGAGCTATGGCAAAATGTTAAGAGACCTTTTTTGTAGAGAATTAAGTTTCCTACTTTTTATGTTCTATGATATTTTTTGATCAGATGCGTAGTTCTCGAGATATATCAAGATATTTAAAAGTTCCGAAGCCGCACCAACATAATAGAGATACAGAAACACCGTGGCCCCTTTCTTTGAGATAACTCTGCACTATTGCGAGCTGCAAATGCCACTTCCAGCTTAGCTGTGCAGAGGAAGAGCAACAAGAAGAAGAAATATCTCGAAATATGTCCGTCAGGCCAGTTCCTTTGAGCTGAATCTGCAAATATCTCGGAAACGAAGCGAGCTATGGCAAAATGTTAAGAGACGTTTTTTATAGAGAATTATGTTTCCTACAATTTATGTTCTATGATATTTTTTGATCAGAAGCGTAGTTTTCGAGATATATCGAGATATTTAAAAGTTCCGAAGCCGCACCAACATAATAGGGATACAGAAACACCGTGGCCCCTTTCTTTGAGATAACTCTGCACTAGTGCGAGCCGCAAATGCCACTTCCAGCTTAGCTGTGCAGAAGAAGAACAACAAGAATAAGAAATATCTCGAAATATGTCCGTCAGGCCCCTTCCCTTGATATAAATCTGCAAATATCTCGGAAACGAAGCGAGCTATGGCAAAATGTTAAGAGACCTTTTTTGTAGAGAATTAAGTTTCCAACTTTTTATGTTCTATGATATTTTTTGATCAGATGCGTAGTTCTCGAGATATATCAAGATATTTAAAAGTTCCGAAGCCGCACCAACATAATAGAGATACAGAAACACCGTGGCCCCTTTCTTTGAGATAACTCTGCACTATTGCGAGCTGTAAATGCCACTTCCAGCTTAGCTGTGCAGAAGAAGAACAACAAGAAGAAGAAATATCTCGAAATATGTCCGTCAGGCCCCTTCCCTTGAGATATATCTGCAAATATCTCGGAAACGAAGCGAGCTATGGCAAAATGTTAAGAGACCTTTTTTGTAGAGAATTATGTTTCCTACAATTTATGTTCTATGATATTTTTTGATCAGAAGCGTAGTTTTCGAGATACATCGAGATATTTAAAAGTTCCGAAGCCGCACCAACATAATAGAGATACAGAAACACCGTGGCCCCTTTCTTTGAGATAACTCTGCACTAGTGCGAGCCGCAAATGCCACTTCCAGCTTAGCTGTGTAGAAGAAGAACAACAAGAAGAAGAAATATCTCGAAATATGTCCGTCAGGCCCCTTCCCTTGAGATAAATCTGCAAATATCTCGGAAACGAAGCGAGCTATGGCAAAATGTTAAGAGACCTTTTTTGTAGAGAATTAAGTTTCCTACTTTTTATGTTCTATGATATTTTTTGATCAGATGCGTAGTTCTCGAGATATATCAAGATATTTAAAAGTTCCGAAGCCGCACCAACATAATAGAGATACAGAAACACCGTGGCCCCTTTCTTTGAGATAACTCTGCACTATTGCGAGCTGCAAATGCCACTTCCAGCTTAGCTGTGCAGAAGAAGAACAACAAGAAGAAGAAATATCTCGAAATATGTCCGTCAGGCCAGTTCCTTTGAGCTGAATCTGCAAATATCTCGGAAACGAAGCGAGCTATGACAAAATGTTAAGAGACGTTTTTTATAGAGAATTATGTTTCCTACAATTTATGTTCTATGATATTTTTTGATCAGAAGCGTAGTTTTCGAGATATATCGAGATATTTAAAAGTTCCGAAGCCGCACCAACATAATAGGGATACAGAAACACCGTGGCCCCTTTCTTTGAGATAACTCTGCACTAGTGCGAGCCGCAAATGCCACTTCCAGCTTAGCTGTGCAGAAGAAGAACAACAGGAAGAAGAAATATCTCGAAATATGTCCGTCAGGCCCCTTCCCTTGAGATAAATCTGCAAATATCTCGGAAACGAAGCGAGCTATGGCAAAATGTTAAGAGACCTTTTTTGTAGAGAATTAAGTTTCCTACTTTTTATGTTCTATGATATTTTTTGATCAGATGCGTAGTTCTCGAGATATATCAAGATATTTAAAAGTTCCGAAGCCGCACCAACATAATAGAGATACAGAAACACCGTGGCCCCTTTCTTTGAGATAAGTCTGCACTATTGCGAGCTGCAAATGCCACTTCCAGCTTAGCTGTGCAGAGGAAGAACAACAAGAAGAAGAAATATCTCGAAATATGTCCGTCAGGCCCCTTCCCTTGAGATAAATCTGCAAATATCTCGGAAACGAAGCGAGCTATGGCAAAATGTTAAGAGACCTTTTTTGTAGAGAATTAAGTTTCCTACTTTTTATGTTCTATGATATTTTTTGATCAGATGCGTAGTTCTCGAGATATATCAAGATATTTAAAAGTTCCGAAGCCGCACCAACATAATAGAGATACAGAAACACCGTGGCCCCTTTCTTTGAGATAAGTCTGCACTATTGCGAGCTGCAAATGCCACTTCCAGCTTAGCTGTGCAGAGGAAGAACAACAAGAAGAAGAAATATCTCGAAATATGTCCGTCAGGCCAGTTCCTTTGAGCTGAATCTGCAAATATCTCGGAAACGAAGCGAGCTATGACAAAATGTTAAGAGACGTTTTTTATAGAGAATTATGTTTCCTACAATTTATGTTCTATGATATTTTTTGATCAGAAGCGTAGTTTTCGAGATATATCGAGATATTTAAAAGTTCCGAAGCCGCACCAACATAATAGGGATACAGAAACCCCGTGGCCCCTTTCTTTGAGATAACTCTGCACTAGTGCGAGCCGCAAATGCCACTTCCAGCTTAGCTGTGCAGAAGAAGAACAACAAGAAGAAGAAATATCTCGAAATATGTCCGTCAGGCCCCTTCCCTTGAGATATATCCGCAAATATCTCGGAAACGAAGCGAGCTATGGCAAAATGTTAAGAGACCTTTTTTGTAGAGAATTATGTTTCCTACAATTTATGTTCTATGATATTTTTTGATCAGAAGCGTAGTTTTCGAGATACATCGAGATATTTAAAAGTTCCGAAGCCGCACCAACATAATAGGGATACAGAAACACCGTGGCCCCTTTCTTTGAGATAACTCTGCACTAGTGCGAGCCGCAAATGCGACTTCCAGCTTAGCTGTGCAGAAGAAGAACAACAAGAAGAAGAAATATCTCGAAATATGTCCGTCAGGCCCCTTCCCTTGAGATAAATCTGCAAATATCTCGGAAACGAAGCGAGCTATGGCAAAATGTTAAGAGACCTTTTTTGTAGAGAATTAAGTTTCCTACTTTTTATGTTCTATGATATTTTTTGATCAGATGCGTAGTTCTCGAGATATATCAAGATATTTAAAAGTTCCGAAGCCGCACCAACATAATAGAGATACAGAAACACCGTGGCCCCTTTCTTTGAGATAACTCTGCACTATTGCGAGCTGCAAATGCCACTTCCAGCTTAGCTGTGCAGAGGAAGAGCAACAAGAAGAAGAAATATCTCGAAATATGTCCGTCAGGCCAGTTCCTTTGAGCTGAATCTGCAAATATCTCGGAAACGAAGCGAGCTATGGCAAAATGTTAAGAGCCGTTTTTTATAGAGAATTATGTTTCCTACAATTTATGTTCTATGATATTTTTTGATCAGAAGCGTAGTTTTCGAGATATATCGAGATATTTAAAAGTTCCGAAGCCGCACCAACATAATAGGGATACAGAAACACCGTGGCCCCTTTCTTTGAGATAACTCTGCACTAGTGCGAGCCGCAAATGCCACTTCCAGCTTAGCTGTGCAGAAGAAGAACAACAAGAATAAGAAATATCTCGAAATATGTCCGTCAGGCCCCTTCCCTTGATATAAATCTGCAAATATCTCGGAAACGAAGCGAGCTATGGCAAAATGTTAAGAGACCTTTTTTGTAGAGAATTAAGTTTCCTACTTTTTATGTTCTATGATATTTTTTGATCAGATGCGTAGTTCTCGAGATATATCAAGATATTTAAAAGTTCCGAAGCCGCACCAACATAATAGAGATACAGAAACACCGTGGCCCCTTTCTTTGAGATAACTCTGCACTATTGCGAGCTGTAAATGCCACTTCCAGCTTAGCTGTGCAGAAGAAGAACAACAAGAAGAAGAAATATCTCGAAATATGTCCGTCAGGCCCCTTCCCTTGAGATATATCTGCAAATATCTCGGAAACGAAGCGAGCTATGGCAAAATGTTAAGAGACCTTTTTTGTAGAGAATTATGTTTCCTACAATTTATGTTCTATGATATTTTTTGATCAGAAGCGTAGTTTTCGAGATACATCGAGATATTTAAAAGTTCCGAAGCCGCACCAACATAATAGAGATACAGAAACACCGTGGCCCCTTTCTTTGAGATAACTCTGCACTAGTGCGAGCCGCAAATGCCACTTCCAGCTTAGCTGTGTAGAAGAAGAACAACAAGAAGAAGAAATATCTCGAAATATGTCCGTCAGGCCCCTTCCCTTGAGATAAATCTGCAAATATCTCGGAAACGAAGCGAGCTATGGCAAAATGTTAAGAGACCTTTTTTGTAGAGAATTAAGTTTCCTACTTTTTATGTTCTATGATATTTTTTGATCAGATGCGTAGTTCTCGAGATATATCAAGATATTTAAAAGTTCCGAAGCCGCACCAACATAATAGAGATACAGAAACACCGTGGCCCCTTTCTTTGAGATAACTCTGCACTATTGCGAGCTGCAAATGCCACTTCCAGCTTAGCTGTGCAGAGGAAGAGCAACAAGAAGAAGAAATATCTCGAAATATGTCCGTCAGGCCAGTTCCTTTGAGCTGAATCTGCAAATATCTCGGAAACGAAGCGAGCTATGGCAAAATGTTAAGAGCCGTTTTTTATAGAGAATTATGTTTCCTACAATTTATGTTCTATGATATTTTTTGATCAGAAGCGTAGTTTTCGAGATATATCGAGATATTTAAAAGTTCCGAAGCCGCACCAACATAATAGGGATACAGAAACACCGTGGCCCCTTTCTTTGAGATAACTCTGCACTAGTGCGAGCCGCAAATGCCACTTCCAGCTTAGCTGTGCAGAAGAAGAACAACAAGAATAAGAAATATCTCGAAATATGTCCGTCAGGCCCCTTCCCTTGATATAAATCTGCAAATATCTCGGAAACGAAGCGAGCTATGGCAAAATGTTAAGAGACCTTTTTTGTAGAGAATTAAGTTTCCTACTTTTTATGTTCTATGATATTTTTTGATCAGATGCGTAGTTCTCGAGATATATCAAGATATTTAAAAGTTCCGAAGCCGCACCAACATAATAGAGATACAGAAACACCGTGGCCCCTTTCTTTGAGATAACTCTGCACTATTGCGAGCTGTAAATGCCACTTCCAGCTTAGCTGTGCAGAAGAAGAACAACAAGAAGAAGAAATATCTCGAAATATGTCCGTCAGGCCCCTTCCCTTGAGATATATCTGCAAATATCTCGGAAACGAAGCGAGCTATGGCAAAATGTTAAGAGACCTTTTTTGTAGAGAATTATGTTTCCTACAATTTATGTTCTATGATATTTTTTGATCAGAAGCGTAGTTTTCGAGATACATCGAGATATTTAAAAGTTCCGAAGCCGCACCAACATAATAGAGATACAGAAACACCGTGGCCCCTTTCTTTGAGATAACTCTGCACTAGTGCGAGCCGCAAATGCCACTTCCAGCTTAGCTGTGTAGAAGAAGAACAACAAGAAGAAGAAATATCTCGAAATATGTCCGTCAGGCCCCTTCCCTTGAGATAAATCTGCAAATATCTCGGAAACGAAGCGAGCTATGGCAAAATGTTAAGAGACCTTTTTTGTAGAGAATTAAGTTTCCTACTTTTTATGTTCTATGATATTTTTTGATCAGATGCGTAGTTCTCGAGATATATCAAGATATTTAAAAGTTCCGAAGCCGCACCAACATAATAGAGATACAGAAACACCGTGGCCCCTTTCTTTGAGATAACTCTGCACTATTGCGAGCTGCAAATGCCACTTCCAGCTTAGCTGTGCAGAAGAAGAACAACAAGAAGAAGAAATATCTCGAAATATGTCCGTCAGGCCAGTTCCTTTGAGCTGAATCTGCAAATATCTCGGAAACGAAGCGAGCTATGACAAAATGTTAAGAGACGTTTTTTATAGAGAATTATGTTTCCTACAATTTATGTTCTATGATATTTTTTGATCAGAAGCGTAGTTTTCGAGATATATCGAGATATTTAAAAGTTCCGAAGCCGCACCAACATAATAGGGATACAGAAACACCGTGGCCCCTTTCTTTGAGATAACTCTGCACTAGTGCGAGCCGCAAATGCCACTTCCAGCTTAGCTGTGCAGAAGAAGAACAACAGGAAGAAGAAATATCTCGAAATATGTCCGTCAGGCCCCTTCCCTTGAGATAAATCTGCAAATATCTCGGAAACGAAGCGAGCTATGGCAAAATGTTAAGAGACCTTTTTTGTAGAGAATTAAGTTTCCTACTTTTTATGTTCTATGATATTTTTTGATCAGATGCGTAGTTCTCGAGATATATCAAGATATTTAAAAGTTCCGAAGCCGCACCAACATAATAGAGATACAGAAACACCGTGGCCCCTTTCTTTGAGATAAGTCTGCACTATTGCGAGCTGCAAATGCCACTTCCAGCTTAGCTGTGCAGAGGAAGAACAACAAGAAGAAGAAATATCTCGAAATATGTCCGTCAGGCCAGTTCCTTTGAGCTGAATCTGCAAATATCTCGGAAACGAAGCGAGCTATGACAAAATGTTAAGAGACGTTTTTTATAGAGAATTATGTTTCCTACAATTTATGTTCTATGATATTTTTTGATCAGATGCGTAGTTCTCGAGATATATCAAGATATTTAAAAGTTCCGAAGCCGCACCAACATAATAGAGATACAGAAACACCGTGGCCCCTTTCTTTGAGATAAGTCTGCACTATTGCGAGCTGCAAATGCCACTTCCAGCTTAGCTGTGCAGAAGAAGAACAACAAGAAGAAGAAATATCTCGAAATATGTCCGTCAGGCCCCTTCCCTTGAGATAAATCTGCAAATATCTCGGAAACGAAGCGAGCTATGGCAAAATGTTAAGAGACCTTTTTTGTAGAGAATTAAGTTTCCTACTTTTTATGTTCTATGATATTTTTTGATCAGATGCGTAGTTCTCGAGATATATCAAGATATTTAAAAGTTCCGAAGCCGCACCAACATAATAGAGATACAGAAACACCGTGGCCCCTTTCTTTGAGATAACTCTGCACTATTGCGAGCTGTAAATGCCACTTCCAGCTTAGCTGTGCAGAAGAAGAACAACAAGAAGAAGAAATATCTCGAAATATGTCCGTCAGGCCCCTTCCCT
Organism: Osmia lignaria lignaria; assembly: GCF_051020975.1. Classification (NCBI taxonomy): domain Eukaryota; kingdom Metazoa; phylum Arthropoda; class Insecta; order Hymenoptera; family Megachilidae; genus Osmia; species Osmia lignaria. The sequence goes on from NW_027478165.1 coordinate 7,267,470, forward strand.
TGAGATATATCTGCAAATATCTCGGAAACGAAGCGAGCTATGGCAAAATGTTAAGAGACCTTTTTTGTAGAGAATTATGTTTCCTACAATTTATGTTCTATGATATTTTTTGATCAGAAGCGTAGTTTTCGAGATACATCGAGATATTTAAAAGTTCCGAAGCCGCACCAACATAATAGGGATACAGAAACACCGTGGCCCCTTTCTTTGAGATAACTCTGCACTAGTGCGAGCCGCAAATGCCACTTCCAGCTTAGCTGTGCAGAAGAAGAACAACAAGAAGAAGAAATATCTCGAAATATGTCCGTCAGGCCCCTTCCCTTGAGATAAATCTGCAAATATCTCGGAAACGAAGCGAGCTATGGCAAAATGTTAAGAGACCTTTTTTGTAGAGAATTAAGTTTCCTACTTTTTATGTTCTATGATATTTTTTGATCAGATGCGTAGTTCTCGAGATATATCAAGATATTTAAAAGTTCCGAAGCCGCACCAACATAATAGAGATACAGAAACACCGTGGCCCCTTTCTTTGAGATAACTCTGCACTATTGCGAGCTGCAAATGCCACTTCCAGCTTAGCTGTGCAGAAGAAGAACAACAAGAAGAAGAAATATCTCGAAATATGTCCGTCAGGCCAGTTCCTTTGAGTTGAATCTGCAAATATCTCGGAAACGAAGCGAGCTATGGCAAAATGTTAAGAGACGTTTTTTGTAGAGAGTTATGTTTCCTACAATTTATGTTCTATGATATTTTTTGATCAGAAGCGTAGTTTTCGAGATATATCGAGATATTTAAAAGTTCCGAAGCCGCACCAACATAATAGAGATACAGAAACACCGTGGCCGCTTTCTTTGAGATAACTCTGCACTAGTGCGAGCCGCAAATGCCACTTCCAGCTTAGCTGTGCAGAAGAAGAACAACAAGAAGAAGAAATATCTCGAAATATGTCCGTCAGGCCCCTTCCCTTGAGATAAATCTGCAAATATCTCGGAAACGAAGCGAGCTATGGCAAAATGTTAAGAGACCTTTTTTGTAGGGAATTAAGTTTCCTACTCTTTATGTTCTATGATATTTTTTGATCAGATGCGTAGTTCTCTAGATATATCAAGATATTTAAAAGTTCCGAAGCCGCACCAACATAATAGAGATACAGAAACACCGTGGCCCCTTTCTTTGAGATAACTCTGCACTATTGCGAGCTGCAAATGCCACTTCCAGCTTAGCTGTGCAGAGGAAGAACAACAAGAAGAAGAAATATCTCGAAATATGTCCGTCAGGCCAGTTCCTTTGAGCTGAATCTGCAAATATCTCGGAAACGAAGCGAGCTATGGCAAAATGTTAAGAGACGTTTTTTATAGAGAATTATGTTTCCTACAATTTATGTTCTATGATATTTTTTGATCAGAAGCGTAGTTTTCGAGATATATCGAGATATTTAAAAGTTCCGAAGCCGCACCAACATAATAGGGATACAGAAACACCGTGGCCCCTTTCTTTGAGATAACTCTGCACTAGTGCGAGCCGCAAATGCCACTTCCAGCTTAGCTGTGCAGAAGAAGAACAACAAGAAGAAGAAATATCTCGAAATATGTCCGTCAGGCCCCTTCCCTTGAGATAAATCTGCAAATATCTCGGAAACGAAGCGAGCTATGGCAAAATGTTAAGAGACCTTTTTTGTAGAGAATTAAGTTTCCTACTTTTTATGTTCTATGATATTTTTTAATCAGATGCGTAGTTCTCGAGATATATCAAGATATTTAAAAGTTCCGAAGCCGCACCAACACAATAGAGATACAGAAACACCGTGGCCCCTTTCTTTGAGATAACTCTGCACTATTGCGAGCTGGAAATGCCAGTTCCAGTTTAGCTGTGCAGAAGAAGAACAACAAGAAGAAGAAATATCTCGAAATATGTCCGTTAGGCCCCTTCCCTTGAGATAAATCTGCAAATATCTCGGAAACGAAGCGAGCTATGGCAAAATGTTAAGAGACCTTTTTTGTAGAGAATTACGTTTCCTACTTTTTATGTTCTATGATATTTTTTGATCAGATGCGTAGTTCTCGAGATATATCAAGATATTTAAAAGTTCCGAAGCCGCACCAACATAATAGAGATACGGAAACACCGTGGCCCCTTTCTTTGAGATAACTCTGCACTATTGCGAGCTGCAAATGCCACTTCCAGCTTAGCTGTGCAGAGGAAGAACAACAAGAAGAAGAAATATCTCGAAATATGTCCGTCAGGCCAGTTCCTTTGAGCTGAATCTGCAAATATCTCGGAAACGAAGCGAGCTATGACAAAATGTTAAGAGACGTTTTTTATAGAGAATTATGTTTCCTACAATTTATGTTCTATGATATTTTTTGATCAGAAGCGTAGTTTTCGAGATATATCGAGATATTTAAAAGTTCCGACGCCGCACCAACATAATAGGGATACAGAAACACCGTGGCCCCTTTCTTTGAGATAACTCTGCACTAGTGCGAGCCGCAAATGCCACTTCCAGCTTAGCTGTGCAAAAGAAGAACAACAAGAAGAAGAAATATCTCGAAATATGTCCGTCAGGCCCCTTCCCTTGAGATAAATCTGCAAATATCTCGGAAACGAAGCGAGAAATGGCAAAATGTTAAGAGACCTTTTTTGTAGAGAATTAAGTTTCCTACTTTTTATGTTCTATGATATTTTTTGATCAGATGCGTAGTTCTCGAGATATATCAAGATATTTAAAAGTTCCGAAGCCGCACCAACATAATAGAGATACAGAAACACCGTGGCCCCTTTCTTTGAGATAACTCTGCACTATTGCGAGCTGTAAATGCCACTTCCAGCTTAGCTGTGCAGAAGAAGAACATCAAGAAGAAGAAATATCTCGAAATATGTCCGTCAGGCCCCTTCCCTTGAGATAAATCTGCAAATATCTCGGAAACGAAGCGAGCTATGGCAAAATGTTCAGAGACCTTTTTTGTACAGAATTAAGTTTCCTACTTTTTATGTTCTATGATATTTTTTGATCAGATGCGTAGTTCTCGAGATATATCAAGATATTTAAAAGTTCCGAAGCCGCACCAACATAATAGAGATACAGAAACACCGTGGCCCCTTTCTTTGAGATAACTCTGCACTATTGCGAGCTGCAAATGCCACTTCCAGCTTAGCTGTGCAGAAGAAGAACAACAAGAAGAAGAAATATCTCGAAATATGTCCGTTAGGCCCCTTCCCGTGAGATAAATCTGCAAATATCTCGGAAACGAAGCGAGCTATGGCAAAATGTTAAGAGACCTCTTTTGTAGAGAATTAAGTTTCCTACTTTTTATGTTCTATGATATTTTTTGATCAGATGCGTAGGTCTCGAGATATATCAAGATATTTAAAAGTTCCGAAGCCGCACCAACATAATAGAGATACAGAAACACCGTGGCCCCTTTCTTTGAGATAACTCTGCACTATTGCGAGCTGCAAATGCCACTTCCAGCTTAGCTGTGCAGAAGAAGAACAACAAGAAGAAGAAATATCTCGAAATATGTCCGTCAGGCCAGTTCCTTTGAGCTGAATCTGCAAATATCTCGGAAACGAAGCGAGCTATGGCAAAATGTTAAGAGACGTTTTTTGTAGAGAGTTATGTTTCCTACAATTTATGTTCTATGATATTTATTGATCAGAAGCGTAGTTTTCGAGATATATCGAGATATTTAAAAGTTCCGAAGCCGCACCAACATAATAGAGATACAGAAACACCGTGGCCGCTTTCTTTGAGATAACTCTGCACTAGTGCGAGCCGCAAATGCCACTTCCAGCTTAGCTGTGCAGAAGAAGAACAACAAGAAGAAGAAATATCTCGATATATGTCCGTCAGGCCCCTTCCCTTGAGATAAATCTGCAAATATCTCGGAAACGAAGCGAGCTATGGCAAAATGTTAAGAGACCTTTTTTGTAGAGAATTAAGTTTCCTACTTTTTATCTTCTATGATATTTTTTGATCAGATGCGTAGTTCTCGAGATATATCAAGATATTTAAAAGTTCCGAAGCCGCACCAACATAATAGAGATACAGAAACACCGTGGCCCCTCTCGTTGAGATAACTCTGCACTATTGCGAGCTGCAAATGCCACTTCCAGCTTAGCTGTGCAGAGGAAGAACAACAAGAAGAAGAAATATCTCGAAATACGTCCGTCAGGCCCCTTCCCTTGAGATAAATCTGCAAATATCTCGGAAACGAAGCGAGCTATGGCAAAATGTTTAGAGACCTTTCTTGTAGAGAATTAAGTTTCCTACTTTTTATGTAGTATGATATTTTTAGATCAGATGCGTAGTTCTCGAGATATATCAAGATATTTAAAAGTTCCGAAGTCGCACCAACATAATAGAGATACAGAAACACCGTGGCCCCTTTCTTTGAGATAACTCTGCACTATTGCGCGCTGCAAATGCCACTTCCAGCTTAGCTGTGCAGAAGAAGAACAACAAGAAGAAGAAATATCTCGAAATATGTCCGTCAGGCCCCTTCCCTTGAGATAAACCTGCAAATATCTCGGAAACGAAGCGAGCTATGGCAAAATGTTAAGAGACCTTTTTTGTAGAGAATTACGTTTCCTACTTTTTATGTTCTATGATATTTTTCGATCAGAGGCGTAGTTCTCGAGATATATCAAGATATTTAAAAGTTCCGAAGCCGCACCAACATAATAGAGATACAGAAACACCGTGGCCCCTTTCTTTGAGATAACTCTGCACGATTGCGAGCTGGAAATGCCACTTCCAGTTTAGCTGTGCAGAAGAAGAACAACAAGAAGAAGAAATATCTCGAAATATGTCCGTTAGGCCCCTTCCCGTGAGATAAATCTGCAAATATCTCGGAAACGAAGCGAGCTATGGCAAAATGTTAAGAGACCTCTTTTGTAAAGAATTAAGTTTCCTACTTTTTATGTTCTATGATATTTTTTGATCAGATGCGTAGTTCTCGAGATATATCAAGATATTTAAAAGTTCCGAAGCCGCACCAACATAATAGAGATACAGAAACACCGTGGCCCCTTTCTTTGAGATAACTCTGCACTATTGCGAGCTGCAAATGCCACTTCCAGCTTAGCTGTGCAGAAGAAGAACAACAAGAAGAAGAAGTATCTCGAAATATGTCCGTCAGGCCAGTTCCTTTGAGCTGAATCTGCAAATATCTCGGAAACGAAGCGAGCTATGGCAAAATGTTAAGAGACGTTTTTTGTAGAGAGTTATGTTTCCTACAATTTATCTTCTATGATATTTTTTGATCAGAAGCGTAGTTTTCGAGATATATCGAGATATTTAAAAGTTCCGAAGCCGCACCAACATAATAGAGATACAGAAACACCGTGGCCGCTTTCTTTGAGATAACTCTGCACTAGTGCGAGCCGCAAATGCCACTTCCAGCTTAGCTGTGCAAAAGAAGAACAACAAGAAGAAGAAATATCTCGAAATATGTCCGTCAGGCCCCTTCCCTTGAGATAAATCTGCAAATATCTCGGAAACGAAGCGAGAAATGGCAAAATGTTAAGAGACCTTTTTTGTAGAGAATTAAGTTTCCTACTTTTTATGTTCTATGATATTTTTTGATCAGATGCGTAGTTCTCGAGATATATCAAGATATTTAAAAGTTCCGAAGCCGCACCAACATAATAGAGATACAGAAACACCGTGGCCCCTTTCTTTGAGATAACTCTGCACTATTGCGAGCTGTAAATGCCACTTCCAGCTTAGCTGTGCAGAAGAAGAACAACAAAAAGAAGAAATATCTCGAAATATGTCCGTCAGGCCCCTTCCCTTGAGATATATCTGCAAATATCTCGGAAACGAAGCGAGCTATGGCAAAATGTTAAGAGACCTTTTTTGTAGAGAATTAAGTTTCCTACTTTTTATGTTCTATGATATTTTTTGATCAGATGCGTAGTTCTCGAGATATATCAAGATATTTAAAAGTTCCGAAGCCGCACCAACATAATAGAGATACAGAAACACCGTGGCCCCTTTCTTTGAGATAACTCTGCACTATTGCGAGCTGTAAATGCCACTTCCAGCTTAGCTGTGCAGAAGAAGAACAACAAGAAGAAGAAATATCTCGAAATATGTCCGTCAGGCCCCTTCCCTTGAGATAAATCTGCAAATATCTCGGAAACGAAGCGAGCTATGGCAAAATGTTCAGAGACCTTTTTTGTACAGAATTAAGTTTCCTACTTTTTATGTTCTATGATATTTTTTGATCAGATGCGTAGTTCTCGAGATATATCAAGATATTTAAAAGTTCCGAAGCCGCACCAACATAATAGAGATACAGAAACACCGTGGCCCCTTTCTTTGAGATAACTCTGCACTATTGCGAGCTGCAAATGCCACTTCCAGCTTAGCTGTGCAGAAGAAGAACAACAAGAAGAAGAAATATCTCGAAATATGTCCGTCAGGCCAGTTCCTTTGAGCTGAATCTGCAAATATCTCGGAAACGAAGCGAGCTATGGCAAAATGTTAAGAGACGTTTTTTGTAGAGAGTTATGTTTCCTACAATTTATGTTCTATGATATTTATTGATCAGAAGCGTAGTTTTCGAGATATATCGAGATATTTAAAAGTTCCGAAGCCGCACCAACATAATAGAGATACAGAAACACCGTGGCCGCTTTCTTTGAGATAACTCTGCACTAGTGCGAGCCGCAAATGCCACTTCCAGCTTAGCTGTGCAGAAGAAGAACAACAAGAAGAAGAAATATCTCGATATATGTCCGTCAGGCCCCTTCCCTTGAGATAAATCTGCAAATATCTCGGAAACGAAGCGAGCTATGGCAAAATGTTAAGAGACCTTTTTTGTAGAGAATTAAGTTTCCTACTTTTTATCTTCTATGATATTTTTTGATCAGATGCGTAGTTCTCGAGATATATCAAGATATTTAAAAGTTCCGAAGCCGCACCAACATAATAGAGATACAGAAACACCGTGGCCCCTCTCGTTGAGATAACTCTGCACTATTGCGAGCTGCAAATGCCACTTCCAGCTTAGCTGTGCAGAGGAAGAACAACAAGAAGAAGAAATATCTCGAAATACGTCCGTCAGGCCCCTTCCCTTGAGATAAATCTGCAAATATCTCGGAAACGAAGCGAGCTATGGCAAAATGTTTAGAGACCTTTCTTGTAGAGAATTAAGTTTCCTACTTTTTATGTAGTATGATATTTTTAGATCAGATGCGTAGTTCTCGAGATATATCAAGATATTTAAAAGTTCCGAAGTCGCACCAACATAATAGAGATACAGAAACACCGTGGCCCCTTTCTTTGAGATAACTCTGCACTATTGCGCGCTGCAAATGCCACTTCCAGCTTAGCTGTGCAGAAGAAGAACAACAAGAAGAAGAAATATCTCGAAATATGTCCGTCAGGCCCCTTCCCTTGAGATAAACCTGCAAATATCTCGGAAACGAAGCGAGCTATGGCAAAATGTTAAGAGACCTTTTTTGTAGAGAATTACGTTTCCTACTTTTTATGTTCTATGATATTTTTCGATCAGAGGCGTAGTTCTCGAGATATATCAAGATATTTAAAAGTTCCGAAGCCGCACCAACATAATAGAGATACAGAAACACCGTGGCCCCTTTCTTTGAGATAACTCTGCACGATTGCGAGCTGGAAATGCCACTTCCAGTTTAGCTGTGCAGAAGAAGAACAACAAGAAGAAGAAATATCTCGAAATATGTCCGTTAGGCCCCTTCCCGTGAGATAAATCTGCAAATATCTCGGAAACGAAGCGAGCTATGGCAAAATGTTAAGAGACCTCTTTTGTAAAGAATTAAGTTTCCTACTTTTTATGTTCTATGATATTTTTTGATCAGATGCGTAGTTCTCGAGATATATCAAGATATTTAAAAGTTCCGAAGCCGCACCAACATAATAGAGATACAGAAACACCGTGGCCCCTTTCTTTGAGATAACTCTGCACTATTGCGAGCTGCAAATGCCACTTCCAGCTTAGCTGTGCAGAAGAAGAACAACAAGAAGAAGAAATATCTCGAAATATGTCCGTCAGGCCAGTTCCTTTGAGCTGAATCTGCAAATATCTCGGAAACGAAGCGAGCTATGGCAAAATGTTAAGAGACGTTTTTTGTAGAGAGTTATGTTTCCTACAATTTATCTTCTATGATATTTTTTGATCAGAAGCGTAGTTTTCGAGATATATCGAGATATTTAAAAGTTCCGAAGCCGCACCAACATAATAGAGATACAGAAACACCGTGGCCGCTTTCTTTGAGATAACTCTGCACTAGTGCGAGCCGCAAATGCCACTTCCAGCTTAGCTGTGCAAAAGAAGAACAACAAGAAGAAGAAATATCTCGAAATATGTCCGTCAGGCCCCTTCCCTTGAGATAAATCTGCAAATATCTCGGAAACGAAGCGAGAAATGGCAAAATGTTAAGAGACCTTTTTTGTAGAGAATTAAGTTTCCTACTTTTTATGTTCTATGATATTTTTTGATCAGATGCGTAGTTCTCGAGATATATCAAGATATTTAAAAGTTCCGAAGCCGCACCAACATAATAGAGATACAGAAACACCGTGGCCCCTTTCTTTGAGATAACTCTGCACTATTGCGAGCTGTAAATGCCACTTCCAGCTTAGCTGTGCAGAAGAAGAACAACAAAAAGAAGAAATATCTCGAAATATGTCCGTCAGGCCCCTTCCCTTGAGATATATCTGCAAATATCTCGGAAACGAAGCGAGCTATGGCAAAATGTTAAGAGACCTTTTTTGTAGAGAATTATGTTTCCTACAATTTATGTTCTATGATATTTTTTGATCAGAAGCGTAGTTTTCGAGATACATCGAGATATTTAAAAGTTCCGAAGCCGCACCAACATAATAGAGATACAGAAACACCGTGGCCCCTTTCTTTGAGATAACTCTGCACTAGTGCGAGCCGCAAATGCCACTTCCAGCTTAGCTGTGCAGAAGAAGAACAACAAGAAGAAGAAATATCTCGAAATATGTCCGTCAGGCCCCTTCCCTTGAGATAAATCTGCAAATATCTCGGAAACGAAGCGAGCTATGGCAAAATGTTAAGAGACCTTTTTTGTAGGGAATTAAGTTTCCTACTCTTTATGTTCTATGATATTTTTTGATCAGATGCGTAGTTCTCGAGATATATCAAGATATTTAAAAGTTCCGAAGCCGCACCAACATAATAGAGATACAGAAACACCGTGGCCCCTTTCTTTGAGATAACTCTGCACTATTGCGAGCTGCAAATGCCACTTCCAGCTTAGCTGTGCAGAAGAAGAACAACAAGAAGAAGAAATATCTCGAAATATGTCCGTCAGGCCAGTTCCTTTGAGCTGAATCTGCAAATATCTCGGAAACGAAGCGAGCTATGGCAAAATGTTAAGAGACGTTTTTTGTAGCGAGTTATGTTTCCTACAATTTATGTTCTATGATATTTATTGATCAGAAGCGTAGTTTTCGAGATATATCGAGATATTTAAAAGTTCCGAAGCCGCACCAACATAATAGAGATACAGAAACACCGTGGCCGCTTTCTTTGAGATAACTCTGCACTAGTGCGAGCCGCAAATGCCACTTCCAGCTTAGCTGTGCAGAAGAAGAACAACAAGAAGAAGAAATATCTCGAAATATGTCCGTCAGGCCCCTTCCCTTGAGATAAATCTGCAAATATCTCGGAAACGAAGCGAGCTATGGCAAAATGTTAAGAGACCTTTTTTGTAGAGAATTAAGTTTCCTACTTTTTATCTTCTATGATATTTTTTGATCAGATGCGTAGTTCTCGAGATATATCAAGATATTTAAAAGTTCCGAAGCCGCACCAACATAATAGAGATACAGAAACACCGTGGCCCCTCTCGTTGAGATAACTCTGCACTATTGCGAGCTGCAAATGCCACTTCCAGCTTAGCTGTGCAGAGGAAGAACAACAAGAAGAAGAAATATCTCGAAATACGTCCGTCAGGCCCCTTCCCTTGAGATAAATCTGCAAATATCTCGGAAACGAAGCGAGCTATGGCAAAATGTTTAGAGACCTTTCGTGTAGAGAATTAAGTTTCCTACTTTTTATGTAGTATGATATTTTTAGATCAGATGCGTAGTTCTCGAGATATATCAAGATATTTAAAAGTTCCGAAGCCGCACCAACATAATAGAGATACAGAAACACCGTGGCCCCTTTCTTTGAGATAACTCTGCACTATTGCGCGCTGCAAATGCCACTTCCAGCTTAGCTGTGCAGAAGAAGAACAACAAAAAGAAGAAATATCTCGAAATATGTCCGTCAGGCCCCTTCCCTTGAGATATATCTGCAAATATCTCGGAAACGAAGCGAGCTATGGCAAAATGTTAAGAGACCTTTTTTGTAGAGAATTATGTTTCCTACAATTTATGTTCTATGATATTTTTTGATCAGAAGCGTAGTTTTCGAGATACATCGAGATATTTAAAAGTTCCGAAGCCGCACCAACATAATAGAGATACAGAAACACCGTGGCCCCTTTCTTTGAGATAACTCTGCACTAGTGCGAGCCGCAAATGCCACTTCCAGCTTAGCTGTGCAGAGGAAGAACAACAAGAAGAAGAAATATCTCGAAATATGTCCGTCAGGCCAGTTCCTTTGAGCTGAATCTGCAAATATCTCGGAAACGAAGCGAGCTATGGCAAAATGTTAAGAGACGTTTTTTATAGAGAATTATGTTTCCTACAATTTATGTTCTATGATATTTTTTGATCAGAAGCGTAGTTTTCGAGATATATCGAGATATTTAAAAGTTCCGAAGCCGCACCAACATAATAGGGATACAGAAACACCGTGGCCCCTTTCTTTGAGATAACTCTGCACTAGTGCGAGCCGCAAATGCCACTTCCAGCTTAGCTGTGCAGAAGAAGAACAACAAGAAGAAGAAATATCTCGAAATATGTCCGTCAGGCCCCTTCCCTTGAGATAAATCTGCAAATATCTCGGAAACGAAGCGAGCTATGGCAAAATGTTAAGAGACCTTTTTTGTAGAGAATTAAGTTTCCTACTTTTTATGTTCTATGATATTTTTTGATCAGATGCGTAGTTCTCGAGATATATCAAGATATTTAAAAGTTCCGAAGCCGCACCAACACAATAGAGATACAGAAACACCGTGGCCCCTTTCTTTGAGATAACTCTGCACTATTGCGAGCTGGAAATGCCAGTTCCAGTTTAGCTGTGCAGAAGAAGAACAACAAGAAGAAGAAATATCTCGAAATATGTCCGTTAGGCCCCTTCCCTTGAGATAAATCTGCAAAGATCTCGGAAACGAAGCGAGCTATGGCAAAATGTTAAGAGACCTTTTTTGTAGAGAATTACGTTTCCTACTTTTTATGTTCTATGATATTTTTTGATCAGATGCGTAGTTCTCGAGATATATCAAGATATTTAAAAGTTCCGAAGCCGCACCAACATAATAGAGATACGCAAACACCGTGGCCCCTTTCTTTGAGATAACTCTGCACTATTGCGAGCTGCAAATGCCACTTCCAGCTTAGCTGTGCAGAGGAAGAACAACAAGAAGAAGAAATATCTCGAAATATGTCCGTCAGGCCAGTTCCTTTGAGCTGAATCTGCAAATATCTCGGAAACGAAGCGAGCTATGACAAAATGTTAAGAGACGTTTTTTATAGAGAATTATGTTTCCTACAATTTATGTTCTATGATATTTTTTGATCAGAAGCGTAGTTTTCGAGATATATCGAGATATTTAAAAGTTCCGAAGCCGCACCAACATAATAGGGATACAGAAACACCGTGGCCCCTTTCTTTGAGATAACTCTGCACTAGTGCGAGCCGCAAATGCCACTTCCAGCTTAGCTGTGCAAAAGAAGAACAACAAGAAGAAGAAATATCTCGAAATATGTCCGTCAGGCCCCTTCCCTTGAGATAAATCTGCAAATATCTCGGAAACGAAGCGAGAAATGGCAAAATGTTAAGAGACCTTTTTTGTAGAGAATTAAGTTTCCTACTTTTTATGTTCTATGATATTTTTTGATCAGATGCGTAGTTCTCGAGATATATCAAGATATTTAAAAGTTCCGAAGCCGCACCAACATAATAGAGATACAGAAACACCGTGGCCCCTTTCTTTGAGATAACTCTGCACTATTGCGAGCTGTAAATGCCACTTCCAGCTTAGCTGTGCAGAAGAAGAACAACAAGAAGAAGAAATATCTCGAAATATGTCCGTCAGGCCCCTTCCCTTGAGATATATCTGCAAATATCTCGGAAACGAAGCGAGCTATGGCAAAATGTTAAGAGACCTTTTTTGTAGAGAATTATGTTTCCTACAATTTATGTTCTATGATATTTTTTGATCAGAAGCGTAGTTTTCGAGATACATCGAGATATTTAAAAGTTCCGAAGCCGCACCAACATAATAGAGATACAGAAACACCGTGGCCCCTTTCTTTCAGATAACTATGCACTATTGCGAGCTGCAAATGCCACTTCCAGCTTAGCTGTGCAGAAGAACAACAAGAAGAAGAAATATCTCGAAATATGTCCGTCAGGCCCCTTCCCTTGAGATAAATCTGCAAATATCTCGGAAACGAAGCGAGAAATGGCAAAATGTTAAGAGACCTTTTTTGTAGAGAATTAAGTTTCCTACTTTTTATGTTCTATGATATTTTTTGATCAGATGCGTAGTTCTCGAGATATATCAAGATATTTAAAAGTTCCGAAGCCGCACCAACATAATAGAGATACAGAAACACCGTGGCCCCTTTCTTTGAGATAACTCTGCACTATTGCGAGCTGTAAATGCCACTTCCAGCTTAGCTGTGCAGAAGAAGAACAACAAAAAGAAGAAATATCTCGAAATATGTCCGTCAGGCCCCTTCCCTTGAGATATATCTGCAAATATCTCGGAAACGAAGCGAGCTATGGCAAAATGTTAAGAGACCTTTTTTGTAGAGAATTATGTTTCCTACAATTTATGTTCTATGATATTTTTTGATCAGAAGCGTAGTTTTCGAGATACATCGAGATATTTAAAAGTTCCGAAGCCGCACCAACATAATAGAGATACAGAAACACCGTGGCCCCTTTCTTTGAGATAACTCTGCACTAGTGCGAGCCGCAAATGCCACTTCCAGCTTAGCTGTGCAGAAGAAGAACAACAAGAAGAAGAAATATCTCGAAATATGTCCGTCAGGCCCCTTCCCTTGAGATAAATCTGCAAATATCTCGGAAACGAAGCGAGCTATGGCAAAATGTTAAGAGACCTTTTTTGTAGGGAATTAAGTTTCCTACTCTTTATGTTCTATGATATTTTTTGATCAGATGCGTAGTTCTCTAGATATATCAAGATATTTAAAAGTTCCGAAGCCGCACCAACATAATAGAGATACAGAAACACCGTGGCCCCTTTCTTTGAGATAACTCTGCACTATTGCGAGCTGCAAATGCCACTTCCAGCTTAGCTGTGCAGAGGAAGAACAACAAGAAGAAGAAATATCTCGAAATATGTCCGTCAGGCCAGTTCCTTTGAGCTGAATCTGCAAATATCTCGGAAACGAAGCGAGCTATGGCAAAATGATAAGAGACGTTTTTTATAGAGAATTATGGTTCCTACAATTTATGTTCTATGATATTTTTTGATCAGAAGCGTAGTTTTCGAGATATATCGAGATATTTAAAAGTTCCGAAGCCGCACCAACATAATAGGGATACAGAAACACCGTGGCCCCTTTCTTTGAGATAACTCTGCACTAGTGCGAGCCGCAAATGCCACTTCCAGCTTAGCTGTGCAGAAGAAGAACAACAAGAAGAAGAAATATCTCGAAATATGTCCGTCAGGCCCCTTCCCTTGAGATAAATCTGCAAATATCTCGGAAACGAAGCGAGCTATGGCAAAATGTTAAGAGACCTTTTTTGTAGAGAATTAAGTTTCCTACTTTTTATGTTCTATGATATTTTTTGATCAGATGCGTAGTTCTCGAGATATATCAAGATATTTAAAAGTTCCGAAGCCGCACCAACACAATAGAGATACAGAAACACCGTGGCCCCTTTCTTTGAGATAACTCTGCACTATTGCGAGCTGGAAATGCCAGTTCCAGTTTAGCTGTGCAGAAGAAGAACAACAAGAAGAAGAAATATCTCGAAATATGTCCGTTAGGCCCCTTCCCTTGAGATAAATCTGCAAAGATCTCGGAAACGAAGCGAGCTATGGCAAAATGTTAAGAGACCTTTTTTGTAGAGAATTACGTTTCCTACTTTTTATGTTCTATGATATTTTTTGATCAGATGCGTAGTTCTCGAGATATATCAAGATATTTAAAAGTTCCGAAGCCGCACCAACATAATAGAGATACGCAAACACCGTGGCCCCTTTCTTTGAGATAACTCTGCACTATTGCGAGCTGCAAATGCCACTTCCAGCTTAGCTGTGCAGAGGAAGAACAACAAGAAGAAGAAATATCTCGAAATATGTCCGTCAGGCCAGTTCCTTTGAGCTGAATCTGCAAATATCTCGGAAACGAAGCGAGCTATGACAAAATGTTAAGAGACGTTTTTTATAGAGAATTATGTTTCCTACAATTTATGTTCTATGATATTTTTTGATCAGAAGCGTAGTTTTCGAGATATATCGAGATATTTAAAAGTTCCGAAGCCGCACCAACATAATAGGGATACAGAAACACCGTGGCCCCTTTCTTTGAGATAACTCTGCACTAGTGCGAGCCGCAAATGCCACTTCCAGCTTAGCTGTGCAAAAGAAGAACAACAAGAAGAAGAAATATCTCGAAATATGTCCGTCAGGCCCCTTCCCTTGAGATAAATCTGCAAATATCTCGGAAACGAAGCGAGAAATGGCAAAATGTTAAGAGACCTTTTTTGTAGAGAATTAAGTTTCCTACTTTTTATGTTCTATGATATTTTCTGATCAGATGCGTAGTTCTCGAGATATATCAAGATATTTAAAAGTTCCGAAGCCGCACCAACATAATAGAGATACAGAAACACCGTGGCCCCTTTCTTTGAGATAACTCTGCACTATTGCGAGCTGTAAATGCCACTTCCAGCTTAGCTGTGCAGAAGAAGAACAACAAGAAGAAGAAATATCTCGAAATATGTCCGTCAGGCCCCTTCCCTTGAGATATATCTGCAAATATCTCGGAAACGAAGCGAGCTATGGCAAAATGTTAAGAGACCTTTTTTGTAGAGAATTATGTTTCCTACAATTTATGTTCTATGATATTTTTTGATCAGAAGCGTAGTTTTCGAGATACATCGAGATATTTAAAAGTTCCGAAGCCGCACCAACATAATAGAGATACAGAAACACCGTGGCCCCTTTCTTTCAGATAACTATGCACTATTGCGAGCTGCAAATGCCACTTCCAGCTTAGCTGTGCAGAAGAACAACAAGAAGAAGAAATATCTCGAAATATGTCCGTCAGGCCCCTTCCCTTGAGATAAATCTGCAAATATCTCGGAAACGAAGAGAGCTATGGCAAAATGTTAAGAGACTTTTTTTGTAGAGAATTAAGTTTCCTACTTTTTATGTTCTATGATATTTTTTGATCTGATGCGTAGTTCTCGAGATATATCAAGATATTTAAAAGTTCCGAAGCCGCACCAACATAATAGAGATACAGAAACACCGTGGCCCCTTTCCTTGAGATAACTCTGCACTATTGCGAGCTGGAAATGCCACTTCCAGCTTAGCTGTGCAGAAGAAGAACAACAAGAAGAAGAAATATCTCGAAAGATGTCCGTCAGGCCCCTTCCCTTGAGATATATCAGCAAATATCTCGGAAACGAAGCGAGCTATGGCAAAATGTTAAGAGACCTTTTTTGTAGAGAATTATGTTTCCTACAATTTATGTTCTATGATATTTTTTGATCAGAAGCGTAGTTTTCGAGATAGATCGAGATATTTAAAAGTTCCGAAGCCGCAACCAACATAATAGAGATACAGAAACACCGTGGCCCCTTTCTTTGAGATAACTCTGCACTAGTGCGAGCCGCAAATGCCACTTCCAGCTTAGCTGTGCAGAAGAAGAACAACAAGAAGAAGAAATATCTCGAAATATGTCCGTCAGGCCCCTTCCCTTGAGAAATATCTGCAAATATCTCGGAAACGAAGCGAGCTATGGCAAAATGTTAAGAGACCTTTTTTGTAGAGAATTCTGTTTGCTACAATTTATGTTCTATGATATTTTTTGATCAGAAGCGTAGTTTTCGAGATATATCGAGATATTTAAAAGTTCCGAAGCCGCACCAACATAATAGGGATACAGAAACACCGTGGCCCCTTTCTTTGAGATAACTCTGCACTAGTGCGAGCCGCAAATGCCACTTCCAGCTTAGCTGTGCAGAAGAAGAACAACAAGAAGAAGAAATATCTCGAAATATGTCCGTCAGGCCCCTTCCCTTGAGATAAATCTGCAAATATCTCGGAAACGAAGCGAGCTATTGCAAAATGTTAAGAGACCTTTTTTGTAGAGAATTAAGTTTCTTACTTTTTATGTTCTATGATATTTTTTGATCAGATGCGTAGTTCTCGAGATATATCAAGATATTTAAAAGTTCCGAAGCCGCACCAACATAATAGAGATACAGAAACACCGTGGCCCCTTTCTTTGAGATAACTCTGCACTATTGCGAGCTGCAAATGCCACTTCCAGCTTAGCTGTGCAGAGGAAGAACAACAAGAAGAAGAAATATCTCGAAATATGTCCGTCAGGCCAGTTCCTTTGAGCTGAATCTGCAAATATCTCGGAAACGAAGCGAGCTATGGCAAAATGTTAAGAGACGTTTTTTATAGAGAATTATGTTTCCTACAATTTATGTTGTATGATATTTTTTGATCAGAAGCGTAGTTTTCGAGATATATCGAGATATTTAAAAGTTCCGAAGCCGCACCAACATAATAGGGATACAGAAACACCGTGGCCCCTTTCTTTGAGATAACTCTGCACTAGTGCGAGCCGCAAATGCCACTTCCAGCTTAGCTGTGCAGAAGAAGAACAACAAGAAGAAGAAATATCTCGCAATATGTCCGTCAGGCCCCTTCCCTTGAGATAAATCTGCAAATATCTCGGAAACGAAGCGAGCTATGGCAAAATGTTAAGAGACCTTTTTTGTAGAGAATTAAGTTTCCTACTTTTTATGTTCTATGATATTTTTTGATCAGACGCGTAGTTCTCGAGATATATCAAGATATTTAAAAGTTCCGAAGCCGCACCAACATAATAGAGATACAGAAACACCGTGGCCCCTTTCTTTGAGATAACTCTGCACTATTGCGAGCTGCAAATGCCACTTCCAGCTTAGCTGTGCAGAGGAAGAACAACAAAAAGAAGAAATATCTCGAAATATGTCCGTCAGGCCAGTTCCTTTGAGCTGAATCTGCAAATATCTCGGAAACGAAGCGAGCTATGGCAAAATGTTGAGAGACGTTTTTTGTAGAGAATTATGTTTCCTACAATTTATGTTCTATGATATTTTTTGATCAGAAGCGTAGTTTTCGAGATATATCGAGATATTTAAAAGTTCCGAAGCCGCACCAACATAATAGGGATACAGAAACACCGTGGCCCCTTTCTTTGAGATAACTCTGCACTAGTGCGAGCCGCAAATGCCACTTCCAGCTTAGCTGTGCAGAAGAAGAACAACAAGAAGAAGAAATATCTCGAAATATGTCCGTCAGGCCCCTTCCCTTGAGATAAATCTGCAAATATCTCGGAAACGAAGCGAGCTATGGCAAAATGTTAAGAGACCTTTTTTGTAGAGAATTAAGTTTCCTACTTTTTATGTTCTATGATATTTTTTGATCAGATGCGTAGTTCTCGAGATATATCAAGATATTTAAAAGTTCCGAAGCCGCACCAACATAATAGAGATACAGAAACACCGTGGCCCCTTTCTTTGAGATAACTCTGCACTATTGCGAGCTGTAAATGCCACTTCCAGCTTAGCTGTGCAGAAGAAGAACAACAAGAAGAAGAAATATCTCGAAATATGTCCGTCAGGCCCCTTCCCTTGAGATATATCTGCAAATATCTCGGAAACGAAGCGAGCTATGGCAAAATGTTAAGAGACCTTTTTTGTAGAGAATTCTGTTTCCTACAGTTTATGTTCTATGATATTTTTTGATCAGAAGCGTAGTTTTCGAGATATATCGAGATATTTAAAAGTTCCGAAGCCGCACCAACATAATAGAGATACAGAAACACCGTGGCCCCTTTCTTTGAGATAACTCTGCACTAGTGCGAGCCGCAAATGCCACTTCCAGCTTAGCTGTGCAGAAGAAGAACAACAAGAAGAAGAAATATCTCGAAATATGTCCGTCAGGCCCCTTCCCTTGAGATAAATCTGCAAATATCTCGGAAACGAAGCGAGCTATGGCAAAATGTTCAGAGACCTTTTTTGTAGAGAATTAAGTTTCCTACTTTTTATGTTCTATGATATTTTTTGATCAGATGCGTAGTTCTCGAGATATATCAAGATATTTAAAAGTTCCGAAGCCGCACCAACATAATAGAGATACAGAAACACCGTGGCCCCTTTCTTTGATAACTCTGCACTATTGCGAGCTGCATTTGCACTTCCAGCTTAGCTGTGCAGAGGAAGAACAACAAGAAGAAGAAATATCTCGAAATATGTCCGTCAGGCCAGTTCCTTTGAGCTGAATCTGCAAATATCTCGGAAACGAAGCGAGCTATGGCAAAATGTTAAGAGACGTTTTTTATAGAGAATTATGTTTCCTACAATTTATGTTCTATGATATTTTTTGATCAGAAGCGTAGTTTTCGAGATATATCGAGATATTTAAAAGTTCCGAAGCCGCACCAACATAATAGGGATACAGAAACACCGTGGCCCCTTTCTTTGAGATAACTCTGCACTAGTGCGAGCCGCAAATGCCACTTCCAGCTTAGCTGTGCAGAAGAAGAACAACAAGAAGAAGAAATATCTCGAAATATGTCCGTCAGGCCCCTTTCCTTGAGATAAATCTGCAAATATCTCGGAAACGAAGCGAGCTATGGCAAAATGTTAAGAGACCTTTTTTGTAGAGAATTAAGTTTCCTACTTTTTATCTTCTATGATATTTTTTGATCAGATGCGTACTTCTCGAGATATATCAAGATATTTAAAATTTCCGAAGCCGCACCAACATAATAGAGATACAGAAACACCGTGGCCCCTCTCTTTGAGATAACTCTGCACTATTGCGAGCTGGAAATGCCACTTCCAGTTTAGCTGTGCAGAAGAAGGACAACAAGAAGAAGAAATATCTCGAAATATGTCCGTTAGGCCCCTTCCCTTGAGATAAATCTGCAAATATCTCGGAAACGAAGCGACCTATGGCAAAATGTTAAGAGACCTTTTTTGTAGAGAATTAAGTTTCCTACTTTTTACGTTCTATGATATTTTTTGATCAGATGCGTAGTTCTCGAGATATATCAAGATATTTAAAAGTTCCGAAGCCGCACCAACCTAATAGAGATACAGAAACACCGTGGCCCCTTTCTTTGAGATAACTCTGCACTATTGCGAGCTGCTAATGCCACTTCCAGCTTAGCTGTGCAGAGGAAGAACAACAAGAAGAAGAAATATCTCGAAATATGTCAGTCAGGCCAGTTCCTTTGAGCTGAATCTGCAAATATCTCGGAAACGAAGCGAGCTATGGCAAAATGTTAAGAGACGTTTTTTGTAGAGAATTGTGTTTCCTACAATTTATGTTCTATGATATTTTTTGATCAGAAGCGTAGTTTTCGAGATATATCGAGATATTTAAAAGTTCCGAAGCCGCACCAACATAATAGGGATACAGAAACACCGTGGCCCCTTGTTTTGAGATAACTCTGCACTAGTGCGAGCCGCAAATGCCACTTCCAGCTTAGCTGTGCAGAAGAAGAACAACAAGAAGAAGAAATATCTCGAAATATGTCCGTCAGGCCCCTTCCCTTGAGATAAATCTGCAAATATCTCGGAAACGAAGCGAGCTATGGCAAAATGTTAAGAGACCTTTTTTGTAGAGAATTAAGTTTCCTACTTTTTATGTTCTATGATATTTTTTGATGAGATGCGTAGTTCTCGAGATATATCAAGATATTTAAAAGTTCCGAAGCCGCACCAACATAATAGAGATACAGAAACACCGTGGCCCCTTTCTTTGAGATAACTCTGCACTATTGCGAGCTGCAAATGCCACTTCCAGCTTAGCTGTGCAGAGGAAGAACAACAAGAAGAAGAAATATCTCGAAATATGTCCGTCAGGCCAGTTCCTTTGAGCTGAATCTGCAAATATCTCGGAAACGAAGCGAGCTATGGCAAAATGTTAAGAGACGTTTTTTGTAGAGAATTATGTTTCCTACAATTTATGTTCTATGATATTTTTTGATCAGAAGCGTAGTTTTCGAGATATATCGAGATATTTAAAAGTTCCGAAGCCGCACCAGCATAATAGGGATACAGAAACACCGTGGCCCCTTTCTTTGAGATAACTCTGCACTAGTGCGAGCCGCGAATGCCACTTCCAGCTTAGCTGTGCAGAAGAAGAACAACAAGAAGAAGAAATATCTCGAAATATGTCCGTCAGGCCCCTTCCCTTGAGATAAATCTGCAAATATCTCGGAAGCGAAGCGAGCTATGGCAAAATGTTAAGAGACCTTTTTTGTAGAAAATTAAGTTTCCTACTTTTTATGGTCTATGATATTTTTTGATCAGATGCGTAGTTCTCGAGATACATCAAGATATTTAAAAGTTCCGAAGCCGCACCAACATAATAGAGATACAGAAACACCGTGGCCCCTTTCTTTGAGATAACTCTGCACTATTGCGAGCTGTAAATGCCACTTCCAGCTTAGCTGTGCAGAGGAAGAACAACAAGAAGAAGAAATATCTCGAAATATGTCCGTCAGGCCAGTTCCTTTGAGCTGAATCTGCAAATATCTCGGAAACGAAGCGAGCTATGGCAAAATGTTAAGAGACGTTTTTTGTAGAGAATTATGTTTCCTACAATTTATGTTCTATGATATTTTTTGATTAGAAGCGTAGTTTTCTAGATATATCGAGATATTTAAAAGTTCCGAAGCCGCACCAACATAATAGGGATACAGAAACACCGTGGCCCCTTTCTTTGAGATAACTCTGCACTAGTGCGAGCCGCGAATGCCACTTCCAGCTTAGCTGTGCAGAAGAAGAACAACAAGAAGAAGAAATATCTCGAAATATGTCCGTCAGGCCCCTTCCCTTGAGATAAATCTGCAAATATCTCGGAAGCGAAGCGAGCTATGGCAAAATGTTAAGAGACCTTTTTTGTAGAGAATTAAGTTTCCTACTTTTTATGTTCTATGATATTTTTTGATCAGATGCGTAGTTCTCGAGATACATCAAGATATTTAAAAGTTCCGAAGCCGCACCAACATAATAGAGATACAGAAACACCGTGGCCCCTATCTTTGAGATAACTCTGCACTATTGCGAGCTGTAAATGCCACTTCCAGCTTAGCTGTGCAGAGGAAGAACAACAAGAAGAAGAAATATCTCGAAATATGTCCGTCAGGCCAGTTCCTTTGAGCTGAATCTGCAAATATCTCGGAAACGAAGCGAGCTATGGCAAAATGTTAAGAGACGTTTTTTGTAGAGAATTATGTTTCCTACAATTTATGTTCTATGATATTTTTTGATCAGAAGCGTAGTTTTCTAGATATATCGAGATATTTAAAAGTTCCGAAGCCGCACCAACATAATAGGGATACAGAAACACCGTGGCCCCTTTCTTTGAGATAACTCTGCACTAGTGCGAGCCGCGAATGCCACTTCCAGCTTAGCTGTGCAGAAGAAGAACAACAAGAAGAAGAAATATCTCGAAATATGTCCGTCAGGCCCCTTCCCTTGAGATAAATCTGCAAATATCTCGGAAACGAAGCGAGCTATGGCAAAATGTTAAGAGACCTTTTTTGTAGAGAATAATGTTTCCTACAATTTACGTTCTATGATATTTTTTGATCAGAAGCGTAGTTTTCGAGATATATCGAGATATTTAAAAGTTCCGAAGCCGCACCAACATAATAGAGATACAGAAACACCGTGGCCCCTTTCTTTGAGATAACTCTGCACTATTGCGACCTGCAAATGCCACTTCCAGCTCAGCTGTGCAGAAGAAAAACAACAAGAAGAAGAAATATCTCGAAATATGTCCGTCAGGCCCCTTCCCTTGAGATAAATCTGCAAATATCTCGGAAACGAAGCGAGCTATGGCAAAATGTTAAGAGACCTTTTTTGTAGAGAATTAAGTTTCCTACTTTTTACGTTCTATGATATTTTTTGATCAGATGCGTAGTTCTTGAGATATATCAAGATATTTAAAAGTTCCGAAGCCGCACCAACATAATAGAGATACAGAAACACCGTGGCCCCTTTCTTTGAGATAACTCTGCACTATTGCGAGCTGCAAATGCCACTTCCAGCTTAGCTGTGCAGAGGAAGAACAACAAGAAGGAGAAGTATCTCGAAATATGTCCGTCAGGCCCGTTCCTTTGAGCTGAATCTGCAAATATCTCGGAAACGAAGCGAGCTATGGCAAAATGTTGAGAGACGTTTTTTGTAGAGAATTATGTTTCCTACAATTTATGTTCTATGATATTTTTTGATCAGAAGCGTAGTTTTCGAGATATATCGAGATATTTAAAAGTTCCGAAGCCGCACCAACATAATAGAGATACAGAAACACCGTGGCCCCTTTCTTTGAGATAACTCTGCACTAGTGCGAGCCGCAAATGCCACTTCCAGCTTAGCTGTGCAGAAGAAGAACAACAAGAAGAAGAAATATCTCGAAATATGTCCGACAGGCCCCTTCCCTTGAGATAAATCTGCAAATATCTCGGAAACGAAGCGAGCTATGGCGAAATGTTAAGAGACCTTTTGTGTAGAGAATTAAGTTTCCTACTTTTTATCTTCTATGATATTTTTTGATCAGATGCGTAGTTCTCGAGATATATCAAGATATTTAAAAGCTCCGAAGCCGCACCAACATATTAGAGATACAGAAACACCGTGGCCCCTTTCTTTGAGATAACTCTGCACGATTGCGAGCTGGAAATGCCACTTCCAGTTTAGCTGTGCAGAAGAAGAACAACAAGAAGAAGAAATATCTCGAAATATGTCCATCAGGACCCTTCCCTTGAGATAAATCTGCAAATATCTCGGAAACGAAGCGAGCTATGGCAAAATGTTAAGAGACCTTTTTTGTAGAGAATAATGTTTCCTACAATTTACGTTCTATGATATTTTTTGATCAGAAGCGTAGTTTTCGAGATATATCGAGATATTTAAAAGTTCCGAAGCCGCACCAACATAATAGAGATACAGAAACACCGTGGCCCCTTTCTTTGAGATAACTCTGCACTATTGCGACCTGCAAATGCCACTTCCAGCTCAGCTGTGCAGAAGAAGAACAACAAGAAGAAGAAATATCTCGAAATATGTCCGTCAGGCCCCTTCCCTTGAGATAAATCTGCAAATATCTCGGAAACGAAGCGAGCTATGGCAAAATGTTAAGAGACCTTTTTTGTAGAGAATTAAGTTTCCTACTTTTTACGTTCTATGATATTTTTTGATCAGATGCGTAGTTCTCGAGATATATCAAGATATTTAAAAGTTCCGAAGCCGCACCAACATAATAGAGATACAGAAACACCGTGGCCCCTTTCTTTGAGATAACTCTGCACTATTGCGAGCTGCAAATGCCACTTCCAGCTTAGCTGTGCAGAGGAAGAACAACAAGAAGGAGAAGTATCTCGAAATATGTCCGTCAGGCCCGTTCCTTTGAGCTGAATCTGCAAATATCTCGGAAACGAAGCGAGCTATGGCAAAATGTTAAGAGACGTTTTTTGTAGAGAATTATGTTTCCTACAATTTATGTTCTATCATATTTTTTGATCAGAAGCGTAGTTTTCGAGATATATCGAGATATTTAAAAGTTCCGAAGCCGCACCAACATAATAGAGATACAGAAACACCGAGGCCCCTTTCTTTGAGATAACTCTGCACTAGTGCGAGCCGCAAATGCCACTTCCAGCTTAGCTGTGCAGAAGAAGAACAACAAGAAGAAGAAATATCTCGAAATATGTCCATCAGGACCCTTCCCTTGAGATAAATCTGCAAATATCTCGGAAACGAAGCGAGCTATGGCAAAATGTTAAGAGACCTTTTTTGTAGAGAATAATGTTTCCTACAATTTACGTTGTATGATATTTTTTGATCAGAAGCGTAGTTTTCGAGATATATCGAGATATTTAAAAGTTCCGAAGCCGCACCAACATAATAGAGATACAGAAACACCGTGGCCCCTTTCTTTGAGATAACTCTGCACTATTGCGACCTGCAAATGCTACTTCCAGCTCAGCTGTGCAGAAGAAGAACAACAAGAAGAAGAAATATCTCGAAATATGTCCGTCAGGCCCCTTCCCTTGAGATAAATCTGCAAATATCTCGGAAACGAAGCGAGCTATGGCAAAATGTTAAGAGACCTTTTTTGTAGAGAATTAAGTTTCCTACTTTTTATGTTCTATGATATTTTTTGATCAGATGCGTAGTTCTCGAGATATATCAAGATATTTAAAAGTTCCGAAGCCGCACCAACATAATAGAGATACAGAAACACCGTGGCCCCTTTCTTTGAGATAACTCTGCACTATTGCGAGCTGCAAATGCCACTTCCAGCTTAGCTGTGCAGAGGAAGAACAACAAGAAGAAGAAGTATCTCGAAATATGTCCGTCAGGCCCGTTCCTTTGAGCTGAATCTGCAAATATCTCGGAAACGAAGCGAGCTATGGCAAAATGTTAAGAGACGTTTTTTGTAGAGAATTATGTTTCCTACAATTTATGTTCTATCATATTTTTTGATCAGAAGCGTAGTTTTCGAGATATATCGAGATATTTAAAAGTTCCGAAGCCGCACCAACATAATAGGGATACAGAAACACCGTGGCCCCTTTCTTTGAGATAACTCTGCACTAGTGCGAGCCGCAAATGCCACTTCCAGCTTAGCTGTGCAGAAGAAGAACAACAAGAAGAAGAAATATCTCGAAATATGTCCGTCAGGCCCCTTCCCTTGAGATAAATCTGCAAATATCTCGGAAGCGAAGCGAGCTATGGCAAAATGTTAAGAGACCTTTTTTGTAGAGAATTAAGTTTCCTACTTTTTATGTTCTATGATATTTTTTTATCAGATGCGTAGTTCTCGAGATACATCAAGATATTTAAAAGTTCCGAAGCCGCACCAACATAATAGAGATACAGAAACCCCGTGGCCCCTTTCTTTGAGATAACTCTGCACTATTGCGAGCTGTAAATGCCACTTCCAGCTTAGCTGTGCAGAGGAAGAACAACAAGAAGAAGAAATATCTCGAAATATGTCCGTCAGGCCAGTTCCTTTGAGCTGAATCTGCAAATATCTCGGAAACGAAGCGAGCTATGGCAAAATGTTAAGAGACGTTTTTTGTAGAGAATTATGTTTCCTACAATTTATGTTCTATGATATTTTTTGATCAGAAGCGTAGTTTTCTAGATATATCGAGATATTTAAAAGTTCCGAAGCCGCACCAACATAATAGGGATACAGAAACACCGTGGCCCCTTTCTTTGAGATAACTCTGCACTAGTGCGAGCCGCGAATGCCACTTCCAGCTTAGCTGTGCAGAAGAAGAACAACAAGAAGAAGAAATATCTCGAAATATGTCCGTCAGGCCCCTTCCCTTGAGATAAATCTGCAAATATCTCGGAAGCGAAGCGAGCTATGGCAAAATGTTAAGAGACCTTTTTTGTAGAGAATTAAGTTTCCTACTTTTTATGTTCTATGATATTTTTTGATGAGATGCGTAGTTCTCGAGATATATCAAGATATTTAAAAGTTCCGAAGCCGCACCAACATAATAGAGATACAGAAACACCGTGGCCCCTTTCTTTGAGATAACTCTGCACTATTGCGAGCTGCAAATGCCACTTCCAGCTTAGCTGTGCAGAGGAAGAACAACAAGAAGAAGAAATATCTCGAAATATGTCCGTCAGGCCAGTTCCTTTGAGTTGAATCTGCAAATATCTCGGAAACGAAGCGAGCTATGGCAAAATGTTAAGAGACGTTTTTTGTAGAGAATTATGTTTCCTACAATTTATGTTCTATGATATTTTTTGATCAGAAGCGTAGTTTTCTAGATATATCGAGATATTCAAAAGTTCCGAAGCCGCACCAACATAATAGGGATACAGAAACACCGTGGCCCCTTTCTTTGAGATAACTCTGCACTAGTGCGAGCCGCGAATGCCACTTCCAGCTTAGCTGTGCAGAAGAAGAACAACAAGAAGAAGAAATATCTCGAAATATGTCCGTCAGGCCCCTTCCCTTGAGATAAATCTGCAAATATCTCGGAAGCGAAGCGAGCTATGGCAAAATGTTAAGAGACCTTTTTTGTAGAGAATTAAGTTTCCTACTTTTTATGTTCTATGATATTTTTTGATCAGATGCGTAGTTCTCGAGATACATCAAGATATTTAAAAGTTCCGAAGCCGCACCAACATAATAGAGATACAGAAACACCGTGGCCCCTTTCTTTGAGATAACTCTGCACTATTGCGAGCTGTAAATGCCACTTCCAGCTTAGCTGTGCAGAGGAAGAACAACAAGAAGAAGAAATATCTCGAAATATGTCCGTCAGGCCAGTTCCTTTGAGCTGAATCTGCAAATATCTCGGAAACGAAGCGAGCTATGGCAAAATGTTAAGAGACGTTTTTTGTAGAGAATTATGTTTCCTACAATTTATGTTCTATGATATTTTTTGATCAGAAGCGTAGTTTTCGAGATATATCGAGATATTTAAAAGTTCCGAAGCCGCACCAACATAATAGAGATACAGAAACACCGTGGCCCCTCTCTTTGAGATAACTCTGCACTAGAGCGAGCCGCAAATGCCACTTCCAGCTTAGCTGTGCAGAAGAAGAACAACAAGAAGAAGAAATATCTCGAAATATGTCCGACAGCCCCCTTCCCTTGAGATAAATCTGCAAATATCTCGGAAACGAAGCGAGCTATGGCGAAATGTTAAGAGACCTTTTGTGTAGAGAATTAAGTTTCCTACTTTTTATCTTCTATGATATTTTTTGATCAGATGCGTAGTTCTCGAGATATATCAAGATATTTAAAAGTTCCGAAGCCGCACCAACATAATAGAGATACAGAAACACCGTGGCCCCTTTCTTTGAGATAACTCTGCACGATTGCGAGCTGGAAATGCCACTTCCAGTTTAGCTGTGCAGAAGAAGAACAACAAGAAGAAGAAATATCTCGAAATATGTCCATCAGGACCCTTCCCTTGAGATAAATCTGCAAATATCTCGGAAACGAAGCGAGCTATGGCAAAATGTTAAGAGACCTTTTTTGTAGAGAATAATGTTTCCTACAATTTACGTTCTATGATATTTTTTGATCAGAAGCGTAGTTTTCGAGATATATCGAGATATTTAAAAGTTCCGAAGCCGCACCAACATAATAGAGATACAGAAACACCGTGGCCCCTTTCTTTGAGATAACTCTGCACTATTGCGACCTGCAAATGCCACTTCCAGCTCAGCTGTGCAGAAGAAGAACAACAAGAAGAAGAAATATCTCGAAATATGTCCGTCAGGCCCCTTCCCTTGAGATAAATCTGCAAATATCTCGGAAACGAAGCGAGCTATGGCAAAATGTTAAGAGACCTTTTTTGTAGAGAATTAAGTTTCCTACTTTTTACGTTCTATGATATTTTTTGATCAGATGCGTAGTTCTTGAGATATATCAAGATATTTAAAAGTTCCGAAGCCGCACCAACATAATAGAGATACAGAAACACCGTGGCCCCTTTCTTTGAGATAACTCTGCACTATTGCGAGCTGCAAATGCCACTTCCAGCTTAGCTGTGCAGAGGAAGAACAACAAGAAGGAGAAGTATCTCGAAATATGTCCGTCAGGCCCGTTCCTTTGAGCTGAATCTGCAAATATCTCGGAAACGAAGCGAGCTATGGCAAAATGTTAAGAGACATTTTTTGTAGAGAATTATGTTTCCTACAATTTATGTTCTATCATATTTTTTGATCAGAAGCGTAGTTTTCGAGATATATCGAGATATTTAAAAGTTCCGAAGCCGCACCAACATAATAGAGATACAGAAACACCGTGGCCCCTTTCTTTGAGATAACTCTGCACTAGTGCGAGCCGCAAATGCCACTTCCAGCTTAGCTGTGCAGAAGAAGAACAACAAGAAGAAGAAATATCTCGAAATATGTCCATCAGGACCCTTCCCTTGAGATAAATCTGCAAATATCTCGGAAACGAAGCGAGCTATGGCAAAATGTTAAGAGACGTTTTTTGTAGAGAATTATGTTTCCTACAATTTATGTTCTATGATATTTTTTGATCAGAAGCGTAGTTTTCGAGATATATCGAGATATTTAAAAGTTCCGAAGCCGCACCAACATAATAGAGATACAGAAACACCGTGGCCCCTTTCTTTGAGATAACTCTGCACTAGTGCGAGCCGCAAATGCCACTTCCAGCTTAGCTGTGCAGAAGAAGAACAACAAGAAGAAGAAATATCTCGAAATATGTCCGACAGGCCCCTTCCCTTGAGATAAATCTGCAAATATCTCGGAAACGAAGCGAGCTATGGCGAAATGTTAAGAGACCTTTTGTGTAGAGAATTAAGTTTCCTACTTTTTATCTTCTATGATATTTTTTGATCAGATGCGTAGTTCTCGAGATATATCAAGATATTTAAAAGTTCCGAAGCCGCACCAACATATTAGAGATACAGAAACACCGTGGCCCCTTTCTTTGAGATAACTCTGCACGATTGCGAGCTGGAAATGGCACTTCCAGTTTAGCTGTGCAGAAGAAGAACAACAAGAAGAAGAAATATCTCGAAATATGTCCATCAGGACCCTTCCCTTGAGATAAATCTGCAAATATCTCGGAAACGAAGCGAGCTATGGCAAAATGTTAAGAGACCTTTTTTGTAGAGAATAATGTTTCCTACAATTTATGTTCTATGATATTTTTTGATCAGAAGCGTAGTTTTCGAGATATATCGAGATATTTAAAAGTTCCGAAGCCGCACCAACATAATAGAGATACAGAAACACCGTGGCCCCTTTCTTTGAGATAACTCTGCACTATTGCGACCTGCAAATGCCACTTCCAGCTCAGCTGTGCAGAAGAAGAACAACAAGAAGAAGAAATATCTCGAAATATGTCCGTCAGGCCCCTTCCCTTGAGATAAATCTGCAAATATCTCGGAAACGAAGAGAGCTATGGCAAAATGTTAAGAGACTTTTTTTGTAGAGAATTAAGTTTCCTACTTTTTATGTTCTATGATATTTTTTGATCTGATGCGTAGTTCTCGAGATATATCAAGATATTTAAAAGTTCCGAAGCCGCACCAACATAATAGAGATACAGAAACACCGTGGCCCCTTTCTTTGAGATAACTCTGCACTATTGCGAGCTGCAAATGCCACTTCCAGCTTAGCTGTGCAGAGGAAGAACAACAAGAAGGAGAAGTATCTCGAAATATGTCCGTCAGGCCCGTTCCTTTGAGCTGAATCTGCAAATATCTCGGAAACGAAGCGAGCTATGGCAAAATGTTAAGAGACGTTTTTTGTAGAGAACTATGTTTCCTACAATTTATGTTCTATCATATTTTTTGATCAGAAGCGTAGTTTTCGAGATATATCGAGATATTTAAAAGTTCCGAAGCCGCACCAACATAATAGAGATACAGAAACACCGTGGCCCCTTTCTTTGAGATAACTCTGCACTAGTGCGAGCCGCAAATGCCACTTCCAGCTTAGCTGTGCAGAAGAAGAACAACAAGAAGAAGAAATATCTCGAAATATGTCCATCAGGACCCTTCCCTTGAGATAAATCTGCAAATATCTCGGAAACGAAGCGAGCTATGGCAAAATGTTAAGAGACCTTTTTTGTAGAGAATAATGTTTCCTACAATTTACGTTCTATGATATTTTTTGATCAGAAGCGTAGTTTTCGAGATATATCGAGATATTTAAAAGTTCCGAAGCCGCACCAACATAATAGAGATACAGAAACACCGTGGCCCCTTTCTTTGAGATAACTCTGCACTATTGCGACCTGCAAATGCTACTTCCAGCTCAGCTGTGCAGAAGAAGAACAACAAGAAGAAGAAATATCTCGAAATATGTCCGTCAGGCCCCTTCCCTTGAGATAAATCTGCAAATATCTCGGAAACGAAGCGAGCTATGGCAAAATGTTAAGAGACCTTTTTTGTAGAGAATTAAGTTTCCTACTTTTTATGTTCTATGATATTTTTTGATCAGATGCGTAGTTCTCGAGATATATCAAGATATTTAAAAGTTCCGAAGCCGCACCAACATAATAGAGATACAGAAACACCGTGGCCCCTTTCTTTGAGATAACTCTGCACTATTGCGAGCTGCAAATGCCACTTCCAGCTTAGCTGTGCAGAGGAAGAACAACAAGAAGAAGAAGTATCTCGAAATATGTCCGTCAGGCCCGTTCCTTTGAGCTGAATCTGCAAATATCTCGGAAACGAAGCGAGCTATGGCAAAATGTTAAGAGACGTTTTTTGTAGAGAATTATGTTTCCTACAATTTATGTTCTATCATATTTTTTGATCAGAAGCGTAGTTTTCGAGATATATCGAGATATTTAAAAGTTCCGAAGCCGCACCAACATAATAGGGATACAGAAACACCGTGGCCCCTTTCTTTGAGATAACTCTGCACTAGTGCGAGCCGCAAATGCCACTTCCAGCTTAGCTGTGCAGAAGAAGAACAACAAGAAGAAGAAATATCTCGAAATATGTCCGTCAGGCCCCTTCCCTTGAGATAAATCTGCAAATATCTCGGAAGCGAAGCGAGCTATGGCAAAATGTTAAGAGACCTTTTTTGTAGAGAATTAAGTTTCCTACTTTTTATGTTCTATGATATTTTTTGATCAGAAGCGTAGTTCTCGAGATATATCGAGATATTTAAAAGTTCCGAAGCCGCACCAACATAATAGAGATACAGAAACACCGTGGCCCCTTTCTTTGAGATAACTCTGCACTATTGCGAGCTGCAAATGCCACTTCCAGCTTAGCTGTGCAGAGGAAGAACAACAAGAAGAAGAAGTATCTCGAAATATGTCCGTCAGGCCCGTTCCTTTGAGCTGAATCTGCAAATATCTCGGAAACGAAGCGAGCTATGGCAAAATGTTAAGAGACGTTTTTTGTAGAGAATTATGTTTCCTACAATTTATGTTCTATCATATTTTTTGATCAGAAGCGTAGTTTTCGAGATATATCGAGATATTTAAAAGTTCCGAAGCCGCACCAACATAATAGAGATACAGAAACACCGTGGCCCCTTTCTTTGAGATAACTCTGCACTAGTGCGAGCCGCAAATGCCACTTCCAGCTTAGCTGTGCAGAAGAAGAACAACAAGAAGAAGAAATATCTCGAAATATGTCCGACAGGCCCCTTCCCTTGAGATAAATCTGCAAATATCTCGGAAACGAAGCGAGCTATGGCGAAATGTTAAGAGACCTTTTTTGTAGAGAATTAAGTTTCCTACTTTTTATCTTCTACGATATTTTTTGATCAGATGCGTAGTTCTCGAGATATATCAAGATATTTAAAAGTTCCGAAGCCGCACCAACATAATAGAGATACAGAAACACCGTGGCCCCTTTCTTTGAGATAACTCTGCACTATTGCGAGCTGGAAATGCCACTTCCAGTTTAGCTGTGCAGAAGAAGAACAACAAGAAGAAGAAATATCTCGAAATATGTCCGTTAGGCCCCTTCCCTTGAGATATATCTGCAAATATCTCGGAAACGAAGCGAGCTATGGCAAAATGTTAAGAGACCTTTTTTGTAGAGAATTAAATTTCCTACTTTTTATGTTCGACGATATTTTTTGATCAGATGCGTAGTTCTCGAGATATATCAAGATATTTAAAAGTTCCGAAGCTGCACCAACATAATAGAGGTACAGAAACACCGTGGCCTCTTTCTTTGAGATAACTCTGCACTATTGCGAGCTGCAAATGCCACTTCGAGCTTAGCTGTGCAGAAGAAGAACAACAAGAAGAAGAAATATCTCGAAATATGTCCGTCAGACCCCTTCCCTTGAGATGAATCTGCAAATATCTCGGAAACGAAGCGAGCTATGGCAAAATGTTAAGAGACCTTTTTTGTAGAGAATAATGTTTCCTACAATTTACGCTCTATGATATTTTTTGATCAGAAGCGTAGTTTTCGAGATATATCGAAATATTTAAAAGTTCCGAAGCCGCACCAACATAATAGAGATACAGAAACACCGTGGCCCCTTTCTTTGAGATAACTCTGCACTAGTGCGAGCCGCAAATGCCACTTCCAGCTTAGCTGTGCAGAAGAAGAACAACAAGAAGAAGAAATATCTGGAAATATGTCCGTCAGGCCCCTTCCCTTGAGATAAATCTGCAAATATCTCGGAAACGAAGCGAGCTATGGCAAAATGTTAAGAGACCTTTTTTGTAGAGAATTAAGTTTCCTACTTTTTATGTTCTATGATATTTTTTGATCAGATGCGTAGTTCTCGAGATATATCAAGATATTTAAAAGTTCCGAAGCCGCACCAACATAATACAGATACAGAAACACCGTGGCCCCTGTCTTTGAGATAACTCTGCACTAGTGCGAGCCGCAAATGCCACTTCCAGCTTAGCTGTGCAGAAGAAGAACAACAAGAAGAAGAAATATCTCGAAATATGTCCGTCAGGCCCCTTCCCTTGAGATAAATCTGCAAATATCTCGGAAACGAAGCGAGGTATGGCAAAATGTTAAGAGAACTTTTTTGTAGAGAATTAAGTTTCCTACTTTTTATGTTCTATGATATTTTTTGATCAGATGCGTAGTTCTCGAGATATATCAAGATATTTAAAAGTTCCGAAGCCGCACCAACATAATAGAGATACAGAAACACCGTGGCCCCTCTCTTTGAGATAACTCTGCACTATTGCGAGCTGCAAATGCCACTTCCAGCTTAGCTGTGCAGAAGAAGAACAACAAGAAGAAGAAATATCTCGAAATATGTCCGTCAGGCCCCTTCCCTTGAGATAAATATGCAAATATCTCGGAAACGAAGCGAGCTATGGCAAAATGTTGAGAGACGTTTTTTGTAGAGAATTATGTTTCCTACAATTTATGTTCTATGATATTTTTCGATCAGAAGCGTAGTTTTCGAGATATATCGAGATATTTAAAAGTTCCGAAGCCGCACCAACATAATAGAGATACAGAAACACCGTGGCCCCTTTCTTTGAGATAACTCTGCACTAGTGCGAGCCGCAAATGCCACTTCCAGCTTAGCTGTGCAGAAGAAGAACAACAAGAAGAAGAAATATCTCGAAATATGTCCGTTAGGCCCCTTCCCTTGAGATAAATCTGCAAATATCTCGGAAACGAAGCGAGCTATGGCAAAATGTTTAGAGACCTTTTTTGTAGAGAATAATGTTTCCTACAATTTACGCTTTATGATATTTTTTGATCAGAAGCGTAGTTTTCGAGATATATCGAGATATTTAAAAGTTCCGAAGCCGCACCAACATAATAGAGATACAGAAACACCGTGGCCCCTTTCTTTGAGATAACTCTGCACTATTGCGACCTGCAAATGCCACTTCCAGCTCAGCTGTGCAGAAGAAGAACAACAAGAAGAAGAAATATCTCGAAATATGTCCGTCAGGCCCCTTCCCTTGAGATAAATCTGCAAATATCTCGGAAACGAAGCGAGCTATGGCAAAATGTTAAGAGACCTTTTTTGTAGAGAATTAAGTTTCCTACTTTTTGTGTTCTATGATATTTTTTGATCAGATGCGTAGTTCTCGAGATATATCAAGATATTTAAAAGTTCCGAAGCCGCACCAACATAATAGAGATACAGAAACACCGTGGCCCCTTTCTTTGAGATAACTCTGCACTAGTGCGAGCCGCAAATGCCACTTCCAGCTTAGCTGTGCAGAAGAAGAACAACAAGAAGAAGAAATATCTGGAAATATGTCCGTCAGGCCCCTTCCCTTGAGATAAATCTGCAAATATCTCGGAAACGAAGCGAGCTATGGCAAAATGTTAAGAGACCTTTTTTGTAGAGAATTAAGTTTCCTACTTTTTATGTTCTATGATATTTTTTGATCAGATGCGTAGTTCT
Source organism: Osmia lignaria lignaria (assembly GCF_051020975.1). Lineage (NCBI taxonomy): Eukaryota > Metazoa > Arthropoda > Insecta > Hymenoptera > Megachilidae > Osmia > Osmia lignaria. Next base: position 7,301,723 of record NW_027478165.1, read on the forward strand.
CGAGATATATCAAGATATTTAAAAGTTCCGAAGCCGCACCAACATAATACAGATACAGAAACACCGTGGCCCCTGTCTTTGAGATAACTCTGCACTAGTGCGAGCCGCAAATGCCACTTCCAGCTTAGCTGTGCAGAAGAAGAACAACAAGAAGAAGAAATATCTCGAAATATGTCCGTCAGGCCCCTTCCCTTGAGATAAATCTGCAAATATCTCGGAAACGAAGCGAGGTATGGCAAAATGTTAAGAGAACTTTTTTGTAGAGAATTAAGTTTCCTACTTTTTATGTTCTATGATATTTTTTGATCAGATGCGTAGTTCTCGAGATATATCAAGATATTTAAAAGTTCCGAAGCCGCACCAACATAATAGAGATACAGAAACACCGTGGCCCCTCTCTTTGAGATAACTCTGCACTATTGCGAGCTGCAAATGCCACTTCCAGCTTAGCTGTGCAGAAGAAGAACAACAAGAAGAAGAAATATCTCGAAATATGTCCGTCAGGCCCCTTCCCTTGAGATAAATATGCAAATATCTCGGAAACGAAGCGAGCTATGGCAAAATGTTGAGAGACGTTTTTTGTAGAGAATTATGTTTCCTACAATTTATGTTCTATGATATTTTTCGATCAGAAGCGTAGTTTTCGAGATATATCGAGATATTTAAAAGTTCCGAAGCCGCACCAACATAATAGAGATACAGAAACACCGTGGCCCCTTTCTTTGAGATAACTCTGCACTAGTGCGAGCCGCAAATGCCACTTCCAGCTTAGCTGTGCAGAAGAAGAACAACAAGAAGAAGAAATATCTCGAAATATGTCCGTTAGGCCCCTTCCCTTGAGATAAATCTGCAAATATCTCGGAAACGAAGCGAGCTATGGCAAAATGTTTAGAGACCTTTTTTGTAGAGAATAATGTTTCCTACAATTTACGCTTTATGATATTTTTTGATCAGAAGCGTAGTTTTCGAGATATATCGAGATATTTAAAAGTTCCGAAGCCGCACCAACATAATAGAGATACAGAAACACCGTGGCCCCTTTCTTTGAGATAACTCTGCACTATTGCGACCTGCAAATGCCACTTCCAGCTCAGCTGTGCAGAAGAAGAACAACAAGAAGAAGAAATATCTCGAAATATGTCCGTCAGGCCCCTTCCCTTGAGATAAATCTGCAAATATCTCGGAAACGAAGCGAGCTATGGCAAAATGTTAAGAGACCTTTTTTGTAGAGAATTAAGTTTCCTACTTTTTGTGTTCTATGATATTTTTTGATCAGATGCGTAGTTCTCGAGATATATCAAGATATTTAAAAGTTCCGAAGCCGCACCAACATAATAGAGATACAGAAACACCGTGGCCCCTTTCTTTGAGATAACTCTGCACTATTGCGAGCTGGAAATGCCACTTCCAGTTTAGCTGTGCAGAAGAAGAACAACAAGAAGAAGAAATATCTCGAAATATGTCCGTTAGGCCCCTTCCCTTGAGATAAATCTGCAAATATCTCGGAAACGAAGCGAGCTATGGCAAAATGTTAAGAGACCTTTTTTGTAGAGAATTATGTTTCCTACAATTTATGTTCTATGATATTTTTTGATCAGAAGCGTAGTTTTCGAGATATATCGAGATATTTAAAAGTTCCGAAGCCGCACCAACATAATAGAGATACAGAAACACGGTGGCCCCTTTCTTTGAGATAACTCTGCACTAGTGCGAGCCGCAAATGCCACTTCCAGCTTAGCTGTGCAGAAGAAGAACAACAAGAAGAAGAAATATCTCGAAATATGTCCGTCAGGCCCCTTCCCTTGAGATAAATATGCAAATATCTCGGAAACGAAGCGAGCTATGGCAAAATGTTAAGAGACCTTTTTTGTAGAGAATTAAGTTTCCTACTTTTTATGTTCTATGACATTTTTTGATCAGATGCGTAGTTCTCGAGATATATCAAGATATTTAAAAGTTCCGAAGCCGCACCAACATAATAGAGATACAGAAACACCGTGGCCCCTTTCTTTAAGATAACTCTGCACTATTGCGAGCTGCAAATGCCACTTCCAGCTTAGCTGTGCAGAGGAAGAACAACAAGAAGAAGAAATATCTCGAAATATGTCCGTCAGGCAAGTTCCTTTGAGCTGAATCTGCAAATATCTCGGAAACCAAGAGAGCTATGGCAAAATGTTAAGAGACCTTTTTTGTAGAGAATTAAGTTTCCTACTTTTTATGTTCGATGATATTTTTTGATCAGATGCGTAGTTCTCGAGATATATCAAGATATTTAAAAGTTCCGAAGCTGCACCAACATAATAGAGGTACAGAAACACCGTGGCCTCTTTCTTTGAGATAACTCTGCACTATTGCGAGCTGCAAATGCCACTTCGAGCTTAGCTGTGCAGAAGAAGAACAACAAGAAGAAGAAATATCTCGAAATATGTCCGTCAGGCCCCTTCCCTTGAGATAAATCTGCAAATATCTCGGAAACGAAGCGAGGTATGGCAAAATGTTAAGAGACCTTTTTTGTAGAGAATTAAGTTTCCTACTTTTTATGTTCGATGATATTTTTTGATCAGATGCGTAGTTCTCGAGATATATCAAGATATTTAAAAGTTCCGAAGCCGCACCAACATAATAGATACAGAAACACCGTGGCCCCTTTCTTTGAGATAACTCTGCACTATTGCGAGCTGCAAATGCCACTTCCAGCTTAGCTGTGCAGAGGAAGAACAACAAGAAGAAGAAATATCTCGAAATATGTCCGTCAGGCCAGTTCCTTTGAGCTGAATCTGCAAATATCTCGGAAACGAAGCGAGCTATGGCAAAATGTTAAGAGACGTTTTTTGTACAGAATTATGTTTCCTACAATTTATGTTCTATGATATTTTTTGATCAGAAGCGTAGTTTTCGAGATATATCGAGATATTTAAAAGTTCCGAAGCCGCACCAACATAATAGAGATACAGAAACACCGTGGCCCCTTTCTTTGAGATAACTCTGCACTAGTGCGAGCCGCAAATGCCACTTCCAGCTTAGCTGTGCAGAAGAAGAACAACAAGAAGAAGAAATATCTCGAAATATGTCCGTTAGGCCCCTTCCCTTGAGATAAATCTGCAAATATCTCGGAAACGAAGCGAGCTATGGCAAAATGTTTAGAGACCTTTTTTGTAGAGAATAATGTTTCCTACAATTTACGCTTTATGATATTTTTTGATCAGAAGCGTAGTTTTCGAGATATATCGAGATATTTAAAAGTTCCGAAGCCGCACCAACATAATAGAGATACAGAAACACCGTGGCCCCTTTCTTTGAGATAACTCTGCACTATTGCGACCTGCAAATGCCACTTCCAGCTCAGCTGTGCAGAAGAAGAACAACAAGAAGAAGAAATATCTCGAAATATGTCCGTCAGGCCCCTTCCCTTGAGATAAATCTGCAAATATCTCGGAAACGAAGCGAGCTATGGCAAAATGTTAAGAGACCTTTTTTGTAGAGAATTAAGTTTCCTACTTTTTGTGTTCTATGATATTTTTTGATCAGATGCGTAGTTCTCGAGATATATCAAGATATTTAAAAGTTCCGAAGCTGCACCAACATAATAGAGGTACAGAAACACCGTGGCCTCTTTCTTTGCGATAACTCTGCACTATTGCGAGCTGCAAATGCCACTTCGAGCTTAGCTGTGCAGAAGAAGAACAACAAGAAGAAGAAATATCTCGAAATATGTCCGTCAGGCCCCTTCCCTTGAGATAAATCTGCAAATATCTCGGAAACGAAGCGAGGTATGGCAAAATGTTAAGAGACCTTTTTTGTAGAGAATTAAGTTTCCTACTTTTTATGTTCTATGATATTTTTTGATCAGATGCGTAGTTCTCGAGATATATCAAGATACTTAAAAGTTCCGAAGCCGCACCAACATAATAGAGATACAGAAACACCGTGGCCCCTCTCTTTGAGATAACTCTGCACTATTGCGAGCTGCAAATGCCACTTCCAGCATAGCTGTGCAGAAGAAGAACAACAAGAAGAAGAAATATCTCGAAATATGTCCGTCAGGCCCCTTCCCTTGAGATAAATATGCAAATATCTCGGAAACGAAGCGAGCTATGGCAAAATGTTAAGAGACGTTTTTTGTAGAGAATTATGTTTCCTACAATTTATGTTCTATGATATTTTTCGATCAGAAGCGTAGTTTTCGAGATATATCGAGATATTTAAAAGTTCCGAAGCCGCACCAACATAATAGAGATACAGAAACACCGTGGCCCCTTTCTTTGAGATAACTCTGCACTAGTGCGAGCCGCAAATGCCACTTCCAGCTTAGCTGTGCAGAAGAAGAACAACAAGAAGAAGAAATATCTCGAAATATGTCCGTTAGGCCCCTTCCCTTGAGATAAATCTGCAAATATCTCGGAAACGAAGCGAGCTATGGCAAAATGTTTAGAGACCTTTCTTGTAGAGAATTAAGTTTCCTACTTCTTATGTAGTATGATATTTTTTGATCAGATGCGTAGTTCTCGAGATATATCAAGATATTTAAAAGTTCCGAAGCTGCACCAACATAATAGAGGTACAGAAACACCGTGGCCTCTTTCTTTGAGATAACTCTGCACTATTGCGAGCTGCAAATGCCGCTTCGAGCTTAGCTGTGCAGAAGAAGAACAACAAGAAGAAGAAATATCTCGAAATATGTCCGTCAGACCCCTTCCCTTGAGATGAATCTGCAAATATCTCGGAAACGAAGCGAGCTATGGCAAAATGTTAAGAGACCTTTTTTGTAGAGAATAATGTTTCCTACAATTTACGCTTTATGATATTTTTTGATCAGAAGCGTAGTTTTCGAGATATATCGAGATATTTAAAAGTTCCGAAGCCGCACCAACATAATAGAGATACAGAAACACCGTGGCCCCTTTCTTTGAGATAACTCTGCACTATTGCGAGCTGGAAATGCCACTTCCAGTTTAGCTGTGCAGAAGAAGAACAACAAGAAGAAGAAATATCTCGAAATATGTCCGTTAGGCCCCTTCCCTTGAGATAAATCTGCAAATATCTCGGAAACGAAGCGAGCTATGGCAAAATGTTAAGAGACCTTTTTTGTAGAGAATTAAGTTTCCTACAATTTATGTTCTATGATATTTTTTGATCAGAAGCGTAGTTTTCGAGATATATCGAGATACTTAAAAGTTCCGAAGCCGCACCAACATATTAGAGATACAGAAACACCGTGGCCCCTTTCTTTGAGATAACTGTGCACTAGTGCGAGCCGCAAATGCCACTTCCAGCTTAGCTGTGCAGAAGAAGAACAACAAGAAGAAGAAACTTCTCGAAATATGTCCGTCAGGCCCCTTCCCTTGAGATAAATCTGCAAATATCTCGGAAACGAAGCGAGCTATGGCAAAATGTTAAGAGAGCTTTTTTGTAGAGAATTATGTTTCCTACTTTTTATGTTCTATGATATTTTTTGATCAGACGCGTAGTTCTCGAGATATATCAAGATATTTAAAAGTTCCGAAGCCGCACCAACATAATAGAGATACAGAAACACCGTGGCCCCTTTCTTTGAGATAACTCTGCACTAGTGCGAGCCGCAAATGCCACTTCCAGCTTAGCTGTGCAGAAGAAGAACAACAAGAAGAAGAAATATCTCGAAATATGTCCGTCAGGCCCCTTCCCTTGAGATAAATATGCAAATATCTCGGAAACGAAGCGAGCTATGGCAAAATGTTAAAAGACCTTTTTTGTAGAGAATTAAGTTTCCTACTTTTTATGTTCTATGATATTTTTTGATCAGATGCGTAGTTCTCGAGATATATCAAGATATTTAAAAGTTCCGAAGCCGCACCAACATAATAGAGATACAGAAACACCGTGGCCCCTCTCTTTGAGATAACTCTGCACTATTGCGAGCTGCAAATGCCACTTCCAGCTTAGCTGTGCAGAAGAAGAACAACAAGAAGAAGAAATATCTCGAAATATGTCCGTCAGACCCCTTCCCTTGAGATGAATCTGCAAATATCTCGGAAACGAAGCGAGCTATGGCAAAATGTTAAGAGACCTTTTTTGTAGAGAATAATGTTTCCTACAATTTACGCTCTATGATATTTTTTGATCAGAAGCGTAGTTTTCGAGATATATCGAAATATTTAAAAGTTCCGAAGCCGCACCAACATAATACAGATACAGAAACACCGTGGCCCCTTTCTTTGAGATAACTCTGCAATAGTGCGAGCCGCAAATGCCACTTCCAGCTTAGCTGTGCAGAAGAAGAACAACAAGAAGAAGAAATATCTCGAAATATGTCCGTCAGGCCACTTCCCTTGAGATAAATCTGCAAATATCTCGGAAACGAAGCGAGCTATGGCAAAATGTCAAGAGACCTTTTTTGTAGAGAATTAAGTTTCCTACTTTTTATGTTCGATGATATTTTTTGATCAGATGCGTAGTTCTCGAGATATATCAAGATATTTAAAAGTTCCGAAGCTGCACCAACATAATAGAGGTACAGAAACACCGTGGCCCCTTTCTTTGAGATAACTGTGCACTAGTGCGAGCCGCAAATGCCACTTCCAGCTTAGCTGTGCAGAAGAAGAACAACAAGAAGAAGAAACTTCTCGAAATATGTCCGTCAGGCCCCTTCCCTTGAGATAAATCTGCAAATATCTCGGAAACGAAGCGAGCTATGGCAAAATGTTAAGAGACCTTTTTTGTAGAGAATTAAGTTTCCTACTTTTTATGTTCTATGATATTTTTTGATCAGATGCGTAGTTCTCGAGATATATCAAGATATTTGAAAGTTCCGAAACCGCACCAACATAATAGAGATACAGAAACACCGCGGCCCCTTTCTTTGAGATAACTCTGCACTATTGCGAGATGTAAATGCCACTTCCAGCTTAGCTGTGCAGAAGAAGAACAACAAGAAGAAGAAATATCTCGAAATATGTCCGTCAGGCCCCTGCCCTTGAGATATATCTGCAAATATCTCGGAAACCAAGCGAGCTATGGCAAAATGTTAAGAGACCTTTTTTGTAGAGAATTATGTTTCCTACAATTTATGTTCTATGATATTTTTTGATCAGAAGCGTAGTTTTCGAGATATATCGAGATATTTAAAAGTTACGAAGCCGCACCAACATAATACAGATACAGAAACACCGTGGCCCCTTTCTTTCAGATAACTCTGCACTAGTTCGAGCCGCAAATGCCACTTCCAGCTTAGCTGTGCAGAAGAAGAACAACAAGAAGAAGAAATATTTCGAAATATGTCCGTCAGGCCCATTCCCTTGAGATAAATCTGCAAATATCTCGGAAACGAAGCGAGCTATGGCAAAATGTTAAGAGACCTTTTTTGTAGAGAATTAAGTTTCCTACTTTTTATGTTCTATGATATTTTTTGATCAGATGCGTAGTTCTCGAGATATATCAACATATTTAAAAGTTCCGAAGCCGCACCAACATAATAGAGATACAGAAACACCGTGGCCCCTTTCTTTGAGATAACTCTGCACTAGTGCGAGCCGCAAATGCCACTTCCAGCTTAGCTGTGCAGAAGAAGAACAACAAGAAGAAGAAATATCTCGAAATATGTCCGTCAGGCCCCTTCCCTTGAGATAAATCTGCAAATATCTCGGAAACGAAGCGAGCTATGGCAAAATGTTAAGAGATCTTTTTTGTAGAGAATTAAGTTTCCTACTTTTTATGTTCTATGATATTTTTTGATCAGATGCGTAGTTCTCGAGATATATCAAGATATTTAAAAGTTCCGAAGCCGCACCAACATAATACAGATACAGAAACACCGTGGCCCCTTTCTTTGAGATAACTCTGCACTAGTGCGAGCCGCAAATGCCACTTCCAGCTTAGCTGTGCAGAAGAAGAACAACAAGAAGAAGAAATATCTCGAAATATGTCCGTCAGGCCCCTTCCCTTGAGATAAATCTGCAAATATCTCGGAAACGAAGCGAGGTATGGCAAAATGTTAAG